>NC_089597.1:43316050-43628389 GCF_019320115.1 Miscanthus floridulus
TAAGTTTGATTTTTGAGCTCCCAAAATACTAGCTAACAGTATTTATTCTCCAAAATTAAAGTTGCATTTCCATCTACTGCACTTATACTCTAACTTTATTCAAGTACTACATACAAGTTATATTTGATTTTTGTTTATAAAATTGATTCTGTGCCAATGTTTAAAACCACTTATTCTGCTCTTCGAGTTAGGATTTTTCATTAACACATATATGCATTTAAGTAAACTAACTCACTATATTTATTTGACTCTCTCTCTCTCTCAGAGAAGTGAGCCACATAAGATTTGTGTTTCATTTCAAGTGTGTTTTTAAATAAAAAATCTAAGAAACTTGTTTTGATGATTTTCTTAGGCCTAAATCTTGGCGCTAAACAAGCTCATAACACCAGGGGTGTTACAACCTTCCCCCCTTAAAAGAATCTTGTTCCAAGATTCGGAGCAAGAATCAGAATAGGGGAAACACGATTATATTTTGTAGATCCAAAATTACACAGAAGATTACACGACATCGAACACTAAACCACACAGGGATTTAAAGATACATGGTTAAGAGCAACCTAGTACAACCAAGGCTTAATCCAGAAGTCGAGATAGATGAGGACAATGGATAAACAACAAGAAAATGATTATCCAAAACATGGCATATGTCCAACAGATCCAGAAAGAGGAGACTGAGAACTCAAACATCGTGAACCCTAAGACCAACTAACCAAAGGTGGGCTTGAACTTCTTCGACAATAACCAGATCCTTTCTTCTTCTCAGATTACACAATCACCTCTAACTGACTACCCTAGTTCCTCGAATGATGACTGGATCTCATAGCTCTGCTTCGGATACGAGGGGGATGAGGACAAAAGAGAGGCGCACAAGGTGGCATATTAAATCTTGGTCGATGGAGGTGGTGGCGCAGCGCACTAGAAGTGGAGGCGGTGTGGAAGGGAACACTAATGGACATAAGGTGGGAAGAGCGTTGACGATGGTGCACTCCCTGCGTGAGCGAGTGGATGGAGGATAAGGGAGAGGGGAGGGGATTCACTCGGCGGGGAAGGCGTGCGGGCAACGGTGCCCAAAAGAAGAAAAGGAGGGAGGGGGTTCTGGTACAGAAATGAGGGCGTGGGATCAAGAGCTGACAGGATGCCGAGAAAAGGGGAAACGCATAGTGCATGAGGACGGTGGATGTGGCTTAATGTTGTGGTTACATGAGAATGGGGTACTAGTGGTCCCTGACACTGACGGCGTTCGTAGGGCACACGACAATAGTGACCTAGCATGTGTACTATGGGTGAGCTAGGCATAGTGCTTGGGACATGATGTCCACTCAGGCTTTTCTAATCACTCCCTACTACCCGAAGGCTAACTTTTCCATGGTGTTCTTCTTTCCTTCCCTTCCTTGTCCACAATATGCGCCAACCTTTTGTATGAACTAATATCACGACATACATGCTTCCTCCAAAACCACATTCTCTTATTTTCTTTGAGGAGACACTATTTCATCAACCCATTGTGGATTTCCCGTTAGAACGCAAGGATATTTTCCCAAGAGGAATATTTTGTTGCAAGAGTGGTATAGTGGTGCAACTTGGCAACGGTTCTTGGTCAACAACCTCGATACCAGCGCATACCGAGCAGCATCACCATGTGGCAGCTATTCCACACAGGCCCTCAATTTCATCACGGCACCATAAGCTATTGACCAAGAGACTATTACTAGCTTACACTCAATGAATGCAGTGGGGTCATAGATGACGAAATCAAATGACTATTGCAAGCGAAGATTTAGACAATGAGGGTTCCTTTCGCAACAAGGGACAAGGAACTCAAATCCCATAACGAATTTGATTTAAGATACCTAAGTGTTCTGCTAGGACATCCACAATTAGTTGATACAGTGCCCTAGGTTATCCAATTACGGACGGTCTTGCTCGCATTTGATTAGTAGCTTCTCTTGTAACCCACTTAATGTCGTCTTGAAAATCCTAAGCACGTCTAATGAGACCTAAGGGTAGATGGACGCAATAAACACAATGAAATAAATAAAATGCACACTACAATTGTCCTTAAGCTGGTACAACATATAGGAACTCCCTCTTCCATTGTCGACACATCGTTCACATTTCCAACGACCAGACTACCTCAACAACTATGGACGAAATACAACAGAAAGATTATAATACTAGAGGACAGCAACGAAAGACACCACTAACTACGGGTACATTTTCCCAAGGCAACTAATCTACTTTGTCGGACCACGCATCTTCATTCCCGGGCTCAATGGATTTTGTTACCACCCTGGCTATGGATCTACCTCTGCTCTAGGTAGTGGCTGAGTAAGGGGAAGCAAGGGCTCTACTTCTAACACTTCCAATGGTGGAGGTGCTGGTGGCACTGCAATATCAGTTCTTTGTCTTTCCGGTGGGTGGACAGGGATTCTCTCCAAGATCAAGGGATCCTGCCTTTCTACGGCCAGCGTCCTACACTTGTCCTTAGTGACAAGGTAGGCATCCTCCAGCTGCTGGATGTGCCAATCTTCGGCCGCCTTCAGAGCTTCTACCATGGCAGTCTCACAACTTTCTACAGCTGCCACATTGGCGTGCACTTTAGCAAGCTAAACCTGGAGCATCCTGGAGAAGATCTCAGCTACCTCGGTTCATTGGAGGCACTTCCTCAGCTCTAAGACTTGCAGGTCATACTGCTCATCCAGAGCAAGCATGTATGTGGTCAAGTACACCATAGTTGGACTGTCTTCTTGCGCATCTCGCCCTTACAAAGACTCCATGTGAGCCCTCCATACCAGTTAATTCTTTTCCACAGGTGGAAAGAACCTCATGGGGGTATGAGCAATGGGCTCTTCATAGATCTAGCAAAGGTACCACAAGGCTTTGTAGGCCACAACTTGGTAGATGTCGGCTAAGCGAAACCCAGTTGCGGTCATATTCTAGGCCTCAGTGATGTCGGGAAACTCCTCACTCTTCCCAATATATACGACAACTTCACATCGCTTAGTGCCATGCTTTTCATACTCATGGCCCTCATACTCGGGACGATCCTTGACTCCGAGCTTTTGTAGGGTGGCATATAGGATTTTGGGAAAAACCTCAGTGTTCAGGTAGTGGCTGCTAACCCAGGCTCCTGCCATACCTAGTGGGTGGTTGCAAGGAAGGATTGAGCGAAAAGCTGGCTCAAAAGGAATAGCTAGGTGAGCTGGAGTGCACTGAGTGGTGGTACCAATGGCTAGGCTAGGCCCTGCTTATAATGGCAAAGCTGTCAATGGTCCTAGCGTAGTCCTCCTTAGTTCCTGCACAGGGCCACTACAAATGAATCAACCAAATTTTTCACGCGCTCGAGGCGAGCGATGTCCGAGGCCATTAATGACTAATACGGCTGTAGGGCAAGGGTCCAAAAAAGAGTGTAGAAAAGAGTACAGGGAGACATGGGTCACGGCAGGCATGAACCACAGGCGAACGTGGAGCATGAAGTCATAGTGCAGTAATAACTCCGGAACAAGGACGGGTCAGTCGTGCATAATACGGCACGACAACTAAAGTAGTACCAATGCGACTGACTTAAAGATCGTATACTACGTGAGAGTCAGTCCACTGGAGAGAACCTAGTTAAACCTATTTCGGATGCTTAAATGTAGCAATACGACTACTTATATACTTCATAGTTAAATGCTCTAACTTTTTGCAAAAATAGGTTGTCAAAATTTTAGTTTAGAAAAGGATTTTGAAGCTTCATTTCCTCATTTATGCTCTAAAACCACAGGTGGTAGAACCACCCGAAATAACACACTTACGGAGGCACTTGTCTTCCACTAGACACTAAGCACCCCGAAGGTGAGCTACATCAAGCAGTTCTATCGAGCACACCGCGAGGGAGAACTCAAAAATCTACATTTTTCCATTAGGATCATAAATGAGAGGATAATGCTTACAACATGCTTAACCATTTCTTACATCTCTTTTAATGCAACATCAGAGTATTACACCAATTGATTATAACAACATATTATACAATGTTATTAGAGTTTTCAGCAAAAACCAAAATTTAGGTAATGACAGTTTAAACGATAACATGAGGAGCATCTATATACATGGAATGATAACAGATTGTAATTCTTTCCTTTGTAAAACATTTTTGGGTGAAAGTTATAAATAACTCTATGTCTGCATCGTAAGGAAATCCTCGCTGAGCCTACCAGGAGGTTTCCACACATAAGTGTTAGCCCTCGCATTCACCTGTCACCTGCAACAGGGGGAATAAAATACTGAGTACTCGATTTACTCAACAAGACTTACCTGACAGGAGGAAAATAAAAGACTCCAAGGATATACAAGGCTATTTGGCTTATAGGTTATTGTATTGCAGGAAGCATTACTAAACATGCGTCCTTATATTCAATTTTATTAAAAGCCATCATTAGTTCATTAGCTAACCATTCCATGTAAGCACCTATGCTACTTTCAAGCAGGTGGTAAGCAATCAGAACCATTTTACCATCTTTCATGTTCTAGTTCTTACTACGGTGCTAGATTATAGCCAAGTCATACCATATCATACAGCGGTTCGTGAACCAATATAGCTCAGCTGGGTACCCCAAAACATAGGGCCTGCTTGTACCCTAGGCACAAGCAAGACTAACCCACCACTCTCCTGTCAAGGGGTCTAGGTTCCCATCCAAACTTGGACTATAAGCCCCCACTCCTGAGTCCCGGACTCAGTGTGGTGCTTAGACCTCCACCATTCCCACCTCCAATCAGTTGGTCTAGAAAGAGCCGGAAGCCACAACAAGAGAGTAATGAGCCTTCCCACTCCCATAAGCAGGTATGTGCTTAGGATAATAAGTCTGTGACCTGACTAGAATCCCCTGCAATGGACGGTCCTCAATTGACACAGGCGGGACAAATGCAACCAGAGCCTCACTCGGTTACCTAACCAAGTCCAAGTCCAAATCCAAAGTATGGTCCTTCCCGGTCTCTAATTATTATCCATATATATTCCATGTGATAGTAACATGATAATAGTAACAATAATATATTTTCTATCCCTCGCGAGTGACAGGCAATCACTCGACTTCTACCAGAGTCCTATAGCATAGCAATCTACATGATCCTATCATACTAGTAAGACTCATAGGATAAGGATATATATATATATGCAAGTGGGTTTCATTCAACTCCTTAAAACTTAATGCACAAGCATAAAATTAAGTGCAGAATAATAGAGGTTATGCACCGGGGCTTGCCTGGGTAAAATATAACCAAGTTAGATTTTCATCATGGTAGCATGATCATCAAGTCACCATCTGCTTCTGCTACTCCAGACGACTCTGCGATCCATCATCGCTCCTATCATGAAATACGTGGATGCAACGCAGGGACATAAATAATCAACGACAACCATGACTCTAAAATACGATTACGTCTCGCAAGCTAACGGGCTAGCTCTAATGACTAACATACTAAGCTACATATCCCTGTTGTTGGACGAGGCATTACTTCCCAATAAGTATTTTAGCTACAAACTCCTAGATATATCCTCAATTCATTTTATTAATTTAATATATTTTTAGACCAGGGCTTAATAGGTATTCTAGCAAACTAATTATTCAGGAGCTACAAAAATTATAGAAAGCACATAATAATATTGTGAAGCTACTGTAAAATTTTTAAAGCTAACACTATTATTATTTTGTCACAAAAATTCCTACAAGTTCATACTTTAATAATTTTAGAGCATGTTAAAACATTTAAAGCATCCGTGAAATATTTTAGAACCATGTGAACCAAGTACACTAGCAGGTAGATCATGATTTTAGAAGCTAAACAAAATCGGTTTCACAATTTGTGGATTCCTACAAAATTTTATATTAAATTCACAAGTTTGCCTTAGAAACTAATTGAGAAAATGCTTAGAAAAGGAAAAGGAACGGTGGCAACCAATCGGCCCAGCAGCCCAGAGTGGGGCGCGGTCGCGCGTGAGTTGCAATGGCCAGTGCGGCCCAAGTCTAGGGCACCCACGCGCGCTTGGCCTTTTGCAAAAGAGGACTCGCACTCTTAGAAAATCAAACAATACAGTGCGGCACTGTTTCACCATACTAGAGCTTTGCACAAAACACCCCATGAAACATTGTCTTTGCAATGGGGCGGACCCAGCACGCCTGCTCTCGACGGCATAGCTCACCGGCGACAATGGTGGTTACGCCGGGCAACCAAGACCCGCAACGGCAGGCCAAAAGGGTCGATCACTCATTACATCTAAACTCGCAGGGCTAGGCAGCGGTTAAGGACTTGACGATGCACAGACGCGACCAGCAGCAGCGCGTGGCTAACTGCAGTGGCAGTGCCCTTGTCCCAATGACCTACTGTGCTAGAACCGCCCGAAATAGCACACTTCTAGAGGTGCTCGTCTTCCACTAGACAATAAGCACCCCGAAAGCTGGCTACATCGGACGATTACGTCGAGCACACCCCAAGGAAGAACTCGAATAATCCATGTTTTTCCTCTAGGATCCAATAACGAGAATGAGTTTACAACACTTAGTCCATTTCATACAACAAGAGTTCTCAAAAATACATTATTACAATACCAAGTTCAGAGTGCGGAATTACAATAAACATCTAACGATAAGATACAAGGATTCGTCTATAGATGGCCAATGGGCCAGCCCGGTCCAGCACAGCACGGGCCTATGCTAGGCACGGTCCGATAGGGCATGGCATAGAAGGGCCCATCAGGCCACCGGGCCATGCCGCATCGGTCCATTGTGCCTGGCTGATGGCCTAGGCATGGCCTGTCGAGCCAATTTCCATGCCGGGCCAGCCCGATGAGCCCGACCTTTTTAGTAGATCGGGCTAGCTCGAGGCCCACCAAATGCGACAGAGAGGAGGGGGAGGCAAGGAGTGGAGGTGGCGGTGGCCACCGGCGAGCTCCCCCTAGGTCGCTTGATGCTAGATCCGGTGAAGTAGCTAGCGGAGGAGGCGAGTCTGGCAAAGTAGCGGCCGGATCGAGGGCATAGAAGGCTAGATCGAGGCCGCTCCACTCGAAGCCATTATAGAGGGACGCAGAGTAGGTGGCCAGACGCGCGGGGGTCATGGAGGAGGCGGGCTCGACACCGACGCTGCTATCGCGCTGGACTTTAGCATGGTCGAGGGACGGGGAGGAGCGAGGTTGATGCCGCAGAGGGGATGGAGGTCGCTCTGCTCAAAGCTGTGTGGGGGGCGCTGACGAGGCGGCTAGAGCCAGACACGCAGGGGGCCATGGAGGCGGCACTCACCGCCGCACTCGACGTTGTTGCGTGGTGGAGGTGGAGCTCTGGAGGTGGCAGCATGGGGATGGGTAAGGCAGAGTGGAGTGGAGGTGTAGGCGGTGGCGTGGCTGGAGATTGAGCATGCGGTACTGGCTACCATGCGCACACACCTGGCCGGCGAACGAAGAGAGGGAGCAAGGGAGAAGAGCGATGCCGCGAGTGGGGAGCGGGGAGGGAGGGGAGGAGTGAGCACTGCAGCATGGGGAGGCCGAGAGGGGGATAGGAAGGGTGTTAGGGTTCAGGGGGTGGGGGTGGGCTGGCTACGAGAGCAGGCCAGCACTAACGGCTGGGGCTCTTAGCAGGCCGACTGGTCGGGCTGCCTGTGGGCTTCTAGCTTTGGAGCAGGCCATGCCATGCTAGCCCACATGCCTAGGGTAAGGCCTAGGCATGGTCTACTCCTCCGGGCCATGCTAGCCTAGGCCCGCTAGCCGTCGGGCTTGGTCCGGGCCAAAAAAATGGGCCTCGGGCTGGACCAATGGGCTCGGGCTGCATGGCCATATATAGATTCGTCTATGTCCACTAGAAGAATCCTCCACACAACAGCTACTCTTCAAGCTGCACCTACAATAGGGTTTACCCTGAGTACTTAATGTACTCGCAAGACTTACCCGACTAGTGGGAATAATTTCTCGACTCTAAAGGATATGATAAGCTTTATGGTTTGCTAGGTTTCCTTTTTTGCAAAGCATTACTAGTAGTGAATCCGTATGTATGTATGTATTTTATTAGCAATCATGATTAGTTCATTAGCTAACTATTCTATGTAAGCACATGTTATAGTTTCAAGCAAGAGTTGAGCAATCAGATCCATTTCACCATCTTTTATCTTTCAGTTCTTACTACGGTGCTAGATCGTAGACAAGTTATACCATATTACACGGCAATTCATGAACCAATGTATCCTAGCTGGGTACCCCAAAATACATGCCCTATTTGTACCCTAGGCACAAGCAGGACCAACCCACCACTCTCCTATTAAGGGGTCTAGGTCCCCGTCCAAACTTGGACTCCAAGCCCCCACTACTTAGTCTCGGACTTAGTGTGGTGCTTAGACCTTCACCATCTCTGCCTCCAATCAGTCGGTCCGGAAAGAGCCAGAACCCATGACAAGAGAGCAATGAGCCTTTCCTGCTCCCATAAACAAGTATGTACTCAGGATAATAAGTCTATGACCTGACTAGAATCCAATGCAATAGCCGGTCCTTAATCGACATGGATAGGGAAAATAGTGTAACCAAGCTATGCCACATTAGCCGCGGGACACAACCTCTTACAACCACCAATACTCATACCATATCCCTGCCCAGTCTCCATTTCCTTTCACCATTTTATCATGAGAGTGATAATAATAATCACCTATTGTGAGTAACGGTAGGTTACGCTACCGATAGCCTAAGCACAGCAGCTACTCAACCTATGCTAGTAGGACCCCTGGGTAGGTATATCTATGCATGCAGTTTCAATATAAATCCTGTACTGTAAATGCACATCACATATACGGAGGTTGTCGCTTTCGCCCGCCTCCAAAAATGGATTTATGGAGGCGGGCGTCTTAAGACGACCACCTCCAAAAAATAGTCTAATTTTGGAGGCGGGCGTCTTCCATAAATCCATTTTTGGAGGCGGGCAAAAGCGACAGCCTCCGTAAATAAAAATGCTCGCTTCTGTTAATCGTTCAGCATTTTCTGAGGCGGTTGGATTTTATGACCGCCTCTATTAATTAAAGTGCAACGCCACGCAAAATCAATCCTGTAGTAGTGGTACATAAATTCTCTATCATCATCATCAACAAGTAGATTGAACAGTTCCTCATCACTTGACTCATCAGAATTGTCCCCATCCCTTGCTGAATTATCATCCTGACGCATAAATGCATCACAAACTTAGTTACATATTCAAGTAGAAAGTGCACATGCTCACATCACAATCATAATTCAAAGTCGTCACACAGTACAATATGACATAAGTTCAAATGACATGACATAGTTCAAATCACACACTTAGTGCAATGACAGACATAGTTCAAATGACATGCTAAGTTCAAAAGACAGACTGAAGTTAAGATAATAGGATCTAGATAAGGTGGTTGACCCTGGCATAGTGCTCAATGAAGGCCAGCCTTCCTTCTAGTGTAGATGTTCCAATAAAGAACTCCATATTGTTTTCTTCATTGCAGATCATGTGCACAACAAACCACATCTGTCGGTTTGTCTCCTCTACACCGCACTCTCTAGCCAACTTCTGCACTAGCCTAATCTTTTCATATTTGGCAGCCTCCTTCTATTGCTTCACTGCCAAATGTTGCTTGAAGTACTCATTCCTCTCAGCTTGAATCTTAGCGTTGTCGCTCATGTACTTGTTCATGGCCCGAACTGCTGGGCTCTTCTTGCACGGACTAGAGCTAGTGGTGCTTATGCTGCTTGCTCTCTTGTGGCTACCGATGCTAACTGGAGTGTGCACATCAGGATCCTCAGTTGCCTCGTCCTCCTCTTCCTCAACCACAGTGACACTTTCTCCAGCAACAAATGAGGTTGAGCCATCAACAGCTACACCTTGGAACATTTGTTCCAATTGGTCTATGTACTCTGGCCACCCCCACTTGCATTTCTTCCGGTCTGGGTGGCCCTACACAACTTATTAATGTGAGCAAGTGTACAGCTAACTAGATGTCAAATGGCAAACAAGCAGTTTGACAAGTACCTTAGTGTTGTCTTCCCACCATTGATCAGTGGCATCAATAGTGCCATCATCTCTACGGCCTAAGCCAGTGTCATTCTGCAGTCTTTGTATGAATTGTCAGTAGTCCTTTAGTCGCCTAATCCTGTTAGCTATCTGCACCCTATCATGGACCAAATTGGTTGTTGCATGATACCTTCCTATTACCTCCCTCATCCCTGTCTTGTTCATGGTTCCTTTGATGTAATTACCCTTGTTAATTTGGTCAACCCACAAATCACACATTATTTTGGCATTTGGTTCTGACCAATTTCCCTTGTATGTTCTAGCCTAATCCATGCATAACAAGAATATGTACATACATTATGAAAACGGCAAAATCCAACACCAAACATATTTTTTCTGGGTTTGAGAATGTATTTGGCCTTGAGCGTTTGGAAAGATCTCTTCGATCTCATCGTCTTCAGCAGCATCCTAGGGTTGAAGTTGTCTGCTGCAACAGCACTCATCGCGGGTCATCGACGTCCACCGCGGCTCCTCGATCTGGCAGGCATGCCGGATGTAGATCCACACAGGAGGCAAGGGAGGGCCACGGCCACCACCGGAGGATGACGGCACGGCGCAACCGGCCATGGCACCTCCTCCACCGCCACTGCAAGCCACGCGTAAGCCGAAGGTACGACTGCCGCTGCGGACGCGAATGGGAGGGGGGCCCATGCTACTGCCGATGCCTCCATCTTGCGCGCCGGAGCAAAAGAGGTCCTGATAGCCTACCATTCCGGGCCACCCTTCGCCCTGTGAGTTGAGGTCGAGTGCTGCCATGCCCATCCAGGGAGAACTGACGGCGCTCGAGCCCGGAAAGGGATATGCCGCATCGAAGGAGATGTCATAGCAGCCGACGAGGGAATACAGATCAGGTTGCGACAGAAGTCCCTGGTGCGGTCGTTGTCGCCGTCGCAGTTGTAGCCGTCCATCTATGTCGCGCGGATCTAGATCTGGCGGCGGGGAGGACAAGCTGGGGATACGCGCGGGGGAGGAGGAGCTGGATCTGGGGGGCGGGGAGGAGTTGGATCTGGGCGGCTGCGGCGGCGGGCGAAGCTAGGGTTCGCGTAGAGGGAGAGAGCGAGAGCGGCGGGGGGTGGGAGCGGGGGAATGGATAAGGGAACCTGAGCGGGATGGGTGGGTGTGGGGGTAGTGGGCGTCCAACTCGTGCCTCAGGTGTTTTTGCCTAGTTTTGGACCACTTGGGTAGCAAATGGCAAAAGTTTAGCAGTCTTGGACTTATCTCTTTTTTGTCCAAGCTGTTTAGATCCATTTGCCCAAAACATGAGCTAAAAGTGCTGGGCAAAACTTTAGCACAAGAAAATAAACAGGACCTTAATGAACTTATCTACCACTTAGCAGGATTCCAATCACTACTCAATAATACTTTATCAGAATCACCTTTTGTGCAGAGCAGCACATATTTCTTGTTTAAATGCAGGGGCTAAAATTTAGGGGTGTCACATCGTATGTCACATGGAGTGTCACATGGAAATGTTCGGATAGTAATAATAAAAATAAATTACAAAAGTCCTCAGAATCCGTGAGACGAATTTATTAAGCCTAATTAATCTGTTATTAGCATATATTTACTGTAGTACCACATTGTCAAATCATGAACTAATTAGGCTTAAAAAATCGTCTCGCAAAGTAGTTACAATCTATGTAATTAGTTATTTTTTAACCTATATTTAATATTCCATATATGTATCAGACATCCCATGTGATAACTAAACGGAGGAACTAACAAACCTCACAGGGGCCTTCGGAGCTCAAGCTACTGCACGCAATAAACACAAAAAAGCAAGTCGCAGGAATCAGACCACTGCTCCCTGAACCTCTCCAACAGCCTACGCTCCAACTACATTCAGGTAAGCGGGCGCTGGCACGCTCCTCCTCTCCTCGCGCCCACAACTTTTTGGCCACCTAGTCAAACTCATCCACCTTCCCTTGATACACCCTTGCCCCATGTGTCTGCGCACACAAAATTTTTGACGAAGCAAAATGAATGAAATCTAAAATCCCCTGGGAGACACGAATGACAGTACGCCTGTACAGCTTCAGTAAGCAACGAAGACGATGAGAGAAGCACAATCCTTTGCCGACGGCGACGCCGGCGCCGGCGCCTCCGCCTCCGCCGAGCAGCAAGCGGACCGTCTCTCCTCCGTCGAACAGCAAGGTGTCTGAATCGAGCAGGAGAAAAAAAAAAATCGTCCAAAATTAAGCGGCACTGAAAGCTCGTAACATGTGTTGGACTTAATTGGGCCGTGTAAACACAAAAATGAGCCCGTCGTTATGCGCCCAACAATTAAAAAACACAGAAAAAAGTGCACGAATCTACAAACAATCTCAACCACACAAAAGTGAATGAAAACAATGACACGGTATCATCCAAGAGTTATTTAGAAAACCCGTAAAGATTTCCATTGTTCCTACCTTCAAGCTTCCAATTACCAAAACGACACAGGCCGGTGAGATTCAGGACGGACGAGGACAAAAGGCCAAGCCGCCCAAGCTGCCGATGGGCCGCACCACTGACACCAAGCTAAAACCAAGGGCAACTGGAGGTAATAATATTTGCTCCAAAAAAAATGGAGGTATTAATAGATTAGAATCCAAATCCAATGGACAATTGCAACTGAATCCAAAGGAAAAAAAAATTAACATCCAATCCAAATGCGATACTAATGTCTAATGTCCAATCCAATACTAATAATTGTATAATGTTCGATCCAATCCAATTGAATTGTTTTAAAATGCAAATCCACCAAATGGGGCAAACTGCTAAGAGCGACAGGCTGCCCCCCCACCGTCGACCGGGCGGCTGTGTCCGGACTTTGGAGGCATACGCCGACACCGATGCAACCGCGCAAGGTGGCCGGCCGTGTATACCATTGATACAACCACCCCAAATCGAACTTATCCGGCAAGGTGGCCGGCCGTGTATACCATTGATACAACCACCCCAAATCGAACTTATCCCCAACTCTCACCAGAGATCAGAAATAAACCCTAGCGAGTCCTATCATTACTCGTGGGAAACAACAATAGCCGAGTCCCGTGGGCACAGGCGCACAGCACCAATCAACAAGGCAAATAGTTAAGCCAAGTGTCGAGCGTTCCTGCTAGACTTGGGAGGAGGGGAGATAGAAACGATGAGTCCCAAACTCTCCATTGCATTCTCGATAAGTTCCAGTTCACGATCGCAGGCTGACAGCCACCACTTCCCAGGCTAAAGAGTTATGTCTCCCCGCGTTTATAAGCAAATTCAATGATATGCCAACAGTTTGGTGAATGGATTGAGCAGGAGTGCCAACATCGGGTCCTGGGCCAACATCGGGTCCTGGGCGTCGTGCCGACCGAGATAAATCATGTTTGTACAACCCAACCATTGTTTGGAGAAGGAAGCCTCCCCGTTGTTCATCTTTTACGCTGGACGAATCCATTCTCAGTCAGGTATTCCACAAATTCGTCTATGAGGTAGGGCCAGGCACCTTCGTCGTCATAGTTGGATAACTGTGGATCGATCGTCTGCGAGAAAACAAAATAATAATCATAATTTGCAAAAGCCAGCGTAACGGCAAGGAGTTCTTCAAGAAAAACATGGAAACCTCTTGAACTTAATAGGTGACATACTGAATTACTATTACTGATGAACAAAACTGCATGTTGCTTCTGAGCGATTCAGCTGCTCAGAGCTTAGCTTGAATGAACAAGACTTAAGAAACACAGATTTTAAAACTACCTAGCAACTAAAGCTAATAAACCTCAATCAGATGGAATACATCTCAATCATATCAATAAAGTTTTCTGTCAGATTGTAGTGGCATAAACTAACCATCTAAATGCAATACATTTGCATTCGAACTGGGCATCTAATTTAACCACAAGCTACAGCTGGAGTTCCACTTGCAAGGGAGGTAAAATAGACAAAAGTAGTGAAGTACCTTTACAAATTCCAGCAGCTGGGCCCATGTGTCTCTAGATATGGCTTTATTGTGCCTGACCTGAAATTTGAAGAGCTCAAGATGAGGAACAAGTAACACCTTATGCTTTAACTGTGAGAAAAGTAACACCTGAACCTGATGCTTCAACTCTGATAATGAAATTAGTGAAACTGCCTTTGACTTCAGCTATACCTGTAAAAACTGACACCAATGCTCGAGAAGAGGCCAGTTCCTTTCAGCAAATAGCAACTGCCACATTCCAATAGCAGTCTCCAGTGAGAGAGACTTTTGACCCTGTCAAATAAGGGAATATGTTAAAAAAAATTACAGAAAATAGTATTATACTATTTGATGAATAAAGATGAATTTTCCAACAGCATACAAATATGAATAACCTCTATAAATACTGGATGAAATATGGGCTAACCTTTTCCCTTGCCCAAGTGAATGCAAAGTTGTATATATCACGGAACTTATCTGGAGAGGTAAGTGTAAACACACTGGTTAGAGATGAATAAGAAAACATTATTTCACTCTAAATATCTATACTTCCTCAGTCCCTATTTAAATGTCGCCGTGGATGTCAGTCAAACTTTCTAAAGTTTGATAAGTTTGTAGAAAATATTAGCAATATTTGTATCTTAAATAAATTTATTATGAAAATAGATTCAACGATCTATCTAACGATACTAATTATGTACTATAAATATTAATGTTTCCTTTTTATATATTTAGTCAAAGTTAAGTATGTTTGACTTCTTGAGAAGTGAGAACGACAGATAAAAAGGGACAGAGGGAGTAATTCTCAAGTAAAGGAAACCCATTTGCCATGAATGCAGAGCTGCAGACTTCACATACATTGGAGAAAAGCTTTCGAACTATCAAGTGGCCACATCCATGGTTATCAAGGCGGTAAGGCGAGACGTGGCGACTGACTATACCACCTTAAGTAAGAAGTGGGCTCGCCCAGCCTACCTGACAGCTCATGTGCCCCTCCCCGTCCTGAAGTGGCTTCATCAAACTCCCGATCCTGATCCCAATCCCTCCCTCTCTTATCTCCCTCGTTCTCTGCCGCTCCACCTTCGCCCGGATGCCTGCTCTGCTTCCCTCCGCCCCTCTCCAGATGCGCTGCTCTGCTCTCCCCTCCGCCCCTCTACTTCCCCTCCCTCACTGGCCAGCGCTCTCAGATCAACAGCCACCGCCGTCCCCTTCCAGATTGAGCAATTGACAAGCAGGAGATGGAAGAAATCAAGCCAGCAGAAGCAAAATCGAGCGGGCCAGCAGCAGAATCGACAAGGAGAAGGCAGAACCAAGGGGGCATCAGCATGCGCATAAGGCCACAGGGCATCACCTTTGCACTGAGGCAACCCTGGAGCCTGGACTGCTCTGCTGCTTAAGCAATGCTGAAGTGACGCCTTAATAACCATGGCCACATCTAAACTCTAATAAGCCAAACATAATCAAAGTTTTGCCTGAAATAAAGGAAACTCACTGTCATCTTTTAGCTCAGCTCGTAATGATGGTAATTTTCCACGAAACTTCTCGATTGAATCTACCCTGCAAATACCAACAAAACTTACTAACAAGGAACTATATAATGAACAACCCAGGATCTGGGATCAACTTCATATGGGAATATCGCAACTGCACACAGCACTCACCCAATTGACTGCAGTCCACCAATGAATTCCTGACGAGTAAATTCACACATTGTGGCGGCTTTCATGTGCCATGATATGACAAGCTGTTAACAGCACACATGACTATATGACTAGGAGCAATAATGATCCAAAGATGGTCATGTTTATTTAAATATAGAATAAGCATAAAAAACTTGACCATGGAGAGAAGACGTCCACTTGGCTGTCTTAAGAAAGGGGAGTACCTAACCCTTTTGGAAGGTACTCACATGACATACACGCATCCGGGCTCGAGCCCAGGTTAGCAACCCCTCAACTAGATGCTCTACCAACCAAGTTATCACTTGGTTCTCGTGCAAACTTACTAAAGGCGTATAATTGCAAACTTACGAAAAATTCCGTGCAAACACTATGCAACATAAGATAGAACTGAATGTAGCTCCAGCAGACCATTCCACACTACTCTCTGCCACAGAACTAATTTGCAAACAAACTTTTAGTAAAAACAAGTCAGTTCAGAAGAAGCTAATCACATACCATGACAATATCCTGTGGATCCACCTGTAAAATAAAGATGAAATATATGCATCAGAAATAATGGAATGTTGGTGCCACTAATAGGTAGCATAAGGTACAAAACAAAATGCATGCGTTACAAGCACCTTTCCTTCAACACAATAAATGGCAACTTATATAAGCAGCAATTTGTGTTTTCCAAACCCTCACGAGATATAGACGCTAGTAAATGGCAGTTTCAAACTCAAAACTCACAAGTCATGATCCAGCCTAGGTGTTGTTTGGTTGTAGCTTTGGTAACATAAATGGAAACGAATTAAAGCTGTGGTATTACGGCAAGACATACCATTTGAACTAATTTTATTTCCATTTGCGTTACGGATGTACAAACCAAACAACACGCTAAATCACTTGCAAGAGACAGGCACAGTGCAATAATCCAATAAACCGACATGTACAAACAAGAAAGCCAAGCAAAATTCAATAAAACCTGATCCCTAGTGTCAAAGAAAACTAAGACTGCTAGTGACATCTATCTCTTCAACAACATTGAGATAAACCATAATAATTGAAGCAAAAATTAAGGGTTTGTCCAACGTTAAATGTATGTTAAACTGATACACTGTCCCCCTATACACACATTGCTTGAGGTCCATTTCAACAGGAAATTCCAGGATTGCATATCAATGAAAAACAAAGGTATATGGATTGGCCACACAAAATTGGCATTGTTGAATCTATCCATATATAACTTCATAGTAGTACTCTACTATTTAAAATCTAAAAACATCTGGTAGCAATTAACCATTAAAATGCTACCTCACAAACTATATCAATGCCCATATTTTCTTTTCTATTTGCAATCAAATGGATTAAGCACTACACATTCCTACAGCTGCAAATGAAGTGAGAATATGGTGAACGGCTATTTACAGATGAAAATAAATGCTCATTACCTGCAGATCATTGCAAAGTTGAGATATTCCTTCCACCATGATCATATCACCATCAGGTTCTGCCAACAAAAACAAAATACACAATGAAGTCCTAATTCGAAAATGAAAAAAGGTAAGAGAGCATTTTTTTCTAACAGTGCAATGTATGTGTTATGGACCTTATAGTATAGCATTGTACATAACAGTGTATGAAAATCCAAATGTATCAGGTAAACACCAAGGAAATTAAGATCTCAAAGGTTAGTTAAGGCAATGGAAACTGATACCTTTATATCTGTTGAAAATATCTTCAAGATGCCGAGTATTGACCGCAGAAATCTGAGGTTGGCTATAGAATAAGTCAAAAGCTCCTTCCAAGTGCCAATCACTAGCTTTCAGTGCCTGAAGGGCAACCTTCTCACTGCATTAGGTGATAAAAATTGCTCACTAAATTTGTGTTATATAACTGGAACCTTGGGGTTGCATGTATTTTTATATTCCTGATCAATATGTCCTATGCACTTAAATTGAAGTTTTCTAAAGGACATCCTTTCAGGACTGCCAGCTATAAAAATTCATCTAGTCCAGATATCTATATTGTAGAGCAACCAAAATGATTCATATTATGGCACCATTGTTAAAAGCAAGACTTTAAGGTGCCTAGTACACTTGAAGTTTGCATTCCAAAGCTAGTAGGATTTCTGTGCAGTGCATACACAAGAATGAGACAGAATGCAGCACCGCATAGAAAGCAACAAAATGGATTTCTATATGTGTACTTGATAAAAGGTGGATGGCCCAGAACTGCTACAGGATTTTAGAAGAACAATATTATGACAAGCACTAAATTCCGTATCCATAGTAGACCAAACAAGCATATCATACATGGATCGTAGCAATTTTAGTGCATCTTAAACTATTATATGATGCACAATCTCAGTAAGATTTCGACCAACAAATTAACCACTAAGATGCCATGTAGCTAAGCTACTAGCTACCTTGCCAATGGCCACAATAATTCGTTTCAATTTCAACATCAATTAAACAACCATACCTGGCACCGGTTATGGTCATGAACTGCTGCACCTTGTCGCGGTTTCCTCTCCCCAGCTTATACTGTACAGTGCACACACACCACACATAATCAGCTATCATTTTTAAAAGAAAAAATAAACATCAGATTCCAACAGTTCACACATCAGACTAAACCAGTTAACCCACGAATCGAAACCGTGGAGGGAACATAGAAGGGAGCGATTCCCGCACAAACCGATTCAGATACCAAAAGATCTCACTAAAAACGGCGAGAAAATCGGGGGGATCGGTACGAACAGAACAGGGGTGGGTCGTAGATACTCACCATCTTGGATCGGAGAGCGAGGACGACGCCGGGGAGGGGAAGGGGCGGCGCGAGGTCTGGGGTTTCGCGGCGAAGCCTGAGCTCTTGCGCTCGGCTCCCTGTCCGGCCGCCTCGCCCCCTCTTTGTATTCCCCTCTTTCTCTCTCGCTCGCTAGCTGAATGAATGCTGCGCGCTGAGTCTAATCCAGCGTGGCGTGTGTACGCGACCCAACCCGAGAACCAAAATGACTGAAATGCCCTCCCACCACCCATGACGAAGAGTAGCCATGTTTGTATACAGGCCATAGGACGTGTTTGGTATAGATTCTACAACTGCCCTTAGAGCCGTTTTTTTCCTTATGCAAGAGACTCTCCAGATCCTTTCTAAACAATAGGAATAGAGATTTTATTGAAAAACATCCTCCAACGACTTTTCTAAATGGTCATCCAAATATAGCCATCTTCTATTTTGGATTTTTCGCTAGCCAAAAATAGAAGACGAGATGACTCTCTAGAGTGCGCATGAGATATAGAAAAACTGTTGGGGAGTGAAAAGATATAGAAAACGATTTTTATACAAATGGCTCTTCAAATGATGATTTAGAGAGTGAGATTTTGAAAGACTGTTGGAGATGCTCTTAACATACCAAACGAGAAACCGTAGCAGCTCCTCACGTGTATCTAGGGAAACATAGTCTTATAGCCCGTTGTCATATGGCGAAACTGAAAAAGGAGCTTCCACTAGCTTTGTGGGCTGTTAGCGAGGTAAGATCCACTTTTGCACTCCAATGTCGTAGGCGACGGTGCGAGAAACAACTGCCCATAGTGCCGTTTTGCAGGTATACGTACCAAACGAGTGAAAACTATAGCTGCTCCTCACATGTATCCCGAGAAACATAGTCTCACATCCCATTGTCACATGGCGAAACTGAAAAAGGAGCTTCCACTAGCTCTGTGGGTTGCTAGCGAGGTAAGATCTACTTTTGCGCACCAGTGTTAAGTGTTGTAGGCGATAGTGCGAGAAACTAGACATGAGAGGAGAAAAAAAAAGGGAGAACGGATATTATAGATATTTTACTATTTCTATCTACCATGAGAAATTGTTTTACCAAAAAAAATTTCTAAACAATTCAGCTACACTAGTAGGACTGCTTCTCGAGCCGAAGTCAAAATAAGTTATTGTACTAGTCAAGCAGAGTTGTACCAAATGCGCCCATGTACTAACCTAACAAGCCAAGCAACTCTTGGTCATGAGCAAGTTGGGGCAGTGACAAAATTAGGGCTAGGAATGATTTTTAGTTTGCTACCAAGCCTCATTGTCAAAATTTGAACCTGCTAAGAGTATTTGGTTAGCGTGCCAGCTTTCTAGTATAGCTATGAGTATGCCACATGTTATTGTTATTTTTCTTAAACGAAACATGGTCATGTAGGATGTTGTTTTATAGATAAAGTCACAAAAATAATAAAGTAAAAAATAATTGCAAATAGGATATAAAGTATACATAGACCAACTGAGTAATGGCTCCCAAAACCGGGGTCCCTATTTGGGGTTTGAGGGCTCCACTATTTTTTGATCCCTTAAATTCAACTATCTACTTCAATAGCCTCTCCATCCCTGCCCTCAAATTAATAGGACCCACTAGATATTAGGTCCAATGTTTTTTTCTTTTCCCCCTACCTCAGGTCCACAGAATACTCCCCCCTTGTTTAGATATCTCTCCACTCTTCTCCCAAAACCTCATGTGGAGCAACGTGGTGCGAGGCAGCGCTAATCAAGCGGCGTGGAGAGGCATCGAGGAAGCGGGGCATAGAGTGAGGCAGCACTATCACCCCGACAGAGCATGCCGCAATGAGGTGGCACCAGCTGAGCACGACAAGGAGATGTCGAGTGACTTCGATTCAGTGGTGAGAAGCCTCAATTCAGCGATGTGTGGCCATGGAGGAGGGCACACATGTGGGTTTCCAATCATGCATGGGTGATTAACAACTTCAATGCCTAAGTAGGGGCCAATTAGAGAGTCCCCAGAAATGAGGGCTAAGGGCGTTGATTTGAAGGTCTCCCTAATTTGGGGGTGTTGACGTTTGTTAACCATCATTCACTGTAAACAAAAGTGCCATTTTGAGATGAACACTAACATAACACATGATTTTATAGTTCAACTTTGGGCCAAATATGCATATATTGGAAAATCTCTTACATGCAGGGCCCACAAGCAAATTTGGGCCAAATTGGGATAGTAGGGGGAGGGGTCGCCCATCCTAGTGCAGGCCCTCCTAGCCCTCCAAGCTAGCCCAAGTCGAAGAAGCACAGGTCCAATTCCACCCATCCATTGATTAACTTCGGTGGAAGATCAAATAGTGGAAATAGATGCTCTCTTGGATCCGTGGATCCGCCAAACTTTAGTCGACAATCCAATTGATGCTAAACTTCATCCACGAGTAACACACCACCAGAGGGTCCACCAGATAGAAGGGGAAGGGCCCAGGCCTCCCGACCCTTCCCCTGGTCGCCCGACCTGTCCGGAAGCTCCACCGCCTCAGCTTCGAACACATGCAAGAAAGCACACTTTGGAGCAACGTGGAGCATGGATGGAATGCAGTTTGGTCTGATGGATATTGATATTTCTTATGACTATTGAAAGTTTTGGCAAGCGCACAAAAAATATTGATGTAGCACTTTGCCCAAGAATATTCTGAGGTCATATTTATATTTTACCATAGGGAAAGCCTATGGTTAAGATAGTGAAGAATAGAACTTCTTGTGAGCTAAATTCTTATACGACTACGGCGCACATTGCGTTTAGTAGCGACAAAGATAAAGGCAATTGATCACTATAGAAGATGGCTTGATAGAGGAGTAACAGCGTAGTTGGTGGTAGAGTGAGTGAAAAGGAGTCCTATGTAACTTCTACTTGCAAGCACAACTTTGTTATAAACTATAGCAGATTTAGACAAACAAGAGTTAGAGAGATACACAAACACTTCGGGGGCACAACTGGCCAGCTAACACAAGAGGGGTTAACTAGACAAATTGCCATGAGCCTTATGATTTAAGAACTCTATCGTGGTGGAATACAGATGATGAACAGGGTTGTCACCACCTTTATCACCTACCACTAACTATCCGGAGGCCTAGCCGTATTCACAGGCAAGCTATAACTTAAGCACCACGCTTAATCTATATAGGCTCACTACTTCGATCCGAGCTTCGATGAAATGAGATCAAAGCACCCTAACCAGACGATGAAGCCCGTGCAGGCTGATGTCATGATCAGGGTAACCTTTTGCTATTAAATTATTTATCATAAGAGTTAACCCTAGACCTCAAACATGCATGAATCTTCTAACACATGTATATATAGTCCCATAAAATGTTAAAACGAAATTTTTTCATTAAGTAGCTACCTTGGGGTGGTTAGTAAATTAATTTTCTCCAAACATTTTCCAAAGGGAAAATACAAAAGAGGTAGTTTAAATTGTGCACTTCATGATAAACCAAAGCCACGTCAAAAGCTTTGAATCGAAATAGACTTTAAATGGTAGCTCAAACTTTGAAAATATTGTGAAGAGCAACACTTAACCTGTTGTACCGAAGTCCAAAAATCAGTCACCAACATTCAAAGTTAAAACTTAATTTAGGAAGATTTTATGTATAAACTTATAGGTCAAATCACATCAAATTAGAAGTATGAGTTTTGCTCTTTAAAATAGTATAGGTCTTGTTGACCAAAGCCCAGGGATTTAGCTGTGAAAACTGTGCTAACATTCAGTTTTGGGAACTAAATTTTGATAGATTTCATAGCTAAACCTATGTGTTAAATCACCTTATTTTGGAAGTACTAACTACTAAGTTTACTGTTTCATTTAGTATAGTTTTTACTGGCAGAAGATCAGTAATTAACCACTAAATATTTAACCAAAGAGGCTTAATCAAAACTGTTAGGGGATCAGTATAGGTCTTGTTGACCAAAGCCCAGGGATCAGTAATAGATTGACTAGGGAAACATTCATAAAAATTGTTAGGGCTCCCTGGAACGTAGCTGTGAAAACTGTGCTAACATTCAGTTTTGGGAACTAAATTCTGATAGATTTCATATATAAACCTATGTGTGTTAAATCACCTTGTTTTGGAATTACTATGTTTACTGTTTCATTTCGTATAGTTTTTCTGGCAGAAGATCAGTAATTAACCACTAAATATTTAACCAAAGAGGCTCAATCAAAACTGTTGACTTCCTTTGTTCAGTCTGAAAGCAGCTGTTACATTCAATGTTTGGAGCCGAATTTAGAACAATTTTATATATGAACATATATGGAAATTCACCTCAAATTTAAAGTCCAAAGTTAATTCTTTAAAATGGTGTAACTTCTCTTGATAGAAATTTAGTAATTAACCATGAACCACTCAGCTAATTGTGCTTTATCACAACTGTTTCCATATCACCTAACTGAGCACTGAAAGTCAGTGTTTTGATGAACTCCGAGTCATTAGATCACTTAAACGGTTAAGATTTTGTCTTGGGGCTCTTGAACAAGTTCAGTAGAACAATGATCAGTGAGCAACTTGTATACCAAAACGTTTATACACGAAATTGAGAGAACCTGGGAGAAACAGAGGTAACATCGTGACTGAACTGAGGTTCAGTCAGACATTGGCAGCAAGCAGCCAGGCTGCCTGCTTCAGCTGCTCGCCGCCGTTCTCCACCGCCTAACGCCTACCGAAGCCTAGCACATCAAGCTCGCATGTAGGCTGGTGCTGTCCGTCCGCGCTCCCGTCGCTCCGGCCATCAGCGTATCGCGACGCGACCGAACCGAGCGCCCACAGCGCAGGCATGCACCCAATGATCACACGCGGATCACGGCGAAATCCTGCCCCCGGAAGCAACCAAACCCATCGCCGCCGCCGCCACACGGCTCCGTCCCCGCCGGCCCCTACCCGATCTATGGGCGCTCGGCGCACGCGACCGCACGGGAACGGGAACCCGCCTGTCAATGATTGCGCCGACGCGCGCCGATCCGTACCGCATCTATCCAGGACCACGCGCGCGGTGCGGCCGTGCGGCGCGCCATGCCATGCCATGCGCCTCGCCGAAAACGTTGCACCACCGGCAGCGGCATGTGCTGTCTCGCTCTCAGCGGCTCTGTAGCTGTGCAACCTGGGGCTCGGTACGTACGGATGGTTCGTGCGCGACGATAGCCGCCACCAGAAGTTGCCGCGCCGGCCGTGTCAACCGATGGTGCCGGTCCGATCGACGACCCACACCCATAGCAGGGCCCCTTTGATAACCGCCTCATATACACGTTGTAGACTCGCGTGGACATGTGGCACACGGCACAGGTGAGATCAGTCGTCGAACGCACAGACACAGAGGATCCGAGCCGGCCTCCGTTGACCGTGCGTCCACGATATCGATGGAATCTCCTGTGTCTACTCTTTGTACTCGGAGGATGGTGGGCTCGAGACAGAAATTGAAGTCAACCCACACACGCCCGCCGCCCGCCGCTCAGTACGCACGTCGTCACGGTGGCAGAGCGCACCTGGCTCGCGCGCGCGCGCACGGCACTCATGCACGCTTCGGCAGGACGCGGCGGCCAACCCATTTGGCGAGGGAGCGCGGTCCAAGTGAATCGACCAGGGCTCTATTCGCTTTGCTTATAAATCGTATTTTTTCAATAAATGAATAGTATTTTTTTTCTAACAAATGAGTTAACGGTACTTTTAATAAATCAGTCAACGGTACTTTTAGTCATGTCTTATCAGCCCAACCAAGCGGGCTTATAAAAGCACCATGCGTGATGATGAGCATGGGCCCGAAAATGTTTCCCTGTGGGCGTGGTGGGCGGGGGACCAGAGACCGCTGGATCATTGCCATTGACTGAATCACTGAACCTGAAGCTCCTCCTACGCTACTGCGCCGTACCTAATACCTATGCTATGCATGCCATTGCCATGGGCGGGCGCGGCCCCCCTCTCCGAATTCTACAGTTTCAGCGCCGGGCCTACCGCCCTGGCCACCAGGCCGGCCGTCGACAGCGCCGCGTGCGATCCGTTAATGGCAGGCGGGGCGAGACAGTGAGAGTGCCGCCACTGCTGGCGGCCGACGGCCACACACAGATCGACACAGGCAGTGCATTGGCAGGCCGTCGCGTCGCGCCGGCAGGCCGGCCGTGGTGAAATGTTCCTTCTCGTGTCCTCTTGGCTTGGATCGATCGTCTGCTGCTGCTGCTGCTGACTGGTGAGACGTGAGAGTGACGACCGCGACGCGGCTGTGCGCGCGACTGTTGCGCCGAGGGCAGGCACGCCCGGCCCAGCATGGATCTAATGCTGCGCCCGGCAATTTGAAGTGCTGCTGCGGTCCAGAGTTTCAGCGGCCTCACCCTCACTACATAGCCTAGCCGTAGAGGCTCCTGTAGTCCTGTGCGTAAACCTCGAGATCGACGACTGACTAGTGCTGCTACTACAAGTACTGTGGATCGGAGGGCAATGCAAACAGATAAGCAGTGACCGACTGACCTCTCTCTCTCTCTCTCTCTTCGGTCACGTGTATCACGAGCACCGGCGACCAGTGCACTACAGGTCTAGTGGTCTACCGTCTACACATGCACGCAGCGCCAGCGCCGGCGCCTCGATCACGCAGGTTTCATTTGGCGCTCGATAGGATCGATCATCACGTCCAGGACTGCAGCAGGTTAAAGTCTCCAGATGCATGGCTGTGCTCGATCGGACTCTCGAAAGCAAGCCAAGGAATCATTGGTCGATAGCAGACGCGTGACTGGGGAGAACGCACTCGGGTCTCGGGGCCGGGGAGCCGGCCGGGACCCGAAGATGGTGATGGGTCAAATGCTTGTTCAGCCCCGGTCCAGTCAATTTATAGCCTGGAGCGAAGCTTGGAAAATAAGCCTTCATTTTAATTATAATAATATGCATAAAAATTCTATCCATCTCTATTTTTTTTCTTTTTTCACTTCTATATAAATGCATGTCTTTTGGCAACACGAGGACACTGTAAATTTAGAAATAATACTAAATTCAGTTTAACGTTAAAATAAAATGAGTGTTAGTAAAGTACCAAGTATTTTTTTTTGGCGAGAGACGAGTGGAGAACAAGGATAATAATTATTCACTATCCTACACTGTTAGGGATTCCTCGACCCCAAATTAGAATATGAGTCTTATATATTCTATTCTAAAGAATAACGACAAGGGGCAAAGGCAAATTAAACAATCAACAAAGGGACTAAGGGAACAGGGGCAATTGGGCATGACACTTTACCTGAACACGTCTGGGCGTAAGAACGTCTCGTATAGTCGTAGTGTCGTTCTCGCTTGGTTGGGAATGGAGTTACGGAGCGAGCGAACGGAGTACCCAGATCGGCGACGGCGACGGCGGAGCGAAGGCGCAGCGATGAGGAGAGTGGCTGCGACGGAAGGGAAATCGACGGACTCTTTCTTACGCGCTTGGTATTTCCTATGGGCCAACTATAGCTTACATACATGGGATTGGGCCCCTAGGCCCCCCCCCCCCCCCCCCCGGGCCGGCGCCGTGTGGTGCGTGCTCCGTCCACATCAGGTGCCATCTCGATCGTAACACAACACACGTACGTGTTGTGTAGCATGAACAGAAGGCTTGGAGAGATGAAGACAACATTGCCAAATCATTGGGTTAACTACATTTAACGATGACATGATATACGATTGATTGATTTCGCCCTAGAGAGAAGACCAGCCCAACAACCATAGACGGGCAACCGGCGCCGGCCCGGCGGGCTGCCACGTCGAGCTAAAAACCCTGTCCCTCGCCGGGATTACTACTACTACTGCCAACGTTGACAAAGTATGACGACATCGGCGCGGTAGCGGCGGCGGCGGCGCTCGTGCTCTCGTCCCCTGCCGCGCCGCCGTTGCTCGCCGCTACGTCGTCCATGCCATGGCACTGCACGTAATCGTCGTCTTCCTCCTTGGCCGGCGGCGGCGCCACGCCGGGCACGGACGATCCGGCTGCCGGCTGCGGGGCCGGCACGACCGAGGGCAGCTTGGAGAGCAGCGCCTCGAGGCTGCTCATCGACGGCATGATGTGCATGGACGCGGCCGCGGCGGCGGCTGGCCCGGCGCCGGCGCCGTAGGGGTCGTAGAGCTCCAGCGGCGGCCCGGCGGCGGCATGCGGCGGCATCATGCCCGGCCAGGCTGAAGCGGCGATGACCGGCGGGGGGCCCACGCCGCACGGGAACACGACGCCGGGCGACGACGGGTGCGGGAGCAGCACCCCCGGGATGCTCTCCAGGTACCCGAACTTGCGGCGCAGCATCACCACGTAGCTGAGGTCCTCCGCCACCTGCATGCGCCCATGGCCCATTCAAAGGCCGGACACAGAACGAGACATGCCGTGTTAGTGTCATATAGCTAGCGACTAGCGAGCGGCGTGCGACGCAGCTGCACTGCATGCATGCACGGCCGCGCGCCGCGCGGAATGGTGAAACACCGCTGTCATCACACACAGAACAATGCAACAACGCTGCTGCGCGCTATATTGCTATGCACATGCTGTCTTGTACGGTCGGACTCGGACCCTCGGTTCTCGCGGGAAATCGGAGTGCAGAGAACGACCGGTGAGCAGTAGTAGCTGAGTAGGCGCACCTTCTTCATGGAGCCGAGCTGCACGACGCCCTCCCTGACAGCGATCAGGGCGATGGTCTGCACAAGTGCAGAGCAAAGCGAAGAATGAGAGAATGAGAGGGAGAAAAGAAAAGCGGACGCAGGCAGGCCAAAAGGCCATGGCATGGCAGCATCAGCTAGCTGGCCATGTCGTGGCTTGGTAGCCGCGGCTGCCATGCACAGCAGTAGAGAGCAGCAGAGGTAGGCCACAGAGCTAGCTAGCTAGCTCCAGCTGCTGCCTGTGCCTCTGATCAAAAGGGGGGCGGATTGCGATTTGTCAAGGCCTAAAAGTGTGCACCTGGATGCCGGACTGGAACTGCGCCTCCCACGTCCTCGGATGCTGCAAAAGAACAGGCCAAGCATATGTCTCACAGATTAGTAGCCATACATCGCTCGATGATGTTTAGCTTGACTGCCTGAGGTAATGACGGTTAAGTTAAACTTAGTAGTGCTTACAGAGTCGGCAGGGTTGGTCCAGGAGGAGATGAGGTTGATCTCGTGCTCCTGGGGCTCCTTGAACACCCACTTGTGGCTGTGGTCTGCCGCCACTTTCCCTATCAGACTACATGCAGCAGGAAAGGAAACCGCACCAAGAACATCAGGAGGGTCAAGGGAGGCCCGAGCCCGGCCCGGCCGGCGCCATCATTAGCACGCAGGAGGGTTAACCGGCTTGCTCGCTATTCGCTAATCATGGTGAGTGAACTGTGGACTAGTCAGCCACCTACCCTTCGCCGTAGTTGTAGATGTCATGGGACATCTTGAAGAACAGCTCAGGCTGCAGGCCCTGCGGCGGCTGCGGCTGCTTCACCGCATCCTGCTGCACAGCTGCTGCCTCACAGTCCCCGGCATATGCAACCGCCGCAGCTGCCGCTGCCCCCTCTTGGCCGAACGCGGCAGAGCTGTTGGCCGCCGCGAAGTTGCAGAACCCGTCCTCCCACGCCAGGATCCTAAAGCCAAACGCGCAAGAAGAAGAACACACACCCAGAGCATTCACATGGGACTCGATTGAAGACACGTATGCAGTTGATGGGTGTGCTGTGTGTGTGCAGCTAGAACTAGAAGCCTGTACCAGTTCCTCCTGTTCCCTCTGGTCCTGTCGTACGCCGCGCCAGGGAGATCCCATCTGATCAGGTTAATCAGGTTGTTATTAAGCGCGCGGCCAGCCAGTCGATCAGCGAATGAAGAAACACCGTGTTAGTATTAGGCCGGGAAGAACACAATCGCGGTTAGAATGCGCATTAGCAGCAGCTGGTAAGGTATGTAGCAGGAAGGAGAAGGAGAGCGAGCTGAGAAGAGAGCTCACGGCCGGCACGCACTTGGGGGGCGGGTAGTTCCGGGGCAGGATGCGCCAGAAGACGGCGTAGACCCACTGCGGGGCCGGGCCGTCGCCGGTGCAGAGGCTCCGCAGCGTGTGCTGCAGCAGGTGCGTCACCGCCACCGGGCCCAGCTGATCCTCCATCGCTCGCTCGCAGCTTGCGGTGGCCCGGCCGGCCGCCGGCCAAGGCGATCGAGCGAGCTTGACGATCGGTCGTCGCCGCGGCTTCTGGCTGGTTGATTTGCTTTGCTTGCTTGCACGGTGCAGCGGGTAGTATCCGCTGACTAGCCAAGCCAAGCCAAGCTCCGCTCTGAGCTCGCAAGAGAAGCTGAAGCCTGGCCAAGAATACTGGAGGAGCAAAGGAAGCAAGCAGCAGCAGCTAAGCACTAGCCTAAGCTGCTGCTCTCCTTGCTTGGCTCGCCTCTGTGTGTGTGTCTGTGTGATCTCTCTGTATGGCTGTGCTGTGACTTGTGAGGCCAGGCCACCACCGAATGGGAAAGCCACACCTGCCCAAAATTTATACTACTCCGTCCCTCTCCCTCCTCTGTCCCTCCCTCCCTCCCTCTCCCTCTCTCTCTCTCTCTCTCTCTCTCTCTCTCTCTCTCGACTTTCTTCTTGGACTCTTGGTTGCTACCACCCAGTCCCCAAACAAATTAATTTATAGAGTTATCTAAAATTAAACTTTTGTAAAGTTGATCAAATCTATAGAAAATAACTCCAATATTTATGGTATAAAATCAGTATCATTATATACATCATGAACTATACTCTCTCCGTACCAAATTATAAATTACTTTGACTTTTTTAATTCATCCATTTTGCTAATGTATTTAGACATATTATTATACTAGATACATAATAAAATGGATGTACAAAAAAAAGTCAAAACGACTTATAATTTAAAATGGAGGGAGTATTTTTATAATCTACTTATTGGTCAAACTTTTTAAAAAATCACTTAATGACAAAAAAAATAATTTAGTTTAGTAGTACTACTAATATCACACTAGTTAGTATTTTGATGAGCTAGTTCATAATAATGACCCCCTCCCTCTCTTCACTGGCTCCTCTCTCTAGCAAGGCCACGGGCCGTGGTCCACGATTTCGCTCATGCCACTATTAATGAATCCTGGAAATCCCAGACCCTCCTGCGCTCATGTCGTGCCTCCTCTCGGTCCGCGGATGGATTTGATCCCAACTGTCCCCTTCATGCCTGCACACAGACTACTCGGCGAGATCCAGAGGACTGTTCGTCGTGGTATCCTAGTATGGTACGGCGGCTCCCTACTTCCCACAAATAAAGGCCAAACAGCCAAGGCTGACGTTAATTTGTTGTAAGAGAAAAATAATGTTATTTCACTGAAATGGTACAGCTGATAAGTTCAAGTGAAATGGACCTAAATCGTGCGCGATTGCGCCGGAAACCCCTTCCTCTAGCCTAGCCTACCACCACCGGGGCACCGACCGGCAGGTACATCGGATGTGAATATGAATAAAGTTCAGGCCCCGATCTGCGCTACGAGATGGAGATTTGTACGTGTGGGAGATACATAGATAGATATACTCTGAAAGTTCAGTAGACCGGAACGATTGCGACGGTGTGAAGAGGATCGGTGTAGTTTGGGAGCCCTAGGGGCTACTCTGTCGTCCGTGAATTATGAACGGTCTAATCAAAGCATGGCGTATATGCTTTCGTATGAAACACGAACAAGATTAAAGAATACCTAAAAAAAAAGAACAAGATTAAAGAAAACACATACGTATTTTCGCAACTCTTTCTTCGTTTTCCAAATGCATGCATGGGCGTCTGGTACTCACGTTAGACATTTCCTAAGACAGAGAATGAACACTTCGGCGTTAGGTCGTTTATCTTGAACCAAAGATTGATTTGCAGTGCATCTGGTATCATCTCTCATGTAGTGCCACTTAATTTTGAGTCATTTAACACATACTTTCTCGATTACAGATTATAAATCATTTAGCTTTGTTCTAAGTTAAACTCGTCTGAATTTAATCGAGTTTATAGAAAAAAACATATTAAGATTTACAATATCAAATAATTGCGGCGTGAAAAATATCTCATGGAGCATCTACTGAATCTAGTTTGATGCTGTAGATGTATGTGTATTTTTCAATAGACTTGGCCAAAACTAGAGAAATTCGACTCGTATGACAACGAACCAAAACAACTTGCAGTTTGGAACGGATGGAGCAATTAACATGTACGTTATGTTATGTTATCTTTTAAGTTGTGTCATAGAAACTAACAAATTTGATAATTTGTGCATAGGACGACGTGTTGTTATGAGCTGCGTGGCAGTAACTCCTCAAATGATGTTGAAAGAGGAACGGTCATTTCGCAAAACAACAACCTTTTGCCTTTACTTCCTCCTCTCTCATCCACAACGTCAACAACTCGTGCGAAATTAATTACCGTGCTTCAGGTTTCCACACGTGTACTTGCCGCATGGAGCTAGACATCCACATCCACATTGATCAGCGGTGGTATTTGCCGTTTTCAGGTACCGCGGTGTGTCGCCGAGTCGGAGCACGGCGTTGTATGGTGGGGGAGGGATCGGAGGGCATCGTGCTATTTTTTGAATTAGAGAAAGGAAGCGAGACCGTGACTGTAATGCCCAGGAAATGTTTTGATTGCCCATTATTCCCAGTTCTCACAGTCAGTCAGTCCGCCTGCTACTGCTAGTGCTAGCAGCAGCTGCTGCCAGGGCAGGCTGCCACACAAATCCGACACCGTTGGTTGGCCCCCTCCTCCTGCTCTGAACTTCTGAATTTTCTGAGTACCACCCACCAGGGACCAGATTAACAGCTGTAGCAGCAGCAGGGTTAATTAGATTACACTAGATTAGATTACACTAAGCTGCAATCTGTGGGATCCGCGCGCGATCGAGATGCAGCTTGGCTTCTAGTCAAGACGCAGACAAGGGGGGTGAACTGAACGGTGAAAGGACCAATCAGGCCCCTCTCTCCCTCTCTACCTCAACTGTCATTTTCGTCCCACGGGGCAACCAAAAGCCTGAAATTTTTTGCGTTTCAATTCCGGATGGGTACAAAAGTAATCATCTGAAATGTGACCTTAAGATTTTTGTTTTCTGATGGAATTGGGGGGAAGTTCAGAGTATTCTTTTCCTCTTGCAGTTGGAAGGATTCTTTCCGGAGATGCCTTGCCCTCTTGGAACCAGGGCCCTTGCTTTGTACCATGTCCCTGAAGATTGCTTGATGACCAAAAGGGAGGGAGTGGTGTATGCTGTCAAAACACACAGCCTTTTTCACAACACTTTTTACAGTCCCTCACGCTAAGGGCTTGTTTAGTCCTCCCAAAAAATTTACACCATATCTCATTGAAATGTTTAGACACATGCATGCAATATTAAATATAGACTAAAAAAATAACTAATTGCACAGATTGCGACTACTTTGCGAGACGAATCTTTTAAGCCTAATTAGTCCATGATTTGACAATAAAGTGCTACAATAAAACATGTACTAATGACAGATTAATTATGCTTAATAAATTCATCTCGTGGTTTACTGACGGATCCTATAATTTATTTTTTTATTAATATCCGAACACCCCATACGACGCTCCCCTGTGACACCCCAAAACTTTACCCCCTGAAACTAGACAAGGACTAAGAGGAAAATATACAGTACCTCAGCAAAAGGCCCTCTGGCTGGGCCCTTTTTGACCTCCCTCAACAGTCTTTGCTCACATACATGATACATCACATTTGACATTTCACACTTCACACACCACTGGGGAAAGAGAGGCTAGCAAACCTTCATAATTTGACGATTTGTTCGATCCCAATGAATACCAAAAAGAGCTAGGGTGATGACACATGACCATATTTTACTGCTGGCACTACTACCCTTTGCCATGGCTTCATCATCCCCTAAAAGCATGGCCGGCTTTGGCCATGACAAGGACATCCATCTTAATAATTGATCCCTTGCCTCACTGCTAGTATGTGCTGATGTATGCGTGTCTGAGAATGATAGATGCAAATAAAAAAAAGCAGCCGACATACGTGTTGGATAATCTAGAGAGCTGAGAGAATAGACAAAGGTTTCCTTCAATTTCAGGGTGTGAGTTGATGAAGTTTTACAGGAGTAGCAGTAGGTGATGCACCTAAACATGGAATGGTTCCACTGGTGGGCAATGCCGCAATGCTGCATTTTCGACATGCAGCGTGCAAATATAGCAGAGGCCATCTGCTTCTGTGCGACAGGGACTAGAGCTTGAAGTGGAACAATCTTATTTTGGGGCACTGGAGCATGGATGGCTTGGGCTAGAAATGTGGTGTCAAACAGTTCACCACATATACCTTTTCCCCACATGTCCTTTTTTTTTGGGAGATGAACTACCATGTGACGTAGCAGGATAAGCTTATGCAAACTCATTACATTTTTCTCGTTTTGCATATATACTTTTATGAGAAACAAAGACAAAATGGTGGAGAAATTACATTTTGGAGGATCTTATATTGTTATGCTAAAGACTGCTAGTTTGGGAGGACCCCAATCGGCTGGAACTGTACTGCAGGGGTTTGGTCCAGGACTGTGACAAACTTTAGCCCCAGATACAACTTGATGGCTGCTGCAGGGTACGGCAAGAACAGGCAGCATTTATATTCTCCATCAAGAACTAATGATTATTCAAACTTCGATTTTATCCCCATAACCGTTTTTATGTTCTTATTGACTATCCATAAAAGCGGGGACCATATTTATTTCTCTTCAGTGGCATAACCCTGCAACGAGGAAAACGGTAGCTCAGCTCGTTTTAGTCTTTACATCGCTTCAGAAAAATGGCAGCAATAATACAATAATGGTCTTTTTAGACTGTCTGTTCCTACGGCATGACAAGTTTGACATGCTTGGGTAGGTACGGATTTTTAGATTATCATCAATCCGATAAGAACTTTTAGGTCCCGTTCGCTTGAGAAATTCTGGAGGAATCTGGATGAATCTGGAGGCATTTGTGAGAGAAAACACTGTTCCGGATGAAAAAGAAGAGGATCAAGCCGGATTTAAAGACACGCGAACGGCTTTTACGTGCTTTCGCCCTGTTCGTTTGGGCTTTTTTGGCTGATAAGCTATGACTGAAAGTACTGTTAGCTGATTTGGTGTAAGAGAAAAATATTGTTTGTTGGCTGAAAAAGTACGACTTATAAGCCGAACAAAGCCAAACGAACAGGGCGTTTATGCTTGCCTTGGAAATATACTAATCTGTATTTTTGTGGGCTATACTAATTACAGACTTTGCCCTGTCTATACTAATCTGTTCTAAAACTCAGTGATCAAGTGACGTGACGAGAGGTTGAGTGGCTCATTGCTTAAGTGGTTGATGAGTGATTGGGTCGAGTCATCCAGTGACTATGACTAGAGGCATGTTTGGTTGCCGCTCTCGCCTGGGCTTGCCTGCCAGACAAGCGATCGCAGCCCCAAACGATCGAAATCCAACGCCTAGGGTCGCTGCCTGGCGTCGGAGCTGCCTGGGAGGCAGCAACCAAATATGCCCTAGGTGCCTGAGTGGCCGAGTGACCTAGTAACTGAGTGATTTAATAGCTGAGTGATCAAATGACTAAGTGGCTCAGTGGCCAGTGAAAGTGGCTTTGTGGCTGAGTGACCGGGTGACTAAGTGGCGAAGTGACTAATTGCCCGAGTGATTGAGTTACCAAGTGTCGATAACTAAGTGGCCAAGTGAATAAGTGGTTGAGTGCCTGGCTAGTTGAGCAGCGACCTAGTGATATCGTAAGGAAATGATCATGATGTCTTATTATTAAAATAATTTATAAACAACTACATCTTACAATAATAGGATGTACGAATATCACAACGGCACGTGCGTGCCGCATGGCCACTAGTGTTAACAAAACTACTAGTCTTAAGAAAACGAATATAAAATGCTCTAGTATCTTCGTGACAAATAAATGGAGTCATATTAGTATATATTAGAAGACGTACCTGAAAGACACGTGAGAACCCAAAAGGCACTACGAAATGCATCTGCACGCGGCTTTGCTCTTGAGCTTGTTGGGCAGGACTGAAAAATAAATCAAAATACTATTTTAATTAATTGTTATGAGAGAAAAATACCATTCTGACTAAAATCACTGTTCACATAAACAGTGATTAGTGAGGGGCTGGCCAGCTAGCCAGTCAGCCGAACAGCCCCCTTGTTGGTAAAAAATGACCAGCAGTTGACGATTTTTTTTTTAATTTTAACATTTTTTAAAAACTAATTTTAAATCTAACACTGCATGTTTTTTTAAAACTAACACTTTTGGCTGCGCCTATTGCCCTGGCGTGACTAAATGCCTGTGCCGCGTCATGCATGGTGGCGCGGCGTAGAACTGACGTGGCGGCGACCGGATTCGCGATCGTTGACGTGGCAGGGCTCTACCACGCCACCAATCTTGACACGGTAGTGCCGCGCCACGGCGCATGGCGCGGCAGGGCCAAATAAATATCGCGAGCGAGCCCGCCCGCCGCCAGCCCGCCCACGCTATGCCCGCCTACTCCCCAAACAGCGCCCGCGCCGGCCACGCCACGAACGTCAGAGCGTCAAGTCCGCCTGCTCCTAAGGTACCTCCCTCTCGATTTCAAGTTATTTTGATTATTATTGATTTAGGATAATTAGTGATTTAGGATAGTTAGTAATTTAGGATAGTTAGGGTTTTATGATTGTTAGTGATTTATGATAGTTAGTGATTTAGAATAGTTAGTGATTTAGGATAGTTAGGTTAGTGAATTTATTTGTAATTTACGTAGGTAGTTTTTAGGTTTGAGGTTGTGTGTTCTAGTATAGTTAGGATTTTGGATTTAGGGATTGATTAGGTATTTATTATTTAGTTTATAGTTAGTTATTTAGTTAGGGATTTTGGGTATAGATACTAGTTTATAAATGTCGGTACTTACTAGTGCGTGATACGTCGATTTTGACGATTTCATGAAGTTTCGTCAAATGCTTATATTCCTAGTGAAGTTGTTTTATGTTATTAGTGCATGATATGTCTATTAATGTTACTTTGAATATATACATGTGCTTTTATATTGTGTTTGTATTGCATAACAAGTAGTTCAAATTTTATAATGCTACATAATGTTAATTTGAATTTTGTTAATTTGAATACTTTAACGCTTTGTTTATCAATTTATAACAGGATGGCTCCTTTCACGCAGCACCAGTTGTACCCCATTCTTGAGGTGGAGTACGACGACCAGCACCGAGCACACATCTTGAGTGACAACGACGCAGAGGTGGCCTTGCCTACTTTGAGGCCCCGCACACACACTAGGGCGCACCAGTGGGGTGAGCGTTACGCGCCGTACATACGACGTGCTGGCTTCCTCGAACTTGTCCGTGTTGTCAACCACGGTCTTTTGTCCCTTGACCCAGCACTACTTACTGCAGTTGTAGACAGGTACGAGTGCATTTTTTGTACGTAAACTTTCTTGTAACAAATTTGAGGCAACTAACAGTGGTTCTATTCTTATAACAGGTGGAGGCCTGAGACCCATACGTTCCACCTACCTTATGGCGAGATGACCTTGACCATGCAGGACGTGAAGGCTATTGTTGGCCTTTGGCTTGGGGGACTTCCAGTAACAGGAATAGTTGATAACGATCACTGAGGGGAGCTGGTGGCTCAGTTTACTGGTTTTCTTCCACCGGACAACGAGGCTTCCAAGAAAAATAAGTGAGAAATTTAAGCTTATTTAATATTTGCATTGCTTTCCTGCAGCCATCGAGTCTTATTTTCTTTTGTCAATTTTAGGAAAACTTCTGGTGTTTCATCGTCCCGAATCACGGAGCGCTTTGATTACTTGGACCCATAGGCTAAGGAGGCTCAGATCGACTGGTTTGCTCGAGTGTGGCTCTAGCACTTTCTTGGTGCTTTCCTCTTCCTAGACGCCTCAGACAACACCATCAGCCGGATCTTCCTTGACATACTATGCCAGCCGTGGGAGAACATAGCGGTGTACAGCTAGGGCTGCGCAGTCCTGACATGGACGTATCGACAGTTATGCGTTACCTGCCGTCGCACCTCAGGGTATGCGAACCTTAGGGGTTGCTCGTACCTACTCCAGGTTTGGTGTTGGGAAAGATGGCCCATTGGGAGGCCCCTTAATACTAGTTTACCAGTAAGTACTTCGTTTCATTATATTCTTCGATATGGTTACATATGATGAGTTTATTAATGTCTAATTTATTATCGTGTTCAATGCAGCAATGGAACGGGCAGGATACACTCCGTATAGCTCTGTTTATCTGGATTGAATCAGAGTTAGTTAGAGGGAATGCGAGGCGCAAGTACAGGGAGTACACAGACAGTCTCGACGTCCTAACACAACACCAGGTTACGCTCTCTTTACTATCATACACGTGTCTTGTTTGATCTACACTATATCATAACCTAACTCAATTACGAAATGTTCAGGTGCATTGGTGTCCTTGGGATGCTTCGGAGCTCCAGTGCTATCTCAGTCCTGTCACTAGGGACGAGTCAGAGGAGTATCGCTGCAACGTCTCTCTTATTTTCTTTCACGTGGTCGAGATTCACTTGCCCGTCAGGGTCTGCAGACAGTTTGGAAGAATGACAAGCTGCCCACCACTGCTTTACTCCACCGACCAAGGATTGCATGGGTGCGTTATCGATTAATAACAAAGCTATAATTTAGAGGTGTGTGTGGTACAACTAACATCGTTTTATTGTAGGTATGACCGCAGGAAGAGGTACAAGACCAAGGATTAACGCCTGACACACAACGCGCACATCCACTTGTGGGAAACCAGGGAATGGCAGCCGGTCCATGCGAGTCCTCCACACGACCAGCACATCTTCGACGAGTACCTGCGCTGGCTTCACAGATCTACGATGACACATATCAAGCCTCCGTACACTGAGGAAGCGATTGACGAGGACTCGGAGGAAGATGTGATCGAATGTGTACGATGTTGCCACTAGAGAGGACACATAGCTACAGAGAGTCCCGCTACAAAGATACGTGGTGAGATACTTGAATGGTACAATTTGTTAGCCATTTGGTATTAAGTATGTATACTAAAACTATTCAACCGTGTTTCTATACCCAGGTGACACAATTGTCGAGGCTGTCCAACGAAGCAGCGTTCCGACTTCACGAGTCTAGAGAGAAGGGGCCAGGCGTTCTCGAGGCTTTTATGGAGGTAAACATAAACTAGTCCGTTTCCAAAATGTTTCTTTAGTGTATATGTGTTTGGGAAATGCACTAACTTTAACGTCTATTTATGCAGAAGGTGAAAAGGAGCTGCAGAAAACTAGCTTAAAAGCTGAGCTGCATGGACACTCCTTATGAGGAATCGCCACTCTCGGCGCGGTCGGGTGGCACGTCTTCAGCCTCTTTGAGGACACCAGCCGGCTCTTCTCAGCCGGTGACAGGTGCCACTTCCGTGGTGCGTACACCACCACAACATAGCACTGGGAAGGACCCTACAACCGAGGACGATGAGGACGACGACGACGACGACGACCCCCCAGGCTTCCACAGACAGCACGACCAGTGGGACGATTGGCCGCAGGACGAGATCGACATGTCTCAGCTAGGTGTGCCCCGCTTGGTACCCAAGGAGCCTCACAAGTACTAGCAAAAGTAGTTTCTTTAAATACGTAGGCTACATGAACTAACGATCATAAAGAATTCTAAGTAATCGTGCATATCATATACTTGCAGGATATGAGCCATACGCACCGGCGACGCGACCACACCAACGTTGGCTACACTCCCAATGTGTTGCTAATAAATCCGAAGAGACAGAGGCGTCCGAGGGGTCCTTACACTCTTGGGTCTTAGTTTGTTAGGTCGAACTATTATTGGCGTCCGAAACTTGCAGGCTTAGTTGGTTATGTTATGTCGAACTTATGTCAAACCAATGAAAATGTTACGTGGCAGCTTGTCAACTTGCGCACGGACTTCATTTATTTGCTTCATATTCGTTTTAATGCATCGCGACATCACTACATGCGAGATTAAGTAGCAACTAGTTCGGAAACCGGCAGTCCTCAGGTATCTCGACGCCGGTGGCCGGCGTCTTACGCGAGGGGTCGAGGAAGCCGGGGTCCATGGTCGCGTCGCCGCCGATCCTACAGTATGGGGCCAAAAAACCAAATAAATAAGTTTCCTTAAAAAATATTCATTTCAATCCGATCCAATTTTTCGTAATCGATTAATTAACATGGTGGTTAACCGTATTATGAAAGACGAAAAAAAATCATTGGCTTATCAAATTCTCTATTCGGCCGTAAAAAAATTCAACAAAAGACATAAACAAATCCACTATTGATTTTACGTCAAACAATACTTAAAATAACTCCCACTATCGGCGCGACGCGTTTCGATTAAATCGTCTAGTTACCGCCGGACGGGCGGCGGACGCGGCGGCCAGACGGGCTTGCTGCTCGGACAGACGGGACTGGCCGTGGGGTTTATTCGGCTCTGCCGCGCCAAGGTCGGTGGCGCGGCAGGCCCTGCCACGTCAACTGTCAGCGAATCCGGTCGCCGCCATGTCAGCCCTCTGCCGCGCCACCATGCATGGCGCGGCACAGGCATTTGGCCGCGCCACAGCAATAGACGTATTCAAAAGTGTTAGTTTAAAATAATAACAGACAGTGTTAGATTTAAAATTAGTTTTTAAAAAATGTTAAAATTAAAAAAAAAATCCAGCTGGCTGGATAGGCCATGCATGGCAGTGCATGCGCTGCTGCTCGCGGGGGCGTTTTCGGTGGCAATTCCCAGCAGATCGTCGTTAGCCCAAGTGAGAAAAGGATCCCCAAAGACGATCACATGACAGCAGCTAGTGCCGTTGTGTCGCCTTTTCCCTGCTCGAGCCCGGCCCCTTCCTGCCGTCGCAGCGGCCAGCTCTCGCCCATACCAGAGCTTGAGATACTCCTCCGATCCCAAAATAACCTATATCTCAATCTCGAGAAGTTAAATTTCCTTAAATTGAACTAAACATATAAAAAAACAATATCGACATTTGTATCTGTAATAAATTTATTATAAAAATATATTCTACAATCCGTTTGATGACACTTATTAGTTTTATATATTCGATCAAACTTTAAAAGATTTAACTCATCGTAAACGACTAAGATGTGCGGTTATTCGATCATGCAATGATATTGTCAGCATGTATATTACAGTGCGGCGTACAGATATATATATTTATATATATATGCAGTCAGTAATCTCTCCACAGTAAGTTTCACGTATAAAAATCAAACAACTGAATCATCCGATGAATTCACAAGCGGGAGCCGCCGGTACGCCCGGTACGCGTGTCCCCGGCCAGCGCAAAATTATTTGCGCGTCACATCTGGTCGTTTCTTCCTCTCCATCGTCGTCGTCGACTCGTCGTCTTGGATCATCAGCGGACACCATCACACAGCAACGACCATTAACCTTTGCCTGGACGACACCGCGATTAGGGCAAACAGTGGCTGAAAACTACGGGTCTACTACAGCTCTCGAACGACGACCAAGCCCGAGCACCAACACGAGGTCAGGAGTAGGATCGATCGGGGCGCCGGGACCGGCCCGACGCCGGAGCAGTGGCCTAGCTAGTTGTTCGAGCTGATCTCTCCCTCCTACTGTACGTAGTGTCCGCTTCCCAGAGGAAGAGACAAACCTTCTGCCACCACTCGATGAGTCTAAGCATGGAAAGGGATTGAGCGTCGACGTCGAGGACGTCGTCGTCGTCGTCGACCGGCCAGTAGCGGTAGCATAGCCCATGCATGATTGGCGCGCGGCATGGCGTAGGGCGGGCCTGTTCATGACATGAGATGCATGAACGACGCGCGCGCGAACGCCTTTATTAGAGTCTGGACCGGCCAAAGAGTCGTCGTGGATCCTGGCTCCATGGCTCGATGCAGATCGCTATATATGTGTGTGCTATAATAAGTGAGCGGAAAAACATGTGCACCTCGAATTGCATGCATGCGAGAGAAATATTTCTATTATGAGTAGCAGAGAACTTGGCCAAAGATGACACATATTTCTATTATGTATATGCACAAGTTGAGAGATGAAGTTTCCTACTAGCTAGCTATATTTGTCACACGCAATATTTAAATTTGTGTTTTTTTCTAATCTAAAATAAAAGAAGAAGAAGAAGGAGAATCATTTGTGCAAGGTATATACCACTAGGTACCTAATAATATGTATCATGCTCAACTCACATTTTAAATTGAATCTATAATTGTGAGAAAAGCTGCTATTATGCTCCTGTTTACCATTTTACCAACATTCATGTACAAGCATATCTGGTCACTGAAAAGCCTGAAACGCCTGAGAGAAAGTTGAAAGGCACCCAACCATGGCATGCACTTTCCCTATTTAACCGAACCACGCATACTGGGCTGCCCAGCAGTCCTGAGAATTGCAACGCAAATCCAAATCCTCGCGAGGTGAAGGAAAGGCGTACGCATGCAGCTTTCTCTGCTGCCGTTCTATCTCTATCCCTATACTCCTACTAGCTTGCTCGCTCAACACGGCCTCTGCTGCAAATGAGATGAGACGACGCGCGCGCCAGCGCCACTGAACAGTGGCTGTCAATAGATTCTCCTTTGGACTGTAACTGTCCGCTGTTACATCGCCGTTTTCTACAGCGAGATGGCGACTGGTTTTGCTGTGTTCCTCCCACGCACACACCTTGCATTTAAACAGCATGGGAGGTGGTGGATGGAGGAGGAACACTAGCTATATAGAGGAATCTGTTCTACTATGTGCATGCAAAATAAAATGCATATTCAGCATTTCAGTCAGAATATATAAAACAAATCAGTAGAGAGCATTTTAACTGATCAAACCGTGACTGTGACAGTGCATATCCAATTTCACAGCTAGTGAAAATGAGCCCAATCCTCAGAGTAACCACAATGTATTTGGACTGGTAAGAACTCAGGCCGGTACGAAACGATCCGGCCTGCCGACTTCTTTGATCCAACGGGGCGCGGCTCGTCAAACTTTCTCAACCCCATGAATTCGAAGCGGAGGTTTGTAGAAAAGAAAACTCTACATATATACATCTTGGTTCAATTTCTACACCCACCTCATGGAGTGGAGACCGCTCACTGTATCTCACTAACTTCGTGCCCCTGCGTGAGGACGCTGGACATTGAGACAACAGTACCTCATAAGCATACGTGACGTATGAGACGGACGGCCGTATAGAAAGGCATTTTGACATAAAGAAGCATATGTACATGTCCATGTAGTAACAGTCGACCTTTTGTTTTATACGGAGCATAATAAGCATACAGTATGCATATGGAATTCAACGCATGCAGTGGCGTCCTTTGCATGGACAAGCTCGATCGATGACCGCCACCTGTGGCCTGTGGCTTAGCTAGCTTCCTGAACGAGAGTGATGATTAGATGTAAAGAAAGCCTTTTCCTGATTAGATGTAAAGAAAGCCTTTTCCTGGTTATCTAACTGTCGGGATCAATACTAGGGTACCCAAAGAGGAGGAGCTAATGATCATCAACATTGATTTATCCGAGCAGTCAAGAGAGCGACTACGGCTTCAACCGACCCTCAGGCACGCAAACTCTGCCTCGCCCGCCGCCTCGCCTGACCCCAAGGTCGTGGGCTCCACCTCGCCCGAGGCCACGGGCTCCACCTCGCCTGACCTCTGGGGGCAGGCTCCGCCTCGCCTGACCTCGAGGCCGCGGGCTCCGCCTCACCCAACCTCTGGGGACAGGCTTCGCCTCGCTCGACCCCTCGGGTGCGGGCTCTGCCTCGCCCGATGGGGTCCCATACCGCCGTCAACTACTCTGGGTCTAAGCGTATGGGCCTGGGTCAAAACTCTGACGCCAAGGAAAAGACCGGCACGCCCCGATATAACCGTGGCCACGACGGGCCATACCTGTGGATTCACATCAAGAACAGCATCGGGCGTACTGATACTATTCTGCCTAACCCTCGTACGAACACTGACAGGCACGTCGGTTCACCACAACGTCCACCAGGACGGAGTGGAGCGCCATGACCGGCAGACGACGCCTATGCATGAGGCCCGTGACGGACAATACCGTGACGTGGCGCCGTCCCTGTTGACATCTATAGTGTAGGCGGGACTCGCATGAAGGAGAAGGACCCGGCGATCCTAAAGGCCTTCGGCTCTCTCTCTCTCTCTCGTTCTCCTCTTTCCCTCCGCTGTAACCTGTGCTTTCCTCTAGCCTATAAAAGGGAAAACAGGGCGCTCCATTAAGGGGCATCGGGTCGATTCAAGCCAGGTCCGAACAAACCCATCGAACCCAGAACATACGACCGAGCAGCAACCGAGCTCTCTCAGCACCTGTTCATCCCTTTCACCAGAGACTTGGGATCCGTCCCTCTCTCGCCTGTTTGTAACCCCTACTACGAACTTTCAGTGCTAATAACACAAGCAGTATCAACGAACTGGGCGTAGGGACACTCTGCCCGAACCAGTATAAACTTTGTGTCCTCTAAGCACACCATCCGAGCTAGACGCATACTATTAGAAATTTACTCGTTGGTGGTGACTCAAAACACCGACAGTTGGTGTGCTAGGTCTTTGTGGCCTTTTGCGCGTCTTGACATCCACACCAGGCCTCGGATGGCTAGTCACAATGTCAGCTGGGTACCGGGTGCGCACGTGCACTTCGGAAACCTGGACTTCATCGTCACGGCGGAGGGAGAGTTGGTGCGGACTCCCATTGTCGTCCAACCTCTCCACTCCGCCGGCCTCGACGCAATCACCGAGGTGCTTGAGGAACTACAACTGCATGCACCGGAGGCCCGCGCCCCTGAGAGCGACTAGCTCCTCAGCTTTGACTATGGGAGGTTAGAGTGCTAGCTCAACACCTTCCTAGGACCCGACTGTCCCAGGAGAACCTGCGCCACCTCACCTTCTTGTTCGCTAACATCATGACGCAACTTGCCAGAATACCTCATCCGAAACACCCTGACAGCTCTCCCATCCGGTCTCCGCAACACCGCAGAGACCATTGGTCACCTTATGGTGCAACACATGCCTCCATCCCCTGTGAACAACGAGTTCGTGGGGATAACTGAATATGTCGTGGAGACTTTCCATGACCTCCTCGCAGAAGAATCAGAGTCGCCCTCTAGCTCTAACTCCAGCAGGGGGAGCCATCACCCATCTCATGAGTGTTTCATGGCAGGTACCCCGAAGGGACACATCAAAACCATCCATGAAGAAGAGGCTACCCCGACGAATGACCTCAACGACGAGGCCGAGGAGGATGCTGGGGCCCCGCCTGCGGGTGGAGCAGCAGAAGGCCCGTCACCAAGAGCTCGAAGAAGCATGACTCCAGCTCAAGCAGGAACACACAGAGCTCGAGCGAGAGATCAAGCGCCACAGAGAGGGTGGGCATGCACGCGCCATGGCCCGCGATGTGAACCGGAGGATCATCGAGGACGATTAAGCGCTCCCACACTTCGTCTGGGCAAGCCAGAACATCGCTGCTATGCGGCCTTGCTTCGGGGGCTCTTGGGGCTCGCGATGCTCGAGGATCATTAGGCTCATCGTGAGATTCGCACGCTACTCGAGCATGCGGTGGCGCAGCAGGCTGAGAGCTCGCTGTCCCGATGACCCGAGCTCGATGCTAGCCAGCGCACACCCTCAGAGCGACCCGACAAGGACGCGTTAGTTCACCAGGCGTCGCAAGGCAGCAGGCCGCACACCGCGGTCCTAGTGCATGAGCGTCTCGATCGCCATCATGACGCGCGGGACACCCTTGACGCCCGTAGGCGTACCCGCGGCGATGCGAGGGAGGGAGCTAGCCACAGCTACCACCCTCGTCGTGGTGGATGCTACGATAGAGGTGAGGACCGAAGCCCTAGCCCTGACTTGTCGGGACCTCGGGCCTTTGGTCGACATATCCTCATCGTCATCTTCCCATCACGGTATAGACCACCAACCAACATCCCAAAATACTCTAGGGAAACAAACCCCGGACTGTGGCTCGAGGATTATCGGCTTGCTTGCCAAGCCGGTGGAGCGGATAATGATGATTTCATTATCCGCAACCTTCCATTGTTCCTGGACGATTCAGCATGAACATGGTTGAAACACCTTCCGCCCAATAGAATTCAAAGTTGGGTGGACCTAAAAGAGATCTTCGTAGGGAACTTCTAGGGCACATATAAGCGTCCTGGGAACCCATAGGATGTCAAAAACTACCGACAGAAGGCCGGGGAAACCCATCGTGGGTACATCTGACACTTCGCCCGGTAGAGCAACGAGCTACCCGATGTCACCGACGCCTATGTCATAGGAGCTTTCCTACCTGGGACCACCTATAAGTCCCTGGTCCATAAGCTAGGACGTAAGGGCCCATGAACCACCAAGGAGCTCCTCGATATCACCACTAGCCATGCCTCAGGTGAGGAGGCGGTCGGAGCAATCTTCGATGGCCTCAAAGGCAAGGCGAAGTGGGACGAGGACGCTGGCGAAGTCGCCTCCAACCGTTCTAGCAAGAAGAAGAACAAGCAACGACGTAAGGGCTCACTCATTGCCGCCCCAACCACAAGGGGGTCGAAAGACCATAGAGGGTACCCCAAACCACTTCGAGAAGCTACTCGAAGAGCCATGCTCAAACCATGCTTTCCCCATCAAGCACCTATACAAGGACTGCGACCTCAAGAAGCGGTTCTTGTATGGAGGCTCCTACAAGGGGAGCATAGGGGGACCCCACCCCGGCCGCAGAAGACGTCGAGGAGAAGGACGGTGGCTTTCTGACACTGGATGGCTGCCTCATGATCTTTGGAGGATCGATGGCCTATGACTCCAAGCGTCGCTAGAAGCTTGTGCGCCATAAGGTCTATATAGCCGAGCTAGCCACGCCTACCTTCCTTCGATGGTTGGAGTCTGCCATAATCTTCGATCGGACCGACCACCCAGAATGCATCCTGTAGTTAGGACAATATCCGCTCGTGGTCCACCCGATCATCAGCACGAAGAAACCCACCAAGGTAATGATAGATGGAGGCAGCGACATCAACATCATGTACGTGGAAATGCTTGATGCCATGGGCATCGACTGAGCACGCATCTAGCCGATCGGGCGCCTTTCCATGGCATCATGCCTGGAAAGCAGGTCATGCCACTCGGGTAGATCAATCTGCCCATCACCTTCGGAGATTCATCCAATTATAGGATGGAGACCCTTACCTTTGAGGTGGTCAGATTCCATGGAACCTACCATGCCATCCTAGGACGTCCATGCTACGTGAAGTTCATGGTCATCCCCAACTACACCTATCTAAAGCTGAAGATGCCAAGACCATGTAGGGTCATCACCATCGGCACCTCCTTTTAGCATGCCTATGAGTGCGAGGTCGAGTGCTACAAACATGCCACGATAATTGTTGCCTCCAAGGAGCTTGCGGCCATCATTAAGGAGGTCACCAAAGAATCACCCGACCCCAAGCGGTCGACTGGATCTTTTGAGCTAGTGGAGGGCGCCAAGGAGGTCCTCATAGACCCTAGCAGCTCCAAGAGCAAAGTGGTGCGCATTAGCACCATTCTTTCCTCTGAATAGGAAAGCAGGCTCATCGACTTCCTCCACGCCAATAGAGACATCTTTGCATAGAAACCCTCGGACATGCCAGGCATTCCAAGAGAAGTCACCAAGCATGCCTTGAAGATTAGGCTAGGCATTGTGAGAGAAGTCACTGAGCACACCTTGAAGATTAGTCCAGGCTCCAAGCCGGTGAAGCAGCGCCTACGTAGCTTCGACGAAGGAAAGCGTAGGGCCATTGGCGAGGAGATTGCGAAGCTTTTGGTGGCTAGATTCACCAGGGAAGTATACCACCCTAAGTGGTTAGCCAATCCCGTTCTTGTATGAAAGAAGAGTGGGAAATGGAGAATGTGTGTTGACTATATGGGTCTCAACAAAGCGTGTCCAAAGGATCTGTTTCCTTTGCCACGCATAGACCAAGTAGTCAACTCGACCTCAGGGTGTGAAACCCTTTGCTTCCTTAATGTGTACTTCGGGTACCATCAGATCACGATGAAAGAGTCCGACCAGCTCGCGACATCTTTCATCACCCCATTTGGATCGTTCTGCTACGTCACAATGCCGTTCGGTCTGAAAATGCAGGGGCTACGTAATATCGTTGTATGCTCAAGTGTTTTGGGGACCTCATCGGGCGAACCATTGAGGCCTACATGGATGACATCACGGTCAAGTCCAAACAGGCTGACCAGGTCGTAGCCAACCTTGAGCAGACCTTCGAAAAACTAAGAGCAAACGACATTAAGTTCAACCCCAAGAAGTGCGTTTTTCGGGTCCCAAGGGGTATGCTGCTAGGATTTATCATCTTCAAGCGTGGCATCGAAGCCAACCCAGAGAAGATCTCGGCCATCATAAGGACAGGCCCAATTTAGAACATAAAGGGGGTACAACGAGTTACAGGGTGCCTCGCCATGCTCAGCCCCTTTATCTCGTGTCTTGGTGAATGAGGTCTTCCCCTCTATTGGCTCCTGAAGAAGGTCGGCCATTTCGAATGGACGTCCGAGGCCTAGGAGGCACTTGACACGGTCAAGCAGCTTCTGACAAAGGCCCTGATCCTAGTCCCCTGACCGACGGGGAACCACTTCTACTCTATATTGTGGCCACCATGCAAGTGGTTAGTGCCGCCCTGGTGGTAGAGCGAGAAGAAGAGGGACACGCCCTCAAAGTGTTGTGTCCCATGTAGTTCATTAGCGAGGTCTTGTCCAACTCCAAGACCCGCTACCCCCAGATCCAAAAGCTTCTATATGCCATCCTTATCGCCAAGAGGAAGTTGCATCACTACTTTGAGTCACATCCGGTGACAATCGTGATGTCATTCCCTCTCGGTGAGGTCATCCAAAACCAGGATGCCACGGGAAGAATCACAAAGTGGGCACTCGTGCTGATGGGTCAAGGCATTTCATATGCCCTCCGGATGGCCATCAAGTCTCAAGTGCTGGCTGACTTCGTTGCAGAGTGGACCAAGGTCCAAATGCCACCAACGATCGTCGACCAAAAGTACTGGACGATGTACTTTGATGGATCATTGATGAAGAAAGGTGCTAGCATGGGACTTGTCTTCGTTTCGCCCCTCAGGGTACGCATGAGGTACATGGTTCACCTCCATTTCCCTCCTCCAACAATATGGCCGAGTATGAGGCGCTCATCAACGGCCTACGCATCGCCATCGAGTTGGGTATCCGATGCCTCGATGTTCGGGGTGACTCTTAGCTGGTCGTTGACCAAGTCATGAAGGACTCGAGCTGCCATAATGCCAAGATGGTTGCATATTGTCGAGAAGTCCACCAACTGGAGGACAAGTTCAACGGTCTCGAGCTCAATCACATCCTGAGGCTTCTCAACGAGGCAGCCGACACATTGGCAAAGACTGAGTCCGGCCAAGAGCCGGTGCCAACGAGTGTCTTTACCAGCGATCAGCACAAGCCCTTGGTCCACTATGAGGAGCCAAAACAAGCTAGTGATGGGCCGCCTGCCCTAGCCTGGGGGGCTGACCAATCGGTGGCTCCATCCGACCCCAAAGTCATGGAGCTTGAGGAGGATCTAGTGATAGTGCCTAACCCTCTAGCTAATTAGAGGATGCCCTACCTTGACTAGCTCCTCCGTGAGGTGCCGCTGATGGACAAAACGGGGGCTCGACGGCTCGCACGTTGCGCCATGTCATTTGCCGTTATCGATGGCAAACTCTACAGGCAAAGCCACACTGGGATCCTGCAACGCTGCATCCCCATTGAACAAGGGAAGCGGTTGCTAAGCGATATCCATGGTGGGGTATGCGGTCACCATGCCGTGCCTAGAACCCTGGTCAAAAATGCGTTCCGACAAGGCTTCTACTGATCACCCATAGTAGCTGACACCAAACAGATCATGCGCACCTATGAAGGGTGTTAATACTACACTCGGCAGACCCACCTACCGACCCAAGAACTCCAGACAATCCCCATCACATGGCCATTCGCGGTCTAGGGGCTTGATCTGGTCGGACCTCTCAATAGGACACCTAGGGGCTATACGCACTTGCTTGTCACCATAGACAAGTTTATGAAGTGGGTAGAGGCTCGACCGATCTCCACAATCATGTCTAAGCAAGCCGTGCTATTCTTCCTTGACACCATCGATCGCTTTGGAGTCCCAAACTCCATTATCATGGAAATGTCACACAATTCACCAGAAAGAAGTTCCTCTGATTCTGCGAGGAATACCGCATCAGTGTCGATTGGGCTGTTGTGGCGTACCCCACACAAACAGGTAGGTCGAGTGCGTGAACGACATGGTCCTATAAGGCCTTAAGCCTAGGATCTTCAACTAATTGAACAAGTTTAGTGGATGATGGGTTGTGGAACTTCTCGCGGTGCTCTGGAGCCTGAGGACAACCCCCAGTCGGGCCACTGGCTACACACCATTCTTCATGGTCTACGGTTCCGAGGCTATCCTCCTGACCAACCTCGACTACGGAGCGCCAAGGGTTAGGGCATACGACGAATAGGGAGCCAAGGTGTCCCTCGAAGATGCCATGGACCAACTAGATGAAGCACGCGATGTTGCCGTCCTCTGCTCGGCCAAATACCAGCAAGCGTTACGCCGGTACCACAGCCATCAAGTGCGGGGTTGGGCCTTCAACGTTGGGGACCTGGTGCTCTGCCTCGTCCAGAGCAACAAGAACCACCACAAGCTCTCTCCTCCATGGGAGGGACCGTACATCATCACAGAGGTGCTCTGACCAGGCGCCTAGAAGCTCAAGACCATCGACGGCATAGTCTTCGTCAATGCCTAGAACATCGAGCAGCGTGATCAGATTTTTTTCACACCCGGGCTTTTTGGCCTTAGCTATAGAAAGAGTTGGTACACGTCTAAGAGTATATCCACCTGGCAAACTTTCTCCATGCCCAACCCTCTCTCATGTTGAGACCTAGAAGCTAGGGTTGCGAAAACGAACGTTGAGTAAAATTGGTAAGACTGTGAGAAACCTATGCCCCAATGGCTATGGCGCCTTTGCTCAATAGCGTGATCAGAGTTTGTCCACCCGCACCCCGGGCTTTATGGCCTTAACGATGGAAGGGGTTGGAATACACTAACCTTTTTATATGAAAAGGGGAGAAGGGCTAAAAATCTGTTAGGCCATAACAAACTTTAAGAGCTTGTCCACTTATTACAAGTTCGCTGCCTGGCGTATCTGCCTAACTAATTTCTTAGGGGGAATGATCTCATCCTCTATCTCCAAAGGTAAGTCCTATGTCAGCGGGTCACACAAGTCGATCGGATGGCTTGGCCGCTGTCAAGAGATGGGTAAGGAGCAGTAGGATGCCCCATGCAAGTTATTCTAACTCTATCATGAATGACGGACCCAGATTCCACTCGAACATATCCGGTAAGAGCTTCCTGAACCTGTCGCTTGCTCCATCGAAGTAAGTCCTGTGCCAGCGGGTCATCCTTAATTTATGCACATTTTATCTCATTAACTTCGCTATCGAGGCCCCGACCCTAGCAATGGCAAGGGGTCGGGCCTCACTCAAGGACCGGCAAGAGTATCTATTCGGTAGACATTCTCTATGCCCGACCCCTTCTCACATTAAAAAACTAAAAGCAAGGTGTGCGAAAACAAACTCTGAGTAAAACTGGTTAGACCGCAAGAAACCTATGCCCCAGTAGCTACGACACTTTTGCTCACCAGCATGATCAGAGTTTTTATCCCCGCACCCGAGCTTTAGCCTCCGCCTTCCCAGGAAGGGTTTGGAGGGGCCCACGTGCGGAATCTCCATCGAGGAGAGGCCAATAGGTCGCCCAAGTCGATCGAATGGCTCGGGCCACTACCGAGAGATGGGTAAGGAGCAGGGGGATGCCCTATGCATGTTACGCCAACTCCATCATGAACAACGGGCCTAGACCCCATATGAACATATCCAGTAAGAGCTCCCCGAACTCGTCACTCGAGCCATCGAGGTAACTTTACCAACCCCCACTTTACTTTTTCAATGCGTGAGCATTCATTCATCCATTCTAATGCATGCATTCATACATTCATTCATACATTCATCCATACACTCATCCCTTATATCCAAGCATCGTATATGCAATTATTGCATCATAATGCTTCACATCACGTCATGAAGCGGTAGTCGTCTCATTTGACATGAGCGATGACCGACCGAGGTTCGAAGGCCGACCCACGAAGGGCTTGAGGTTGCCTCGTGTTAAATAGAGCCAGGGGAGAAAAACATAGATGAGCCCCAATAGCCCTTGCCCGACCCCACTCAGAAGCGGACAGGGACATCTCAACCTTATCGTTCGATCCTAACCTCGAGCCAAGCCCATAGAATCTCCATCGAGGAGAGACCAGCGGGCCACCTGAGTTGCTCTTTGGAGCAACATGAGCATCTGTCGAGAGGTGGGTTAAGGAGCAATGGAATGCCACATAAGGGCTATGTTGACCCCGTCACCGAACGATGGACCCAGATTCCAATCGAACATGCCCGTTAGCGAGCTCGTCGAGGCGACACTCGAGCCATCAAGGCAAGTGTCATTAGCTCAGCCCCTCTGGTTACGAAAACTATGAATGGGGTGACACATGAAATTCGGCCAACCCCTACCGAGCCCAATGGGACTCGAGGGCTCGAGCTGCCCGACCCTAACTCAAGAATCCAACTGATCAGGGTTCAAAGGCCGACCCACAAAGGGCTCAAGGCTGCCTCACGTTGAATAGAGCCAGGGGAGAAAACATAGATAAGTCCAGTGGCCTTTGCCCGACCCGCTTAGAAGCGGATAGGGTCATCTCAACCTTCTCATTTGATCCTAACCTCGAGTTGAGCCCATAGAATCTCTATCAAGGGGAGGCCAGCGGGCCACCTGAGTTGCTCTCTAGAGCGACACGGGCATCTGCTAGGAGGTGGGTTAAGGAGTAGTGAAATGCCACATGAGGGCTATGCCAACCCCATCACAAATGATGGACATGGATTTCACTCGAACATGCTCGTTAGCGAGCTCACCAGACATGTCACTCGAGCCATCGAGGCAAGTCACGTTAGCTGAACCTCTCCGGTTGCGGAAACCATGGATGGGGTGACGATCACAAAGATGAGCCAACCCTTGACTAGCCCCTGCTACACGTGGGGGCTCGAGGAAAGTTGGACTCTCAAGGAGACCAAATGCGCGATCATAGAACGATGGCTCAGATTCTAGGGAGGGGCTACATGCGAAAGCTAAGAATAACATTTCTAAAACAAGATAAGCCTTTTCTATGGCAGAACCGCCTGAAATAACGCACTTACAGAGGCGCTCGTCTTCCACCAGACACTAAGCACCCCAAGAGTGAGCTACATCGGGCGGGTTCCGTCGAGCACACCCCAAGGAAGAGCTCGAATGATCCACATTTTTCCCCAAGGATCCAATAATGAGAACGAGTTACAATACTTAGTCCATTTCATATATCCAGAGTTCTTAGAATTGCATTATTACATTATCAAATTCAGAGTGCGGAATATTAAACAGCTGAATGATAATAAACATCTATCGATAATGAACAAGGATTCGTCTGTGCCCACCAGAAGAATCCTTCACACAACGGGTACTCCTCAAGTTGAACCTACAATAGGGGTAAATAAACCCTGAGTACACAATGTACTCGCAAGACTTATCCGACTAGTGGGAATAATTTCCCAACTCTAAGGGATATGATAAGCTTTATAGTTTGTTGAGTTTCTTTTTGTAGAAAGCAATTCTAGTAGTGAATCCTTATGTACGTTATTATTATCAGTCATGATTAATTTATTATCTAGCCATTCTATGTAAGCACCTATTCTACTTTCAAGCAAGGGTTGAGCAAGTAGTTCCATTTCATCACCTTTTATCTTTCAGTTCTTACTATGGTGCTAGACTGTAGACAAGCTATACTGGATTGCCCAGAGATTCATGAATTAATGTGCCCAGCTGGGTACCCTAAAAACACATGCCCCACTTGTACCCCAGGCATAAGCAGGACCAACCCATCACTCTCCTGTCATGGGGTCTAGGTCCCCGTCCAAACTTGGACTCCAAGCCCCCGCTCCTAAGTTCCGGACTCAGTGTGGTGCTTAGACCTCCACCATCCCCGCCTCTAATTAGTCAGTCCAGAAAGAGCCAGAACCCACGACAAGAGAGCAACAAGTCTTCCCTACGCCCATATCCAAGTATGTGCTCAGGATAATAAGTCTGTGACTTGCCTAGAACCCAATGCAATGACCAGTCCTTAACCGACACAGATAAGGAAAAAGTGTAACCTAGCTATGCCCTATTAGCTACAGGACACAACCTCTTACACCCACCAATACCCAAACCATATCCCTGTTCGGTCACCATTTTTTCCTTTTACCATTTTATCATAAGTGATCATAATTATCACCTATTATGAGTAACGACAGGTTACTCACGCTATCGAAATTCTGAGCATAGCAGCTACTCGACCTATACTAGTAGGACTTGAAAGCATCTAGGCCCCTAGTTGGGTTTTGGTGATTAATGACAATACGTGATTACTGTGACTAACGTGTATTTTGTAGAGGTAATTAAGTTAGGTCACAGTAATGGAGATCGATTGGGCTATCATGGTGGTCATGCCCCTATGATGGAAATCATTTTGGTTTCCAAAGGATGGACAACAAGGTTAAGGATAGACTAGTTCTAAGTGTCGATTGGAGTTGAAGAGACACTTAGAGTAGTTTAGGACTTTGTTTTTCTTTTGGCCATACTATTAAGGGGGGTATGGATGGGTAGCTTGACCTAGGTGAGTCTAGTGGGTTAGGTGTGGTGCACACTTACTAAACCTAGCACTAGGTAGCTCCTAAAAAGCCCTTAGATCCATTGGAGCAAACTTCATTCACGTATGATCGAGAGTTGAAAGTGAATGGAGGGTCAAATACTGACCGGACGCTGGCTTCGGTGTGACTGGACGCTGGCGTAGAGTTCGGTCAGTTCATTTGTTCAAGGTGAAGTCGTCTAGAAGTGATTGGACGCTGAGAGGTGAAGTGATCGAACGTTGAGTCCCAGCGTCCGGTCGACTCTAGTAAGGTTCTAGAGAGAGAAAATCATGTCCGGATGTGTCCAGTCAGTGACGACCTGACCGAACACTGTCCAGCGTCCGGTCACAACTTAAACACTGGGTTTCGGGGAGAACTGACCGAAGCGTCCGGTCAACATGACCGGAGCATTCGGTTACCCCGCATAGGTACATAACGGTTCATTTTTCAGCCATGGTTATAAATACTTCCTCCATTCATGTGTGAGGGTACTTTTGCTTATTTCAATAGCTGAGAAACACCTTTGTAAGTGCCAAGAAGAGCAAGGTCCTAGTGAGGTGATTGAGATTTGAGAATCCCAAAGAGAGTCATCATTAGTGAGATCAAGAGTAGCAAAGTGTGTATCTACCCTTCTCATTAGGCTTGTCATGGTCAAGTGAGAGTTCGTGCTTGTTACTCTTGGTGATCGCCATCACCTAGATGGCTTGGTGGTGATTGGGAGCTTGTGGATGACCCAACTCAAGTTGTGAGCGGTTGTGGGTGATTCACCACGACGAAGTATCAAAGAATCAACCCATAGCGAGCACTTGATCCTTGCGTGGATCAAGGGGGAGCTACACCCTTGCACGGGTGCTCCAACGAGGACTAGTGGGGAGTGGCAACTCTCCGATACCTCGGCAAAATATCGCCGCGTTCCTCCTTCTCACTTTACTTTGAGCATTTACTTTGAGCAATTCAATTCTTGTTATTTACATTCATAGAATTGCCATGCTAGAGTAGGATTGGAACTTAGGTTGCTAAACTTTTGTGCAGTAGATTAATAGAAACACTTTCTAGGCATAAGGGGTTAATTGGGCTAACCATAGGACTTAATTATTGCAAAGAAATTTAGAATTAGCCTAATTCACCACCTCTCTTGGGCATCTTGATCCTTTTAGGACTCATAGGTAAGTATATCTATGCATATAGTTTCCATAAAATGCCTATATGTAAATGCACATCATATATATATTCCGTGATCATTCAAAATAAGGGTTATGCACTAGGGCTTGCCTTGGGTAGGCAGGGTGTCAACAAAGTCAGCAATGAATGGCTTCGAGGCTCCCTCATGTATGAGAATCTCTTCCTCATACTCCTCAATGACCTCCTCGAACTCCTGTTCGTCCGCAGGCACGAACTCTACCAACTCGTTATCTACATGCATGAAATGATGATGCAACACTTAGTAATACGACAACAACAACTCTTAAATACAAATATACCTGTCAAGCTACTAAACTAGCTCTACCGACTAAGACGCTACGTTACCTATCATTTCCACTAAACAGGTATGAAATATTTCATGTATTAACTTAGCAACTAAAGGAATCCCTATTCTTAACATTGATTTACTCTATATATGATCAAACAAGGAGTACTAGCTATTCTATTTGTCATCCTACTCTTATGCTATAAAAATTACAGTGAGCACATAATAATCTAATGAGCCTACTATAAAAATTTCATGGCTAAAACTATCACCGATTTGCCATAAAAATTCCTACAAATATTAAGCTAACTAATACTAACCTTTTAAAATTGAATTTATGAATCTACCATTATCATAGCTAACTATAAACTAACTACACCAACCGATAGATATCATTTTTGTGAACCTAACAAATTTTGTTTCACTATTTTTGGATATCTATAGAATTTACTATAATTTTACAAAGATCAATTCAAAACTAAATTGAATAAACATTTATTCATTCACTGGAAAAGAAAAACGAATCCACCCGCGCGACCCATTGCGCGAGCGGCTCGACCCGCTCTGGCACCTCGCGCGATCGTGCATTGCGATGCACCAGCGTGGCCCACTCGCACGACGACGGCCCACAACGAGGAGGCCCGCGCGCTATGGCCGTTTTGCGAATACATCCCTGACCTACCGGCAAATCACCCTAAGACCCATGGCACTATTCCTATAGTCAACTACTTTGTAGATAAGCTCTCAGAACAATCTGTCTTCGCCTATAAAAATTGTCAAACTTAGCTTCGTCAAAGAGTTTTCTAACTTTGGAATTTCGACTAAGTCATGATCGGATTTGCGTCGAATTCGGTTTCCAAGCTATTTGGTACGCTAGCTAGTGAATCCCTTTCGCGACCTCAAGTATTTCATCGTCACCTATGAAGTTTGTACTACAAACTTTATTAATGTTTCATATATGCGTTCTATAGCATTTTCGTTCAATAAAAATTCGTTTAAAACCCAAAGTGATATAACACGACATTGAATGTATCTTTCGTTTCGCGTTTTCGATGATCGTTTCAAGTTACGTACATTGCTTTACACCCTATATTGCACACATTTATACATAAATATGATGCTCATATAGTGTTTTAGCAAAAGACTATACAATGTAACACTGAGGGTGTTACATTTTCCTGTTAGTTTCGCTATCCTCTCCTCGATCTTTAGTGACACCCGACCCTAGCAACGGCAAGGGGTTGGGTCTCACTTGGGGGCTGATAAGGGCATATATACTCTTTCTAAAACAATTACCATACTCGATCCCTTCCTCACTAGTGGCAAGGCTCACGGAAATGAACGACTGAGTAAGGCTGGTTGGACTGCAAAAAACCTACGCTCCAGCGGCTATGACACTCTTGCTTACTAGTGTGATCAGAGTTTCCCTCCTACACCTTGAACTCTATGGTCTCAACAAATGGAAGGGTCGCATTAACCTCTTTTCACACCTAAAAAGGGAGAAAAAAACAAATTCGTTCGCACCAAAACAAAAGAACATATTTGATCAAACGGAATGACAAGTTTATTTAAATGATATAAAAGGATCCGAACTTGTCTGCTTGTTACAAAAACGACCACCTGACCTATGTAACTAACTAGCCCCTTCGAGGGAGAACTATGTCTTCTGTCTTGTATGCTAGGTCCTGTGAAAGGGGAGCCGCCGCTGTCTCCATCTCCTCTAGCTTGTGGACTTCATAGCACGGTGCATAGCCGTGGCTCATCTCCTCCAGATCGATGTTGTCCTCATAATGAGAACGAGCAATCACAAAGGACTGATTGACCCCGACACAACGGGCACTCCTCTTGTGCTGGCGCACCTGAGTTGTGATCTCAACGGCATGAGCCACGAGCGAGCTGGTCCCCTCTGACTACACCACCTAAAAGGTCATCGCAGACCACTCCAAGGGCGGCACTCAGGATACCGAGCTTATCACTCTCTGCTTAAAGATTCCTCCTCACCACGGTGAGGTCCACAACTAGCCCAACAAAAATGCTCTCGGCCTCTAGCTTCTGGGTCTCACACTTTCAAGCTCGGCCTAGAGTGAGCCAACCTTCTGCTACGCGTCGTCGTGCTCTTGGCAGGCCTAGTCACACTCTCAGAAAGACTAGTCACGCTCCTCACGAGCCACACCACATTTCGAGCCGAGCCTCTCCATGGTTTGGAGCAGTTCATCCCACTCCTTGCGTAGCCGAGCGACCGCCATGGCCTCTAGGCTCGCCCTCTTCTCTAGGATCGCAAGCTTCTCCTCAGACCCCAGCTTCAGTTCCCTTTTCTTCTCAACCTTGGCTAGAACATCAAGGATCCACTGGTGGGCCTCGGCGTCCTTCTAGAGCAACTCATCCCACTCCTTCCTGACCCTGGCGGCTTCCTCCTTGTCCTTCTGTGACCTCATCAACAGGGCCTCGACCACCTGCAACCGAAGATTGTCCACCTCCTCGGTGAGGGGAGTTAGCTCGAGCACCCTCTGCTAGGTGGCAATAAGCTAAGCTGTTACCTTCCCACGTAGACGCACCACCTCAACGAGGTGGTCCTAGGCCTCCTTCTGCTGATGAAGGAACTAAGATTTTCCCCGGCCGTGAGCTATGAGGGACTACAGGAAGACAATGGTCAGGATACAGAAAGCATATAAAGGAGGATAAGGACAAAAAGCAAGACCAAACAATACCTATTCGGAGGGAATGGCAATGTCACATAATGCGCCCGTGGCGTGGTTTAGGGCCTCGAGCGTGGACGTGATCCCTACATCGAGGCTCTCCCGCTCCATGCTCTTGGCGATGGCATCAAGGGTGAAAAGCGTCAACACAAGATCCTACAGATTCGTCCACCAGAGTAGGGGCTCGCCCCACACAAGTGAGCTACTACCCACCGACGTTAGGGCCAGGGATGACTCTCTGTCGGCTCCAAGCACTGCCAACCCCTCTCATCGGGACGCCCCCCAGCGATGGAGGGGGTCCGCGGTGCGGACACCGACCCCTTTCCCAGCACCATGACCCTCGAGGACACCTTGGCCATGTCCCCTCCTTCTGGCCTATGCCAGGTGCCGTCACATGGGCCACCGATGGCACCGGTCGCGCCAGTGCCTTAGGCGCCACTGCGGTTGCGACCGGTTGTGACCCATCTATCACGGCCACCGCCACCTCCACCTGCATCGATGGGGTCATGACCGGCTATACCACACCCACCATGGTCGGTGCCACGAGCATGGTTGACAGCCCCATCCGTCCCACCATCGGTAGTGGTATCGTGGCCGTCACCGGCTGCTCTACGACCTCCGAAGGCACCCCTTGAGCCCCCGTGTTTGCCTGTCCCACTGAGGGCACGGGAGCCACCATAGGTAGTGCCTAACCGACCGGCAACGCTGTCACACTGGCACCGCTCCCACCCAAAATGGGCGCGACACCAACCGACGGCTGCCGCCTCAATTGGAGGGTGATGCTCTTCTTTGGCACCAGCGCCAAAGGATTACGCTGCCTATTGATGCTGCAAGGGACAAAAAGCATGAGTCACGATGAAATCTAACCAAGACAGAAAATAGAGAAACTGATAACTCACCTCAGCGCCGTCGGGTGGTAGATGCATTTGGGGGGTGAACCCCCAAACTTTGCTCCGCCTTGTCGGAACAAGGCCATTTCGAGCCCGCCCCCTGCTCCTAGGTAGAGAGGCTCGCTCCCCTTAGCTCTTGGGGCACGACAACAGAGCCACCTGCCTCCGCTGGCACCTCGGGCGCGATGGTAGAGCCACCCACCCCTATTGACTCCTAAGGTAGGCCGATGGTATGACCCGCCTTTGCCAGCTCACTGGACATACCCTCCCCTCCGTGGAACAGGAAGGATCCTAACGCCTACAAGGATGAACTAATACATGTCAGTGCATTCTCATTCTCTAGGTTGTCCCACTTGATATCGTTGGCTACATCCTCATCATCATCATCATCATCACTATCAATGTCCTCCCCTCGTTCACGTGCCTGTAGCTTTCGATGCTTCTTCCTCTTCTTGTCCTTCGCCTTCCTTAGTCGCTCACCCTCGGCGTGATTCGCCGTCCTCATGGCCAAATCCCTAGGCAATGACATTGGGTGATCCATGAGGATGAGGTCCCTCGTCTAGTCCCACCCCTCTCAAAGTTAGTGTCAAGGGGTCAGAAAATCAATTAAAGAGAAGGCAAGAGAAGGGAAAACTTATGAAGACGATGTGGCCTAGCTCCGACCGCATCGGAGGATGACCCGGCACCGGGTAGACAAAATCGAGGGGGGCACCCGTGTCGTCCCACGAAGGCTCCATCGCCTCCTTGATGCGTTGTGTGATCTCAGAGTTGGGGAGCGTTCCCTCGGCGAGCGTCGTCTCGTCGAACAATGCATGGGGCGCCATCACATACAGTGGGAGCGCACGCGTCATCAATGGCGCCACCCTCCTTGCGTGGTAGGCCCCGATGACTCCTGACCCCTTCAGGCCATTCTCCTTCAGGATATGGATGTCGGCGATGTGGTCTCAGATCTTCTTCTTGTCCTTCTCCAGGACGCCCCACTTCTGCCATGGCTCTAAGGCCTATTCGATCAGGCGTCCGGTGAACTCCGGCAGAGGGGTAGCGGTGTCGTTGTTGAGGTAGAACCACTGTGAGTGCCACCCCTTGTTGGACGTCAAGAGCCACATGGATGGGTACTCGCTGACCTGGTTGTTCCAATGCTGTATGTCGGCGCACCCCATCGGCATATGCAACTCCTGTCTGTCGCTTTTCTCCCTCTTCTTCTAGAGGGTGACAGCAAAGAAGTACCTCCACAAGTCAAAGTGGGGGTTGATCCCCAGGAACCCCTCACACAGGGCGACGAACATCGCCATGTGCTGGATCCCATTGGGATTGAGATGATGTAGCTCGATCTTATAGTAGTGCAGCAGCCCTAAAGAAATCTGTGGGCGAGGGTCACGAACCCATGCTCGTGGAACTAGGCGAACGACACCACATAGCCGTTGGGTGGCGATGGCAAGTCCTCCTCGCTGGGTAGCAACCACACCTCGGCCGAGGTCCGCACGTGGAGAAGACCATGATGGATGAGACCCTCCATGCATTGGAAGGTGATGTCGGAACGGCACCATGGATCCATTGGAGGTGAGGGCGGATGGATGCGGGCTCAACGACAACGGAGATGCGAAGGCAGGAAACCTAAGTGATTGGCGGCAGAGGTCGTGGCTACGGTGGCAAGAATGCAAGGTATGAAACCCAAGGGGCTCAGCTTTTGGTTTTATAGGGGCGACGGGTGTGAGGAAACCAACCGCCCGCCTAGATCTCCGCGCCTACCATGATCAACTACCATGTCTCACTGTGACACACGTGCATGCAACCTCTGTCTGTTCCCTCGGAAAACTTGCCTGACGTTTTGCCTCTCCGGATGGGCCACGACCCGTCACAGGTAAGAGAAATACGGAGCTAAAAACGCTACTACGGCCCATCTAGGCCTAGGAGTTTGAAGGTTGGCCCACCGACGGGTTCGACAACCACTCCGGGCGCCTTTTAAAGAGAAGGGGTGGAAAGGGATGGGCCCGCTAGCGGCCAGAACCTATGTGCGCGAAAGCCACGGGCATCCTGGCCCACGTTCGAGTCTCGGTCAGATGCGATCCATGGTTTTTTCTCGAAGAAAGGCACAGAGCCCTCGGGGCCAGTCGAACGGACCCGAGAACTATATGGATTGGCCGCTGAGAATCTAGAGTCGGTCACCAAGCTGACCCAAGCCAGATCCCCATGAACGGGATGTCGGGGCCCCACTCAGACTAGCCCATTAATAGCTCACCGAGCACCATGATTCGTCCATAGAGGAAAATCATGGCACGGCTCGGCCCTTCCATTTTTATTAGGAAAAACACTTGAGGGAAGACAATCGCAAAGACAAGCCGATCATCGATCGGACCCCTACTATGGGCGGGGGGCTCGAGGAAAGTTAGGCTCGCACAGAGACCGAACGCACGGTTGTAGAACGACAGACCCCCGTAGGGGTCGAAATTAGGAAAGACCCTTTCCAAACCCATCAAATCTCACGGCCATATCCCTGAAGGGTCCGACCTCGACGAAAGGGAATTACCGTCCCCGGGTCACGCCATGGGCAACAAAAGAAGGCCCTCAGAGTCCTCCCATTCAAAAAAACCTCCGAAGGAGTTTCTACTCCTCCGCGGGCTAATGACCATCAACATTGATTCATCCGAGCATTCAAGAGCGTGACTACAGCTCCAACCGACCCTCAGGCACGCAAACTCCACCTCGCCCAACCTTTGGGGACGGGCTCCGCCTCGCCTGACCCCGAGGCCATAGGCTCTGCCTCGTCCGACCTCTGGAGGCGGGCTCCGCCTCGCCCGACCCCAAGGTCGCGGGCTCCGCCTCGCCCGACCTCTGGAGGTGGGCTCCGTCTCGCCCGACCTCTGGAGGTGGGCTCCGTCTCGCCCGACCTCTAGGGGTAGGCCCCGCCTCGCCCGACCCCGACGCTGCGGGCCTCGCCTCGCCTGACCTCTGGGGGCAGGCTCTGCCTCTCCCGACCCCTCATGTACGGGCTCTGCCTTGCCCGATGGGGTCCCATACCATCGCCAATCACTCTGGGTCCAAGTGTATGGGCCTGGGTCAAAACTCTGACGCCAAGGAAAAGACCGACACGCCCCGATGTAACCCGTGGTCACGAAGGGCCATACCTGAGGATTCACATCAAGAACAGCGTCGGGCGTACTGGTACCGTTCTACCTAACCCTCGTATGAATACTGACAGGCACGTCGGTTCACTACAACGTCCATCAGGACAGAGTGGAGTGCCATGACCGGCAGACAACGCCAGCGCATGGCCCCCCGTGACGGACAAGACCGCGACGTGGCACTGTCCCTGTTAACATCCACAGTGTCGGCGGGACCCACATGAAGGAGAAGAAGGACCCGGCAATCCTAAAAACCTTCGGCTCTCTCTCTCGTTCTCCTCTTTCCCTCCGCTGTAACCCGTGCTTTCCCTTGGCCTATAAAAGGGAAAGCAGGACGCTCCATTAAGGGGCATCGGATCGATTCAAGACAGGTCTGAACAAACCCATCAAACCCCGAACACACGACCGAGCAGCAACCGAGCTCTCTCAGCACCCGTTCACCCCTTTCACTAGAGACTTGGGACTCGTCCCTCTCTCGCCCGTTTGTAACCCCTACTACGAACTTTCAGTGCTATTAACATAAGCAGCAGCAACGAACTGGACGTAGGGACATTCTGCCCGAACCAGTATAAACCTCACGTCCTCTAAACACACTATCCGAACCAGATATGTAAAATTAGAAATTTACTCGTCGATGGTAACTCGAAATACCGACACTAACTGAATCAGCTTTAGTATTAGGGGGAAAAAGGAAGATGAGCTCTAGATGGCAAGAGTAGTCACAATCATACTTAATGATTGCAACTGAATCATCAGCTTTACCATTTCTGCGAGCCCTCAAACTAGGGACTTTTAAATTCTGCAGAAGTACATATATAGAGGACTATTATATGCTTGATACTTCGTCTTCAGTATGGAACCATATACTTCATGATTGATAGATAGATACGCCAGTAGCGTTCTGCGCAGCACAGGGCAAGCAATCAAAGCTTGCGCCGCATCAATGCTGCGCCAACGATCGATCGAGAAGCCTGGTCCAAGCTTACCGCATAATCTGCTAAGATCCCCCCCCCCCCCCCCCCCCCCCCCCCCCCCCCCCCGCGCGGCAGAAGGATCGACAACGCATGGGCACGGAGAGCGACAAAGATGCAGACGATCGAGACGCAGCCTACAAAAGACCTAAGTACCTAACCACACTGTATCACAGTCCAAGAAATGGCAAGTTGCGAGATAAGTATATGCACGATCATGGCTCTTTATTTACGACGCGTACCTGCATCTGCCTGTGTTGTTAGGGAATAGTTGTGGCCAATTGTTCTTGGGACGATGCTTCCAGGTGTAAATGGACAGCTGAACTGATGGCAACCACAAAGCAGCATGCACAACAAACACCAACAGCAACCATATGCCCCAACGCTTCCACAGGCGGGGTCATGGCGGTGAACAGGGCGAGCCGTTGTATCCTTGCTGGGGTTCACTGCAGCTACACAGGCACCTCCCTGTTCGGCTGGTATTAAAGCCGACTGATAAAACGACTGAAGCTGTTTTGTTGTGAGAGAAAAATACTATAGATTCTATCTGATAAGCCGGCTGATAAGTTTAAGCGAACAGGCGATTGGCTCAACCTATATAACCCCACTCATGATTTAAGCGGGAATTATCGTGGTACAATTTTGGATGAATCGAATATACCGCGCCGCATAATTGGATCATATATCGTCACCCAATGTACTTTGCGATCAGTACAAAATTTCTTTTGAACGAATGATCGGTACGAATTGATCTCGCAAGTCGCAACATGTCTATATATGGTACGGTGTAGATCGAGATAGATCTCCTACGTGTTTAAGAAAGAAAACCAAGTGTCTATACCATGCCTCTATATATGGTGTAGTAGAAATAAGAAAGTTGTTTAGTAGAGTAGGACGGTGGCAATTTCCAAAGTTCCATTGTTGACATGTCCGAAGAGAAGAAAGGGTTGAGTGGGGATCCACACAGACACTACACACCAATGCAAGCTAATAACAAGACCACAACAAGCAGGGCGTCAACTCAAATCACAGTTCAAAGTGTCCAGGGCATGGCCATTGAACTGGGCATCAGCAGGACCTACTACGGCCATATATGCTCTCTGAAAAATGATGGTCATGGGGACACGAGTGTCACCTCACCACCACGCAGATCCTGCTGCTGCTAGGTTTCTCCCTTGGTTCTCCCATCTTTACAGAGGGGAGTGCACATGGAAAAAGAGGGCATTATTGGGGGGCAAGGGCATCACGGCTGGCTGGTTCCTTCTCGTCTCGCCATTGGGTCTCTGACCGCCGCCTGACTGATGGATTCCTCACCAAGGAGAGCAACGATGCCGGCATAAAGTCCATGGGGTTTGGTTGGTCACCGTGGCAGGGACGATACAGGTCTCACCCTGCAAAATAACAACAGCCTTCGTTCGGATCAGGAAAGACGACGCGGCCTAGGCTTGCTTGGGCAATTATTTGGAGGCACCACATCAGTCCACAGGAATGCTTCAACGGACGGGTGGTGTCCTTGCACAGCTTGAGAGGGGTGTAGCTATCAACACCAACACCCACGTGCGCTTGTGAAACCAAGGGCTGTAGGTTTTTTCTTGCTTTGTGCAAATGCGTGTTTTGCTGTTGCACAGCTGGAAACGAAATGTAGTTATCCGAATCTTATTCTTATGACAAAAGTGTCCAGTGATCCTGCCGTTTATGTGCTTTTATAGTAGTGTTAATGGTCATTTTCATGTTTGAAGATGAACTTTCAACATAAAAAGAGTGGAGAATTGCCATTTACAAGGGTAACATCAAGATATTAAGGACCTGTTTAGTAGGGCTTCTTCCCGACTCCGGCTCTGCCTCCTACGGAGGAGCTGGAGCCGTTTTAGAGGAGGCTCTGGCTCCTCTGAAGGACTCCCTCAAGAGGAGTCGTGCCAAACACCCCCTAGTAGATCAATAGTTAATGGCCATTGTTTTCGGCTCTTATCAGTTGAATTGTGCCTTTGCTTATGTAGAATACTCAAGCTAGGACTGATTCGCATGCAGTTAAATCTTATTGAAATGCACATGGCGCATGCATACGATATGAGTCTAGATAGCGATTAGCAATGAGGTGTACAATTGACTTCTTCATCTGTATTCATTTCCCGGTGCTCCCTCTTAGCTCTGACTAAACTATTTTGCATCACGATTCACGTATATGAAACTTGAAAAGAGAACTCATTCTGACAGTAAGATTTACATGTTACTTGGATAGACTCATTCGACCAGAGTGTTACTTCCAAGAGTAAATAACTCTGTTTCACCTTGTTATTGATTGTGCAAAGGACTAGGAGGTACAAGCTGTTCAGAAGATTCAGGAAATTCAGAGAACAGTTTAAGCTATTACAGATAAGTATCATAATGACCAAACCTCTGCACCACAAACAGTCAAGTGGTTAGTAGTACCTGTTACTTCTGGCGCCATTTCATTCAATTTTGTCCGTGAAAGTAATTATTTCAAGTAAGATATAGTTGCAATTATACCTGGGCTGGATAGCATTGTCTGTTGTCAACCTTTTTTGAGGAAATTGTCTGTTGTCAACTTGTCAAGCACAAGTTAAAATGACATCACTTCCATGAGGCTTGTTATTCCAGCTGTCTGAATATTCGTGCCTTACAATTGCTGACAGGAACAAAGCAACTTGCTACGTGTGTTGTCCATGTGGAATCGAAGGACTTTTGACCATTCATCATTCATGACAGTAGAAATGTAGAATAACGTCACCGCTTAATCTATTGTTCATAAGAATGTCTGATTACCTTCAGGGAAGGGGCAACTACTAAAACTCTAACCACTGCACCAAAGGGTTGTGAGGGAACAATATCATCAGTGGCGCATAATAAACATTAAAAGGAAAAATTAGACGGAATGGAACTATATCCGTAGTAATATATCACAGCAGAGTACAATGGAAAACCTCCGAAAAGATCAGAGTTGTGTTCACTAGAATAAGTTTAGTGAATTATCATGGCACTGATTAAAGAAATTCACAACTCGTTCTTCATTTAAGAAAACAACTGAATTGCTGGCAATTTTAAACGCCCACACACTCCCTTTTTCGATCATCCGGTGGTACTACTGGGCATGAGTGCATCAGCCAGCAACATCCTACTGACTCATTGACTCTATCACTATCCCAGCTACTACACGAGAGCACACTCCCTCATACGGAGTAGAATCATCTTCAGAGCAGAGATGGAGGACAAGCTAAGGAGGACCTGCTTGCCTGACAGGAACACCAGTTGGCTGGACGCCCCGGACATGCGGAGTCCAGTTATTAATGCCCCGGTGAGCCCGCAGCACGAAGTCAAAGCGAGCAAGCATCAGACAGCACCTCTGCAGTAGAATTGACCGGCGATCAGTACGTTTGCCGCTCGCAAATCGGGTGGACACAAGGTACGAACGAGAGAAAAGGACCCGGCACAGGACAGGAAGCGCGCAGCAGTCGACCGGCGAGGCCATGACCCACGGCAAAGTACTCCACTGTACTACTACCGCTGCTGAGAGTGGGAGGGAGAAGCATCTACTCCTACTCCACTTGTGATAGATTCTACAGTATGAGATTGACTGGACCTGGACCTCCAAGGGGTGTTCTTGGTCCCTGAAGATTTTGCCAGAAAGAGATTGCTTTGGTATGGGAAGCAAAATGCACCTGCAAATGTGGGTGATTTCTTCTCCTTTCCAATGAGAGGCTATCATACAGTGCAAGTGTGTAACCACGCGCGACTGATCTGCGGTTGCGTCGACGAAGTCTGCGATTGTCGATTGTTTCGTCAGGATCAAAAAGCTACTAGGGCGGCGACGATAGCCACGAAAGATCGAAGGGAGACGTAGAGCGTGATTGGTTGCTCCGGCATTGGTAATCCGGGATAGAGGGCATGTGCAGGTTCTTTCTAGCCATGATGGAAGCATGTAAGTGGGTGTGTTTGGTTGCAACCGAGTACAGGATATCGGATGAGCAGCGTCGTGTTTGGTTCCCTGTTTACACCGTTTCGGTGTATGAACCGGTGATTTCAGTTCTGGTTAGATTGGCCGCATTGCCCTAGGTCTGAGTACCCATGTATGAGTTTGGTGTGGTTACCATCAGCTATTGCAGAATGAAGAAGAATAGAAGAAAACATAGATAACTTTGCATCAGTTCAACAAGTTTGGCAACATAGATAACTTTGCATCAGTTCAACAAGTTTGGCATTGACAATGACCTTGGAGCTTCTAATGACATAAACATGACAATAGTACTCCCAGCAAATCATGAACAAGGGCGTAATTGGTTGCCCAAAAGTCACAGTTCCTCATAAGGTCATTGTCTCCACACGTTTTCATGGCATTTTGAAACTATCACGGGCAATATAAAACAATTAGAGGCACCTACAACAATGCTTAGCAATGAAAAACTCAAGCATCATCAAAATAAACGGCCGAACTAAAGCAATAGCCGGTAACCAAGTATTTTAGGGCTTCATTGGTTGACTGAAGAACTGCAAGGAGGCATTTTAGGGCATAGACCCCAGGCTACTTTCTCCTACAGGCAACTTACCAAGCCATGGCATTTTGAGCATCACAGACAGTTGTAGCAACGAGCAAGAACGAACCACAGGGGCATCAGCAACAGAAAACACTGCATCACAGCCACAACAAATAACACCGGTTTGTTGTTGAGCACCTTTGGTGGAGGATTGACAAAAACTTTATCATCTTCACAACCCATGAACTCTAAGTATGATGCTTCAGCCTCTTCTTTGTTAGGGAAGCTCTTGTAGTTGTTGTTTTTAAAACTATTTATCTGGGCATTACATCTAGCCTAGGAAGGGATAGTTCAATCGATTTGCCTCAGATTTAATTATCTTTTCATTTGACCTTGAACTTGGAGCTTAAGAAATATAGACAGCAGCAAACCTCAAACAGATTGTAGAAAACCAAGATCATGACAGGAATGAAACCATGAGAGGCATCCAGCCCAGCCATCAGATCATCAGAATTGTCCAGCTATTGCTTGGGCATGGATGTCTCACATGGTTTGATTACAGTCATGAGAAGCATAAGCAGAAGATAGAAGAAACAATACTCTAGTACCTCACAAGTCTAAGGTCAACAATGTGCATAATCCATTACTCACATTGGCACAGTTATCTTCATAGGCATGAAAAGGATCTCACAATTGTACCAGCCTCAGTCAAAAACTGCAATCATCCTAGGTGGTAACTAAGAACACAAATTGCTAAGGCAAGTTCATGACTCCCATGAAACCATGGGACACGTCTATCCTAGCCATCCGGTAGGCATGCCTACAACAGTTGCTTAGAAATAGATGTATCCCACGGTTTGATGAAAGACATGAGAAAACATAAGCAGACAATAAAGCAACAATAGGAATAATACCCACAACCATCTCAGATGGCTATAGTTTGTATCATCGGTCAAATAGGAACTCCTACAAGAACAATAACAGCATCTGAAATGTATCAGATGAACTGACAATCAAAGGTATTTTAGGGCTCAGATCAACTAAGTGACAATCTATCACCCTTTGTTAATGTCTACACCACACAGATCAATAAAGCCTCACATCCATCACCATGGCTCCTATGCTATTCCAGACTAGGTGCAGCCTTGATTAGCGCGGCAAATGGTTCTTTGTAGCATCAGTTGAGGTAAGTGCTACACATCAAAATACTTCCTACAACATAAGATAGTTAGCATGGCTATATGCAAAAGTGGAGAGGCCAGCTAGTATGCATCTAAGCAAAGTAGGTTGTGCTCAGGTAGGTCCTAAGCCATAGGATCCTATGAGCATCTGTCATCTGAACAAAGCAAAGTCCTTCAGCCTTGTTCTTCAGCAAGTAAACCAGGGCAACACATGAGTGCCTCCTGTGAGTACCCAGGGCAGTCCATAACACATCCATAAAGATCCTGATGCACCTCATTGTGCTGTGGAGTCTTGAGGGCATCTCCTACAGACTCCACAGCCTTGATCATTCCATTCATAAGGTCTATTTCCTCTAGGGCAAGCTTCCTTCTCTTGCCACCCCTTTCCTCCTGGCCCTTGACATCAGAACCCTTAGAGCCTTCCATACCAGAAGGAGTTCCCTTTCTAGACTTAGCCTCTGTGCCATCTAAGTCAGTGTTATCCTCAACGGTATCAATATCACCTTGGCCAATGTCGGTTGGAGTACCCAGAGGCTCATTTGAGCCCATTACATACCTGCCTATTGCCTGGTTACCACCAAAGATGGCCTCCATCTGAACATAGTTCTCCATTGGTGTGTTAAAGAACTTAGCATCAGCAGGATGGTCCTAGTTAGTGAAATAGATGTAACTATTAGACATAGGGGAGCAAAACAAAAGAGAAAGGATAGCTGAGGTGTTATCCAAAGAGTTTCTAACCTTGGTGTGGCCTAGCAGGTGTTCATCATCAAGCACTATCATATGGTGGTCCTCATCCCACAGAGCACCACTCAAATCCTTGAGCCTAACAACCTTAACCCACCTTTGCCTCCACTTTCTCAGGTGATTGTAAATCTGCTGGGTGATCATATTGACCCTAGCAAACTTAGAGACCATGAGTGCAACCTGCCTAACATGTATCTCCTTGAATCCTTTCTCAGTTTTGACCCCCTACCCCACCAAATCATGGAACCTCCTAAGCATGAACCCAGACAGGACTCCAGTGCATAGGGTCATTGGGCTGAGGGGCTGCTTGGTTGCCATCATCATCAACAACTACCCCACCTTGTTCCACCATATTGTCCTCACCACCAATGTTAACAACTTGGTCAGGCACATTGTCCATTTCCTATCCACAACCAGTACGTAAGGAAAACAAATTGCATGATATGAAATACAAGTTGAACAGATCAAATAGGCAGAAAAGGAATATGTACTATATCATTGCAAAGTGCCAAAGGTTTCAGTAAAAATACAAGTTTCTCCAATGCTACTAAACAGTACACACACCATGCCACTACACCCTAGAATTTCCCCTGTTTTGCCACATCTGTGCAGCCCATGTCTCCCTCTGTTGTGCTCAGGTACCATTGTCAGGGACATGATCTGGTTGTGAGACATTATCATTGATGTTAGGTGTCCATGTGGATTCAGCAGGCACATGCTCGTCCTACCTATGCTCGAGGATCCAATTATGAAGAATACAACAGGCTAGAACAAGCTTAACTTGGGTCTTGTTTGGGTAAAAAGGTTTGTTGTCTAATATCCTGAATCTATTCTTTAGAGCCCCAAAAGCCCTCTCAACTATTACTCTAAGAGACGAATGCCTTAAATTAAAAAGCTCTCTTTAATTTTGAGGTCGGTTTGAACCAAACTCCCTCAAATGGTACCTTGTGGCATGAAATTGTGGAAAGAAACCAGGCCTCACTGCATAGCCAGCATCGACGAAATAGAATTTGCCTAAAAATTAGCAGATAGGAACATGTTTTAGTAGTTTCATTTAGGATTAAGCAAAGTGTCAAAGTTTTTTTTGGTTTGAATGATACCTGGTGGCACTCTAAGGCCATCATCTCTTTCAAGAGCATCAGACAAGATAAGAGCATCATGTGCAGATCCCTCCCAACCAGCAAGCACATAGGTGAATCTGATGTCAAAGTCCACAGCTGTCAACACATTTTGTGTGATGGTGTGCTTCCTGCCTCTAAAGGCAGCTTGCATCTTCACAGGCACTCTAGATAATACATGAGTACCATCAATTGCTCCTATGCAGTCCTAGTTGAAAAAACATAAGTGCGAGTGAACATTGACACTAAACTGATAATGCATGAGACCTATGTATGACAAGTTATAGACACCAACCTTAAAATAGGGGTACCACCTTCCACTTCCAAGGATCCTAGGATGGACATTGGTAGCAGGAGGGACAATCAATTTATTCCTCAGTTCTCCTACCGCATATATCACCTTTTGAAAGAACCTACTAATTGTCTCTGCGGACCTCCTGAAGGTAAGGTCAACCACCCTAAACCTCTTATTGTGATCAACAACATGCAAGAATATGGCTACTTGTTCTTCAATAGATACATGTATGCTGTCAGTGACAAGCTCTCTACTACGGAAAATGTCACAAAGTTGGAAAAATGGGCCCTCCTCATTCTAAGAAGGTTGACACAGTGCACATCGTTAGATTCATAGATGTATCTAAGATTGTTCATCCTCTGTATGTCCCTTTCAGCCAAGGGACCATAGGTGACTGAGCGTGAATCTTCAACTTTCCTCCTAAACCATATGAAAACCAAGCCGCCACTGCAACAACCACAACAGCGACATCCCTTCGTCTAGCTTCAAATGCCATGTCTACCACAATAGGATGAAGGGCAACATTAGAAAGCAAGCATGCAACATGGGTGTGCACTGCTTAGCAAGTAAAAAATTAGACAAAATGAACAATGAAAGACGTGGCTGCCATACCAAATGGTGCTCCTCCAGCGTATACGGTTACCCAATCAACATCATTGACCTATAGGCACTTTGCTCAGTGTGTACAACAAAATAGGCATCAGCATGTACAAGATCTACATAAAACATGAGGTATAAACCAAATATGAAGCATCATGTATAGATCTGAGCTAGGAACAGGTAAATCAGGTATAGCATCGTACAGATCTGAGGATGTCAAACCAAGAACCCTGATTTCTTGGCATTTCAAGCAAAATCCACCAATAAATCAATAAAAAATCGACAGTGAAGAAGAGGAGGGGAAGAGCGCAAGTGGCATATATATACCATCCAAACGCCGGAGGACCGAGAGAAATCCACCGGCGAGGGTCGCCTCGGTAGGGCTACCGAGATCGAGGGGGAGCAAGACGGGAGTTCGCACCAGAGCTATGGCGGAAGGAGAGGCGAAGAGTGAGGGTGGTAACCCTAGCCGAGACCCCCGCGCGCTTTATGGCCCGGACGGTCTCATCTCCCGTGCTCGGCGCGAAGGTTCCCGCCAAGCACCGAGCGAGCCTGCACCGAGAGGGAAGTGGGGATCGAGAAGACGGCGGCGTCCGGGATGGAGGAGCGAATCTGCACGGGAGGAAACAGGGGAAAGATGCGAGTAGAGCAACCAAACACAGACGAATGCACCAAAGGATACGGGATGGGCCAAATGACGGTCCGGTTCGGGCAACCAATCACGCCCATAAGAATTAGGGCCTTAGGGGCCCATAAGAATTAGGGCCTTAGGGAAAGGAATGGACCTAACCTCGGAAATCAATGGCAGCCCACTCAGCCCACTGTAGTTTCAGCCCGGCCCGGGGACCGGGGTGGAGACGCGCAGCGCAATATGGCCGGAAGTTTCCGCTTTTCCTTCTTAAAAAACGCATACACTACGAGTCGCACTCGCACCGCACGACCGCACTTCGGGCTCGGACCCGACCGCACGACCGCACCCGTGCCAGCCGGTTCCGGTCTCTTTCCTTCTAGCAACCTCCGCCACCGTCGAGGCGAAACCCTAGCTCGCCTCCATGGACAGCCACGACAACGCCTCTGGCGGGAAGCGCAAGGGCAAGCGCGGCCGCAAGCCGAAGCCGCCGGTACCCGCCTCCCCCGACAGCAACCACAACCACACCCACCACCACGCCGCACCATCCTCCTCGCCGCTCTCCACCGCCGCCGTGGCGGCGTCAGACTCCCCGGACCCGGAGCCGGCGTCATCCTCCCCGGCTCCCCGCCGCCGGGGCCGCAAGTCCCGCCGCATCCGCAACGGGCCCCCGGCCTCCGAGGTCGATGCCGCCCCCTCGCCCTCGCCTCCGCCGCGGGCGCGGGGCGGGCCCAAGGCGGCCGCGCCCAACGGCGAGATGGTGGTTGAGGTTCCCGCGGCGGCGGTGGAGCCCCTGCGTTGGGACCAGGTGGTGAAGGTGGTGCCGTCGATGGACGCCGTCGTAAAGGTGTTCTGCGTCCACACGGAGCCCAACTTCTCCCTGCCGTGGCAGCGGAAGCGGCAGTACAGCTCGAGCAGCAGCGGGTTCATCATTGGCGGTCGCAGGGTGCTCACCAACGCCCACTCGGTTGAGCATTACACACAGGTCAAGCTCAAGAAGCGTGGCTCTGACACCAAGTACCTTGCGACTGTCCTTGCCATAGGCACCGAGTGTGACATTGGTATGCTTCACTAGACTCGCCTCATTTTAGCTCATGAAATTTTGTAAAATCGACATACCTCGTAGTGTGAACTAGTTGTAGACTTCTTGTTGTACTTTCAATAATCGATCCACCGTCAAGTGCATTTTGAATTTATAAGATGTCCCAATGACTTATTCCTTTTCATATGATTTTATATTGGAAGATCATTGCCTGCTTGGTTCCTTCTTATAATGGTGATGTTGGAATGGAGAATCAAGTTGCGCACTGTTAACTGTTATCTTCGTATGCCTACTGCAATCTGAGAGCTGTACATGCCACGTTTTTTGGTCTTTGTTTATATAGAAATTGCATGCTACTAGGGGCAAGCCTAAGCAGAACAGATCACATGGAGAAGTGTGTGTTAAAAAATATTAATATAATAAAAATATTGTAATAATTCTGGCAGGATAAGAAGATTATAGAGAAAAACCATCTAACCTCGTTTGTATGCACCCTCAATTGCGAGACCTTAATGCGCTGTTATGAAGCTGTGTTGGTCAACTAACTAGATTCGATCAAATGTTCAAGTAACGCTTCATAAAAAAAAACTACAGCTTCTTCTGACAAATGAAGTTCCAAGAAGTGAATTTTCTTGCTTAATTTTAACCACAAGGGAGTTTTCCATTTCAGCAATGTTGACTGTTGAGGATGATGAATTCTGGAAAGGCGTTTCACCTGTAGAGTTTGGGTCGCTGCCAGCACTCCAGGATGCTGTCACTGTTGTTGGTTACCCAATTGGAGGCGATACGATCTCAGTGACTAGTGGTGTAGTTTCTAGGATAGAAATACTGTCATATGTTCATGGTTCTACAGAGCTTGTTGGGTTACAGGTATTGTATTATATTTTTGCATACTTTTACTTATAGATTTGCCTTTTTATACATAGAGCTATGACTAATCTCACTTATGTAAACTTCTGTTGCCTGGATATTACTCATAAACAGATAGATGCAGCTATAAATTCAGGGAACTCAGGGGGGCCTGCTTTCAATGATAAGGGAAAATGTGTCGGTATAGCTTTTCAATCTCTGAAACATGAAGATGCAGAGAACATAGGCTACGTTATACCCACCCCAGTTATTAACCACTTCATTGAAGACTACAAAAAATCCGGAGAATACACAGGTTTCTTCCTGTTCTATTTTTGTATACAATTTATTGTCTTGAGACATGTATTAGTGGTGTATGTGATGGGGTATGAATCCAATAAATGTTTGTTTGCGTAGGAACATGTTAGACGTGTTTAGGTTTCTATCAGCTGTCATGACATTATGATTGTGAGAACTGATGTTATATTATAGTCATTTTAGAGGGAACAATGAATAATCCGTCATGAAACATGAATCTCTAGAATTCTTGGGCAGTGCACACATTACAGAGCAATGGAACTGATATCTGCATGAAAATTGTAACTTAACTCTGATTGCCATCTTGGAAAAAATATGGATTTAGTATTGTCAACTATATAATGAGCCGTAACCGTTTGAGGTGTGACAAACTGATTTGAGTTTGATCATGAGACTAAAACTGCCAAATATTAATTTCATTTGAAGATCTGAGATGCTTCCCAGTGGTAAAGAACAAGGATCAGCAAGCCTGTTAATTGGGGCCAGTCCAAGCTGCACCCCTATTTTGAAGAAATATTAATCTCAGTTTTGTGCTCCACATGAGGAATTTAACCTTTCAGCTACATGGGTTGGTTGTTCTTCCTTTTGCCTGGTTATCTTTTTTTTCATGGGCGGCAATCCTTTTTATATCAATAAATTATTGTGGTCATTATTTTATTTACTTCAGATTGTACTATATACTATGAAAAAAACTTGACCCGCGGGGGGTAAGATGACTCCCGGGCATTGCCTGATAGAGAAGATCTCTCACGCAGATCAAAATTGTACTATATACTATGATGTGCACTCTAGTTACACCTATGTTCTGAATCTGGTATGTAATTATCTTGTTTCATTTTGCAGGTTTCCCTATACTTGGAATAGAATGGCAAAAAATGGAAAATCCTGATCTCCGCAAGGCAATGGGAATGAAAGCTAACCAAAAGGGTGTTCGGATACGAAGGATTGAGCCAACTGCTCCTGAATCTGGATGCCTCCAACCTTCTGATATCGTCCTTAGCTTTGATGGTATTGATATTGCCAATGATGGTACAGGTTAGTCCTTGATTCACATGACTGGATATGCCAATTGTCACTTTTTCTTTTTGTTATTTAACTTGTCTGCATTGGCCAAGAGGTGTTATATTATATTACAAGTCTGTAGCTGTAATCTGTCATTGCATATTCTCCAATGATCATTTTATTTTCTCTTAGATAGCTTATTAGAAGTTGTATTCCATTTGTATGGCTCACTTGTAGTTGATGATCCTGATTATGGGATTTGATTCCAGTTTCTGTTTGGATCTACTCAAATATGCTCTTTCTCTGTGTGTTGAAGTCCTAAACACTCGTACAGATATGGGATATGTGGGAAAATATTCAGTGCAAACCACCTCTTCTGTAGAAACATGAAAACCCCTCTTAAAAATATACTCAGAAAATTTTCAAAAAAAAAAAAGAGCCATCCATAGTGCACCCGTAGGTGCAGTTGTTCACAAAGTTGAGATGCAAACTTGTTGTGAAAATTCATACAAAAATGACAAATTTCAGGTGTTTGTGCACTGAAGATAAATTGTCAGGGATTTTTTCTTTTAAAGTGCACATGCACCTGAAATTTGTTACTCTTATATGATATTTTTTTAGATTGAGATTACATCTCAAACTTTTGCGACAAAATGGATGTGCATCGTTTCAATTTTTTTTTCCACAATGGTAAAACCGAATTTCTCGAAGCAGCGAAATTTAAAAGACCATACAAACAGACCCTACCCAGGTATCCCCACAACTCTAATCACCAAGGGATCAGACACTGTGAGAACAAACCACCCAAGCTAAAGCCATAAACGGCTAGCCGCAAAGTACTTCAACATGGTTAATCTGTGAGGAACATTACAAGGTGTAAGGCCTAACATTCAGCACGCAGGCTGACAGCATGGGTAAGCAAAAGCAGACTTGCTTCCAGAGGCTTTGTCACAGGGATCTTGGGTACTCTTCCTCCCACAGTAGACCTGGTGGAAGTACAATGCCATCCTCTTCACGGTCTCAACACCTTGCTCAATCTGGGAGACGAACTCTTTGTGCTGTAGACCTGACCAGTAGTTAAGAAAAGAGCAAATCATACACATGATTGCTGTTGGGCATTTGATTGTCTTGCCTTCAAAACAGAGTTCCTTGTGCGCCACAGTGCAAAACATATAGCAGCTAAGCCACTGTAGACACTTGTTTTCCATGAGGTAATCTTAATCCGAATCAATTATTGATCAAGACTGTTTGGGCTACAGTTAGTTCCAAAAGAGTAAGCAAACAAACTCCAAATGTATTTTGGCCACTGTACATTCAAAGAACATGACTAGTAGTTTCTTCTTCTGTGCAAAAGACGCAAGGCTCGTTTCCTTTCCAATTGTGTTTTGTGAGATTGTCTTTGGCTAGAATGACATTCTGAACAAGAAGCCACATTAAGATTTTAAATTTAAGAGGGAGTTTAGCCTTCCAGATTAGTTTGAAATTTTGTTCATATTCATTTCAACATATAAATGCTTATAAGTTGATTTTACAGAGAACCTTCCAGATTTTTCCCTGTCCCAATTAGCCTTGTCCTTCTCATCAATAACGTTGCATCTGTATAGGATATCCTGTAACCTTCTTAAATGAGTTTGAAGGTCCTCATTTAACCATCTCCTAAAGGTGAGATGCCAATTTCTGTTTTTCATCCAAGCAACTGAACAATTTTTCTCATTATTTTTCATGAAAAAGGGGGAACTTATTCTTCAGGCCTTCAGGGACACCTTTCCACACCATTTGTGAAGCCAAAAATCAGTGCTTCTACCATCTCCGACAACCATAGACCTCCCACTCAGATAAACATGTTTTATCTTGATTAAATCATTCCACAGGGGAATTTGGATTTTACGTTTTAGCTGAGTAATGTACCCTCATCTCATGTAGTTTTTCTTTACAATTTGTTGACTTTGACACTGAGGGTCCCAGTAGTCATAACCATTTAAATCCAATCACACCATTTCTTGTTAAGGCATTCAAACAAAAAATCCCAAGTATCTTGTCATAGGCCTTCTCAAAGAGCTTTAGGACCAGACCATCTATCTTCTTAATTCTAGTGTCATGAAGTATTTCATGCAAAGCCATTACCCTATGCTTCGTTTCAATTATTTTAAAAGCTCCTAAGTACGTTTTTAGGTGTTTTTCACATTTCCCTTAAGAAGTGGTTTGCACCGAATATTTTCCTGGGACAACGAAACTTCACTTAACAATCTTGGAATTTGTAAATTCTGTACTTCCTCATCCAGTTGAAACTTACCTTTTCATGTTACCCAGTTAAAATCCGTGGAAAATTGAGTTGATATCTTGCTCTTTCTGACTGCTTGGTCATCCAGTTCCTTTTAGGCATGGTGAGCGCATTGGATTCAGCTACCTTGTTTCTCAAAAGTACACTGGTGAGAAGGCACGTGTGAAAGTACTTCGCAACTCAAAAATCCATGAATTTAACATAAAGCTGGCAACCCACAAAAGACTCATTCCAGCTCATATAAAGGGAAGGCCGCCGTCATATTACATTGTTGCTGGCTTTGTTTTTATGGTTGTGTCTGTTCCATATCTTCGATCTGAGGTATGATGTCTTTCTTCTCCTCTGTTGTTTAGGCTTATGTATGAAATAATCAAGGCAGTAAATCTTTCCATTTCTGTTATATTCTTGCTCCCTTCTGACTTTGTTGTAATCCTGGAAATCTTCATCTGGACTTCCAGTATAATGTGCATTTTTGTATCTCAATGATATTTAAAAGACAACTCAATAGCTGCTACAGAAGCCATCTATAACCTTTCACTTTGAGGGGGCAGTTATTTTTGTATTGCACTTTTAAGTTCTTTTGTATTCTGGAATTCTCTATTTGTGAAGTAGGTATTGGCATTGTACTAAACTTATTCAATTCTTTATCATGGAGTAACCAACCCCTGTTCTGTTTGTCATAGCTTGGAATCATGCTTTGGCAATATGCCAATGTCCACTGAATTGCTGCAGTTTCTTTTTTCAATTTAGATTTGTGGTGTATAAAATTTGTCCTATTGAGTATTGACTAAATAGAGTGCTATCTGTCAGTATGGAAAAGACTATGAATATGATGCCCCGGTCAAGTTGTTGGATAAGCATTTGCATGCAATGGCGCAATCATCTGATGAGCAGCTTGTGGTGGTGTCACAGGTCTCTTTCTATATGATGGGTCATGAAAACTTTTATTTACATAGACACAGTGCATCTCTATTTGCTCTGTAGCTTATTGTACAATTAACACTAATTTTATTTCTTCATGAATCTTCAGGTGCTTGTGGCAGATATAAACATTGGTTATGAAGATATAGTCAACATTCAGGTAATAATAGCTTCTATAATATAACTTTAGTCATAGTAAAACAAGATGCTACTTAACTGTTCCATCTGGATTGCATGGTTATCCTCCCACTGCATCAATGGATCTGTAATACTTTTGTTTGCATGCTAATCTGACATGGAATTTTGAAAATGTATATATTTTGTTAAGATAAAACAAGAACAAGGACATAAACATGTCTGTGAACAGTATGATCACAATATATTTTTCCTTGTGCAAGATAGCAAAAATCAGCATTTAAAATAAATACACGAGATTACATCAACTATATATATATATATATATATCTGGAGGGGTTATATTTCAGCAGTGATACCAGTGCCTATATGAAGTCTAGTATGGTTATATAAACTTTCTTAGTTCTGTTTGTGATTCTTAATGACATGAACCTAAATCGATATTTTGGAACTGGAGGGATTATTATATTTCAGCAGTGATACCAGTGCCTGTATGAAGTTTAGTATGGATATAAACTTTCTTAGTGCCATTTGTGATTATTAATGACATGAAGCTAAACCAATATTTTCTGTTTTTGGAGTGTGCAGTATAAGTGCCCTTTTTAAATATACAATCATTTGTTTTTTGTGTATAGGTTCTTGCCTTCAATGACACACCGGTTAAAAACTTGAAGCACCTAGTGACCATGGTGGAAGAGTGCGATGAGGCATTCTTGAAGTTTGATCTGGACTACGATCAGGTATCTGGCGCGCAAACAAAAGCTAGTTATGTTTGCCTCCTGATCCATTGTCAAATTTGACGTTCTTACTATTTATTGGTTCTACTTATTACCATCTGACAGTTTTTTTTTGACAAACATTACCATCTGACAGTTGGTTGTCCTGGAGACGAAAACTGCAAAGGCTGCAACTCAAGATATTCTGACAACACATTGTATTCCTTCGGCTGTCTCAGAAGACCTGAAGAGCTGAGGAAAGCTAGGTGCTGGCTGTCGGCTGGTACAGCCAAGAAGATCCTACAATCCTTCTGGGACCAGGACACTTGATTATATTGATGAATACATCTCCCATTCCACGAGAAGTGCTGAAAGAGTTCCATTGCAGGTGAGATTCTGCATGTGGAAGAGTGGAAGCTGGAATGTAACCTGGTTGCACCAAAGAAAGCGTAGCAAGCACCACATCATGGCGCATTGAGCCATCCCGAGTCAGTAGGATAGATTAAAAAAGAAAAAGTTTTGCCCGTTTTCCATTTATCAAGTTGACAGCACGGAAATCATCATGAGTAACTTTGCATACACCCATTTGCCATGGTTGGTCTGATGATACTTTCACTTTAGACGTGTGTGGTCCGGTTGTCAAGAGCATACTTTTCTGTATCATCATTTCTTTGCTGTGTGGAGTACTCAAAGTTCACCGAGGAAAAAAAATCGTATCTGGATGTGGCTTTTGCACCAGTTTTCTGTCTTTCGACGTTGTCAATTTCTTGAGACTCAGTTGTTATGATGTCAATTGCATCCAAAGGGGACCTGGCTTCGATATCACGGGAAGTGGATTTGCTCGAGTCCCTTGACGACGCGTCTCTTTTGCTCGCCTGGTGTTGGTGTATGTGTATCCCTTCGTTTGCAAGCAAATCCGCCATGCCTTGTTGTCCCTTGCTTGGCATGATCCTGGTTGGTCGCATGTGTGATTCCCGTCCCTTTCGCCCTCGTGCGTGCCCATCCAAATAGTATACGGGCGTTGACAGGCCATGAAATGCTTGGTATCTACGTAGTCTTTGTGCGTGCGTTATCAATGGTATTTGGCCGCTACTCTCGCTCGAACTGGCAATATGTGGCAGCGATAGCATGCGAGCTCTGTTACTTGGAAAGGGCAAAGCTCATGAATTAGGAGCACGCTAGCAGATATAACCTGTGTTTGTATACCTATGCCGTGTATATGTTACTAATATATGTCATTGGTTTTGTTCCTTGCTTTTTATCACTAGGAATGATGGTTTTTTATGGCCAGGAATGATCTTTTACATTTTAGTACAGACACTCCACTACGCAAGTACTTTTAAAAGATTACGCATCTTGAGATGATGGGGTGACGAAGGAAACAGTAATACTCTTGTTTACTGGTCCACTACTCCACTAGGGTTTTGCCTCGAGCCGTAACAATCTGCGTTACAGCCCAAAGACATCTCCTTGGAATGCGCGCCGGCAGGGAGAGCACTGGCCGACGCAGAATCCAGCCACAGCCATGCCAGGTGAGGCGATGGGCAGCAGAGAGACCCACATGACCATGCCTGTGCGGCCGTGCGTCGTGTACGCGCATCGGTGCATCGATCGCCTTGGCGTGCCGCACGCACACTGCGCCAAGCGCTCGCTCGCTCGCTCGCTTCTGGCGCACCGCACCGCCGCCACGTGAGTACGTGTACGTGTGTGACACTGCCGCACCCGCAGTACCCACACCGCCGACGCCCTGCCGGTGCCATGCATGCAGCCACTGCCAAAAGTTATGGCGCCGGCCGGCCACGCCAGGAGACTGGACACACCGCTCCTGTCCTGGCAGTAGTTGTACAGAGCAGACGCTGTTTCAGAAATCACAAGCTGAAGCTTGGCTTTGGCCTTTTGGGTAGCAAATGCTTTTGGCTTTTAGAATGTTTTCCCTTCATAAATGGCAGCTGCGCTAGTTCCAGGGCTTGTTTAGTTGCCATCCAAATTCTAAGTTTTTTCACTCTCTCTATCACATCAATTTTTAGCTGTTTGCATGGAGTATTAAATATAGGTAAAAAAAATAACTAATTACACAGTTTAGTTGAAAATCACGAGATGAATCTTTTGAGCCTAGTTGGTCCACGATTGGACAATATTTACCAAATAAGACGAAAATAGTACTATTTATCGGGTTTATTTTTTTTTGCAATCTAAACGAGGCCTGGGTCCGGAAGCCAATGCAAAATTTACTGAGATTTGCTAAATTAAGTGTGAGGATCATGCACTGTGTTAACTTTTGTACGTGAATGATTCGGACATTTGGTTCTGTTGCCAGGTCATTATTTCTTTTACACCAAACACCATTGGTCCAGCTTTATATTAATAATAAAAAGTTTACAGAAGTTGAAATGGGGATACCAGTTTTGTATAGTTTACAATGAAGCAACAAAAGAGACAAAAGGTAACTCCACTAAACAACCACACTAGTTCATAATCTACCAACCATCACCACTAGTGATTATTAACCTAGGGTTGTTTATTGCTTCCTAGTTGCCTTTGAGTTTGTAGGTCACTCCTTTCTATTGTCTTTATTTTCTCATTGTAAAATTCATTCTTATTCTTAATAGAAAACATGCTCGGCACATTTTCTGAAAAAAGAAATGTCTCAGCTTGCAATAATTTAATTTTCAATTGCGTGCATATTCTCATTGGAACCTTGAATCTGTCATGCAAATTTGATAGTGTTTATAAACTGAATAAAAGTTTACTCCAAATTTATGGACTATGAAACGCCTTCTTTCAAATGAATATAGACAGTTGACAATGGAGCAGTTTACATTCCCACTACGAGGCCTGGTTGGATGATGACTACAACTTGCCATGCTGCAAGTTAGACGTGCCACAGTTTCTTAGGCATTTGTTCGACTCGCAACTATAGCGCGCCATACTTTTTTAGCACCCTATCTCACACATCATAAACTCATTTTCTTGTCAAAGTTGCCACAAGTGTGGCTTCGATTTTACTCGCCACACTTTCTGTGGCAATAATAGTTTGTCAAAGGTTAGGTGTGGTAAACATAAACGCACGAACGAAACATGCTCATTCATGTCCCAAAAATCATTGGCCATTTCGGTACTTATGAATTGTACATGAATTTGAAGTAACTAGTCTATCAACCCGTGCTCCCACACGGACTAACATTGAGATACTTAAGCAATAAAAAACCCTATTTGTTTAATATATATTAACTAAAAAATTTACTTCATACAGTTAACTTTTATTTGAATCTAGATTTGGATCATTGTGTGGCACGGGTAAGAATGTAACATTAATTCGATTCTATGGTTGTGTGTTTTATTTTTCTTTCTTTGTTTTGTATCCTAGAGTATGGCTGAATTTGTATAGTATATGGGCATGTTGGATGCCCCTCTTTATGAATTGAACTGTGTGGATATATAACAAATTAGAAGGTCATTTCACCTACAAATATAAATTAGTCCTCTAACCCATGCTCTCGTATAGGATAGAATCTTAGGAGACGTAAGGATTAGTTATTGTTTAATATCTCAAACTAATAAAAAATACTTATATTAAATTACACATATTACACTTTGTTCATTTTCTAACACAATAGATATTTTGTACTCTCTAGTTGTGATAACCACATGTGTTGACAACTATATCCACAGTTTGTTCCTTTTCACGGAACCTTTTATTTTTAATACGCATTTCTTTGAAACGTTAGATTAAACTGTGGTGGCTGTTGTTGCAGCTCATGTCTTATCTTGTCATGAACCTAAGTTTAACTGCTACTTATTTTATATTCTCAAGTTGAATCAAAACTCTTGTGCTTATTGTATATTTTATTAACTCTCATTTGCAATTTTAAAAATAAGGATATGTTAGGCCATAAACTACACATATGTGCAATAATGCTTATATAATTATTATAGACATATAGAACGTTTTAGTTAGAATGTATAAATATCTAGATAAAAAACTTTTATAAATTATATGTCATGGTCATTAATGTAATTTTAAATAACTTGTTAGTATCATTAGTAAATGAGTCATTAATAAAATATTTTCATGATTACTAAAAACATAATATATAGTTATTTTATACATGTATGTGTATATGATGTACATGATGGTACAATAGATATATTTACTTTAATCAAATTTTAATATATTAATATTAACAGAATTGCGTAATATATAACTAATTTTAAGCTAAAACTCTAGTTCTTATTGTATCTTTTATTCAAATTTATGTTTCTTATTTTATTAAAAAAAATTTGGGTCCGATGCCACCCGTTAATTTTGACAACGGCATAAATGGTATTTTAAGCTTACACCACCACACTTAAGATGTTGGATTTTGTTATATCAAAACATTATGAGTAGTTTTATGATTATTTATAATATAGACCAGCTAAATTTAAATTATGAATATTAGTATATTAGTCAAAATGTATAAACTTATTTAAAATAATGACTTAAAAATTATTATTGTAGAGTATCAATGTAACTTTAAGTGAATTATCATTGTCATTGCTATCTATTATTAAGGGAACATTTCATAAGTTAATAAACTAAATATTTAACTTAATGTATATATTACTTTATGAATATTGGACGACATTTCATTATATATATATATATATATATATTTATCAATTACATGAGCATTTGAGATACATTTTCATGTACTATTTTTTATAATGGCTTGAGGTTGATAATTTACTTTATATTACCTTTCATAATGGCATATACGATAATTTGAATGCAAACTTAGCAGTTATTTTGCATTATCTTTTGTAAAAGTAGATGCTAGTAATATACAAAATATTAGAAGATTATTTCAAATTATTTTTCATAACGATAGAGATGGATAGTTTATGTATAAATTTAGAGGGTTACTTTGAATTGTCATTCATAATTACAGATGTGGTTGATTTAAATGCAGATTTAAGAATTATGTTGAATTATCTTCAACCGAACAATGAAAACAACAGAACAAATTCCAAACAAATGGTTTATTATTTCCATGCGGTGAAAAAAAATCTCGTTTTTTAGACTGTCAGACCCCTTTTACCGGCAGTCTAGCGCAAGTGTATCTTTTTTGTTGGGGTTGTTATTAATAGACAAACTTTATTTCTATTTGAGTTTTTGATCAAAAGATTAACCAATCCCGAACATCATGGGCTGATATCCTATTAATACCTATACATATAATTTATTAATGAGTTATATTAACCAACCTTTACGTGATCGGTAGTACATATTAGATATTTTATCAATCAAGAGCCGTGGGCGATGATAATTTAGGCTAACCATTAACGTAAGGACTAATATTTTATAATATATTAACCAACTTTTAACGTGATCATAGTACCTATTATATTAGATATTTTATTAACCAACAGCCGAACAATATTTTCTGCTGTGCGGCCATATTTTTTCGGCAATGATATTTTAGGCTATTTTCTACTGGTCTGTCTCTGTGGTGACTCAAGGTTTGTTTAACCATCAGTCACCATACGTGGATGATCTTATCAGCAAATTAACCAGCCGCGCCAACGCGTCCCCGTCCCTGTCCCGGTGCCCAGGATGCTCAACCCCTAGGCCATCAGCTACAGCAACTCTGCTCTCTCGCATGCACACCACTTGGGCGCGGCGGTGCTTGCAGCAAAGCCGCATGGAGCCCCGCCCCGCCTTCTCGGTGACCTCGGCAGTCGGCACCCTGCGTGGAGGTGACAACAGTGTCCTGGCTGGCGGCGGTGCCTGCGGCACAGCCGCATGGAGCCCCGCCCGGTTGGCCGTGATCGGCCACTAAGCCCCCGCACCACTGCTTTTGGAAAAGAGGTAGATGCATGCTCACCGACATGACTTGGACGTCGCCACGACTCGCCTTGCTTGGATCTCGTGGTGCTCTGTTCCTCACCTCATAGAAGAAAGGTGGGACAGAGGAAAGTGACGGACAGGACAACACAAAGACAGAGGAGTATGTATACATGAATCATCCACAGGGGAAAGTGACGGACAGGACAGCACACAGACATAGAGGAGTATACATGAATCATCTAGATCCCTTCATCTCATATCTGAAGTTGACTGACAAAAAGACAAGCTCTCAGGCTACTGCGAACCGGTAAATCTCATTTTCTATTTGTAACAATGGAGGTGAGTAATTTTTTTTAAAAAAGAAAATAGATCTAATGGTTATGGATATTTAGAGTCTTCTGATTAATGGTCAGATGCTTCTGATTAATGCGAGAATTTCTAGCATCTATCTTTTTTTTCTATCGCGGAATTATCGTGGAGTCTCCGTTGGGGTCTCTAATTAATAATAATAAGATTTCACGATATTTTTTGAATGTGTTTGGCTCCATGACCTACATATTCGATGGGAAATCTCTCCTCAAAATACATTACTTAACATCATAAATTTTAGAACCTCTCACCCGTCAAATGACCGAACAATATACTCCCTCCGTCCTAAAATAGTGGATGTTTTAGCGCCATGTTCGTTTGGGCTTGTTTTGATTTGTTTTCAGTCAACGAACAATATTTTTCTCTCACACCAAATCAACCAATAGTACTTTCAGCCATGACTTATAAGCCAAACACGACCAAGGGAACAGGATTGTGCACGGCTATCATCGTTGTAGGTAAAAGACCAAAATACCCTCATGATAAGGAGATAGATAGATCAAGAGAATTAGAGGCAGAGATGTATTAAAAAAGAGAGAAAGGTGTACTCGAAGAAAAGAAAGGTGTATTGGAAGGAGAGAAGATGAAGTATTTTGGAACAAAATTTACCGAGGGAGTATTCCTGCGCTAAAGAACTCGTGCAATTCCCAGTCCCAGCATAGCATACCCCACCGAGCTTGAGGAGACTGGAGAGGATCCAGATCTCAGTTGGCCATTGTCTGAAGCAGCACTCAGGACAGCGAGATAAAAGAGAGTGAGGACTGAGAGGAGACACGGCCTCTCAGGCAGAACTGCAGAGGTGAGAACGGTCAGAGGGACTCCAGCAGACGAGACGAGAGAGTGAGCATGTGACCCTCTCTGTCTCTCTCTCTCTTCCCTTCTCGTCTTCGGCAAGAAGCCACAGCAACACCAAACATCAGAAGAGAGTGAGCATGTGAGCCTCTCTGTTTCTCTCATTCCCTTCATCACCCTGCTGGTTTCCCTCTTCCACCTCTGGCCTTGGCCATGGCGTCCAGCGCCTCCCGGTTCATCAAGTGCGTCACAGTGGGGGACGGCGCCGTGGGAAAGACCTGCATGCTCATCTGCTACACCAGCAACAAGTTCCCCACTGTAATGCTAAGGCGTCCTCTCTTCTTCCATGTCTATATATGTTCAACATCCACTTAATGTAGTAGAGATTCGGGATCTTCTTGGATTCTTTTGGATTTTTTTGGGATTTTTTTTGGGAAACTCGTTATGATAACTAGCCTGGAATTATTACAAATTTTGCAACTTCACTTCATTTTCGCTTGTGTTTTACATTTTGCAGGATTACATACCCACTGTCTTCGATAACTTCAGTGCAAACGTGGTAGTCGACGGTACCACGGTGAATTTGGGCCTTTGGGATACTGCAGGTACTTTCAAACTTACTTTTTTTTGTTAATGAACTTGCAGAGCTTGTACAGTTTTACTTCAATTTAGATTTGCAGTTGGTGATCTTGATAATTTGGACATGAACTGTTTGCAGGGCAGGAAGATTACAACAGATTGAGGCCACTAAGCTACCGTGGAGCAGATGTGTTCGTGCTCGCCTTCTCGCTTGTCAGCCGAGCTAGCTACGAAAATGTTATGAAGAAGGTGCATTTCTCATTTTTGATTAACTGGTTCAAGAATTCAATTGCGGTTTCCGTTTTCAACTAATCTTGTTACGGATGACACAAAATGGCTCATACTTCAGTTTGTTTTACTAATTTCCATGTTTTCCGAGTTTCAGTTTGTTGTACTAATGTCCTTGTTTTTCATTCAGTGGCTACCGGAGCTTCAGCATTATGCACCGGGTGTCCCCATAGTGTTGGCCGGAACTAAATTGGGTGAGTTGTGTGACAACGATATATTTCTATTTTATATTTGTGTGAAATAATGGGACTACTGAGGTGTACATTCTGTCTAGAAGACTACCTTGGCAACTTGTTGGTGACCCTAGTGGTGGTTAGGACATATTTGTCATTGCATTGCTGGGATTGTGTTAGCTTTTAGTTTGCCAAGGAACCATTTGTAGTTTGGAGGGACTTGATTGTATTAAATTAGTTTTCTCTTTGTATGTTTAATAGATAATACTTTGTGAGCATAGGGGCAGCTGCCCCACCAATTGATATGGCTCAGTCTTAGCCATTATATCAGCACCGGGTGCCTAACATAGAGCTACATCACCCTCAGCCCTCCGGTTACATCGCTCAATCTCAGCGCTGAGCCCTCCAGTGCTAATCTGATGGCTGAGGTTGAGCTATGTCCGTGGGTGGGCAGCTGCCCCTATGCTCACTAAATCCACTCTCATGTTTGAATGCTTCAAAGCATTAAGTATAAATGAGGTGCATGCATGGAGCATGGTTAGACAAGTGGTTCATGGTTCACATTGAGCCTTGATTCTATTCTCTAATAGAGTTTTTGAATGCTTAACAAAGCTGTCTATCCTGAATCCATCATTCCGAAGCACAACTAATTTATCTTCAACCACAATTTGTTAAAAAAAGATGTTATTTTGATTCAATACCAACATACTACTTTGTCATCTATCGTTTTTGTCCATGTTATTTCCCAAAAATAATTGGTTGTTATCAATCATTTTGCCCCATTATATAGTTCAAATACTTTCATTTTTTAAATGTGTATAGTTCTAGCATTTTACATTAAATTAACTGCTGAAAAGAACGCTTTTGTAGAGTTTGTAAAGAGTCCCAAGGGATCCTCCACTGAGTTTATGTGATCAACTTAAAACCTTCCTTCTCAATAAGTCGAATTATATTAGTTGTAGTCTCAGGTTCAATGTTTCCTCACTCAGAGCCTCAGAGGGCAATGTTCAAATAGAAGAAACTGGAGTTGAAAAATAGAAACATTATTCTGCCTCTACGATTTTTTGTATCACCTGGAAATGCCAGGCATCCTTTTCGTCCAATTGAAGTTTATTTGTCATGTTTGCTTGTCTGGTTCTCATTTCTTTGATGTTTCCTCACTCAGAGCCTCAGAGGAAAACACTTTGCCTGTTCACTGGTTGGGGCTGGTGCTGGTTTGGGCTGGCTGGTGCTGGTTTTTTGTGAGAGGAAAACACTGTTGGCTAGCTGGTTTGGGCTGGCTGAAACCAACAAGCGAACAGGCTAATATGTTGTTACTGTAGGCTTTCTTATATTTCAACTTGTTCTTAAGAAGTTAGCATCTTACACACAGTTGTATTATTTGCAAAAGAGGATTCTTGATTAAAAGATTGAGTTTTGTTTGAGTGGATTATAACTTTTTGTGAAAGAAGTTAGTATCTTACACAAAGGAATATATTGTGTACAGATCTTCGTGAAGACAAGCACTACTTACTTGACCATCCTGGCGCGGTACCTGTTACTACAGCACAGGTCTTATTCCTTGTTCCCATGCTAACTGCTGAGGACTGGAGAATTGCAGCAGCTGAACTTTGTCATAATTTTAGCAATTTTGAGATACAAATGCCTCTCATCAGTATCTTATAGTTTTGCCCTTTCCTTTCTGCCTCACCTTGCAGGGGGAGGAACTTCGCAAGCACATTGGCGCAACTTGTTACATCGAGTGCAGCTCAAAAACTCAGCAGGTCAGTTGCTCTGGTTCAATTCCTGTGCAACTTTTTTGGGGTCTCTGGAGGCTTAAGTATTTATCCCTGCTGTGCTGTGGTCCATCTGTTAACCCCAGACTATTTTTCTGATATGTACATAGAATGTGAAAGCTGTGTTTGATGCTGCCATCAAGGTAGTAATCAGGCCTCCGACGAAGCAGCGAGAAAGGAAGAAAAAGAAAGCACGGCGAGGATGTTCAATATTGTTAGTAACTTCTTGATAGATGTTTTATCTGATATTAGTGTTCTCTCTGAAAATGCTTTGCGAAGATAAAGCTTTCTTTGGTTTCCCAGTAGGACTTACTTTGACCTAACAACATGTGAAGCTATGAAGCTTTTATGTTAAGCTGGAATTGGGGCATTAGAATGGTGCCTTGTAGACCACTACTAAAGTTAGGAAGTCCTTTTATGCTCCTCATGTCTATGTACTCATGTTCTTGTCCAAAGGTGAAAAGTTGCTTCAGATAATCAGTAGTACATCAATTTATGATCGCTTGGAAAATCATACTCAAATTCTCTGAACTATGTTCCATCGCAATAACAGTGTACACACCATCTCTTTGGATTTCAGTTTATAGATTGTAAATGTAAACTTTTCTTTTCTTTGTTGCAGTTGCAGCCGTATCATGCACACAAGGAGGCTAGGATGCTTCAAGTGAATCGATGATCACGTAGGTTTCTAAGATGAATCGAGATCATGTGTAGTTATTTGTCTCCAAGTTTCAAAGTGCTTGTTGCGCTTGCGCACTTGTGCTGGTAATGTGTATATTTAGTATTTACCAATTGACTTTTAGGAGATATATTAAGTACTTTGTTTATGTACCATTGGCTCATAATGAGCTGGGAAGCAACAATATATTTTTTCTAGTGATTTTTCTTATAGTTTCTCGTAAAATTATGTTGTCACCTTTTTCCACGGTACGACTAACCTGTCACTGCCAATCTCTTTGTCATGCACCATAGTATGTACAGTATCCCTTCAGGCCCTGTTGTTTCGTTAAAATTTGGCTTATGCTGATTTGTTATGAGAGGAAAACAATGTTTGTTTGCTGAAAAATACTGTTGAAGTAGTGTTGAAAAATGCCGGTGTACCCCTTTTAGGCCTTGTTTGGATGTATGTGTATCTAATTCAATCCACATGTGTTGAGTGGATTGGAATGAAACTTAGTTTAATTTTATTCTAATCCACTTCAAGACAAGACTTTGGGTTTTTTTTTGCCCAATCCACAATGGCCCTAATCGTTCTATCCATCCATCACAGGCCAAGTGCCGGCCCAGGAAAATTAACTCCCAACGGTTTTCTCAGTTCCCCAGCGGCCCTGCCGGCCGTGGATCATCTCCATACGCGATGCATCATGACAGGGCTCGAGACCTCGTCGCCCAGTTGCCCATGTGTGCGGTGCGCGAGCAGTGAGCAGGCCGTGGCGCCGCCCAGCTAGCTATTTCCGCTCAAGGCGCATGCGTTTGCGTGCAGCAGTGGGCAAACGGCAAGCAAGGAGTACTAGCAGCCAACAGAGCATACTCATGGACTGTTTGGATGGATTAGGACTAACAAGTAGTCCTATTAATTCCTATGAGTAGACTAGTGACCTAACAACTAGGTCATAATTAGTAGACTAAGAATTAGTCTGTCTGTTTGATACATAGAAACAAAAAATTAGTCAATTGTTAGTTATGTGAATCAAACAGAACCTCAGTCACGCCGTCAACCCGTAACCACTCACCACGCACAACAGCATGCACCGGCAGTGGCTCAACAAACAGGTTGTTTTGCACATTACGTGAAAAGCGGTTGTAGCAACGGGATGCATTTTTTATAGGAGTGGCCGGTGATGGAGCCGTCCCTACAGTGACGTGCTCAGGAGCCCAAAGACCAGCCACCTCTACAAATGGAACAACAGGGGCGGCTGGTGATATGAGCCGCTCCTACCAATGGGTCTGATTTGTAGGGGCGGCTCACTCACCAGCCACCCCCGGTGTTTTTATCTGTAGGGGCGGCTGGTGATTGAACCGCCCTTACAAATGCCCCACGTATAATTACCTGCCATTTATAGGGGTGGCTCAATCACCAGCCGCCCCTACAAATGACCCACATATAAAAAAAACCTACAACACCTTCTTTCTCCTCGGGTCACTCACTCTAACCCGTGAAATAAAGATGGGGAGGCCTTGGGCACCTCCTAAAAATTGCTCTACTAAGGGAGAAAGGTTTTGGTCCCTGAAAGCATCTAGGCCCCTAGTTGGATTTCGGTGATTAATGTCAATACAAGATTACTATGACTAACGTGTGTTTTGCAGAGGCAATTAAGTTAGGTCATGGTAATGGAGATCGATTGGGCAATCGAGGTTGTCATGCCCCTACGATGGAAATCGTTTCGGTTTTCAAAGGATGGACGACAAGGTTAAGGATAACTAGTTCTAAGTGTCAATTGAAGTTGGAGAGACACTTAGAGTAGTTTAGGACTTTGTTTTTTTCCTTGGGCCGTACTATGAAGGGGGGTATGAACGGGTAGCTTGACCTAGTTGAGTCTAGTGAGTTAGGTGTGGTGCACACTTATTAAAACTAGCTCTAGGTAGCTCATATGAATGCCTAAGATCCTTTGGAGCAAACTTCATTCACATATGTTCGGTAGTTGGAAGTGAATGGAGGGTCAAATACTGACCGGACGCTGGCTCCGGTGCGACCGGACGCTGGCCGCAGGGTCCGGTCAGTTCATTTGACCGAGAAGAACAAGTCTGGTGTGACCGAACGCTGGGAGGTCATGTGACCAGACGCTGAGGGCCAGCGTCCGGTCAACTCCAGTAAGGGTCCAGACTTGGAAAAGTGTGACCGGACGCGTCCGGTCAGTGTGACCGGACCCTGAGTATCCAGCGTCCGGTCGTTTACAGTAAGCATCCAAGAGCGACCGGACGCGTCCGGTCGGTACTGACCGGACCCTGACAGCGTCCGGTCATCACTTGAATGCTAGTTCGCGGGTTGAACTGACCGGAGCGTCCGGTCATCACGACCGGAGCGTCCGGTCATCCCGCAGAAGCTCATAACGGTTAGTTTTTCAGGCTGGCTTATAAATAGAAGCTCCACTCGTGAGTGGAGCATCCTTTGCTCATTCCAACAGCTGAGAAACACGTTTGTGAGTGCCAAGAAGAGCAAGATCCTAGTGAGGTGTTTGTGATTTGAGAATCCAAGAGAGTAGCCTCACTAGCAAATCAAGAGTAGCAAAGTGTGCATCCATCTTCTCATTAGACTTCGCGTGGTCAAGTGAGAGTTCGTGCTTGTTACTCTTGGTGATCGCCATCACCTAGATGGCTTGGTGGTGATTGGGAGTTTTGGTGTTCACCCGGCGGAGCTTGTGGGTGACCCAACTCAAGTTGTGAGCGGCTTTGGGTGATTCGCCGCGACGGAGTGTCGAAGAATCAACCCGTAGAGAGCACTTGATCCTTGCGCGGATCAAGGGGGAGCTTCACCCTTGCGCGGGTGCTCCAACGAGGACTAGTGGGGAGTGGCGACTCTCCGATACCTCGGCAAAACATCGCCGCGTTCCTTTCTCTCTCTACTTACTTTGAGCACTTACTTTGAGTATTTACTTTGAGCAATTCAATACTTGTTTTACATCCATAGAATTGCTTGCTAGAGTAAGTTTGGAACATAGTTTGAGAGGTTGTTGTGCATTAGTTTGATATAAGCACTTTTCTAGGCACAAGGGGTTAATTGGGCTATCCGTAGGATTTGATTATTGCAAGAGAATTTAGAATTAGCCCAATTCACCCCCCTCTTGGGCATCTTGATCCTTTCAATTGGTATCAGAGCCTCGTGCTCACGTTTTTAAGCTTAATCGCTTAGAGCAAGATGTCTCACGGGGATGGACCTCCTCCTATCTTTGAGGGAGATGATTTTCCATATTGGAAAATCCGCATGGAGGCATACTTAGAAGCTCTAGATGTTGGAATTCTTAGAGCCGCCTCTCAAGGGTTCCCCGCACCTAGGAATGCCGCACAACTTCAAGGCGATGAAGTGAATTATGAGAAATGGAATGCAAAGGCTTGCAACACCATTTTTAGAGGCCTTTGCAAAGAGGTGTTCAATCGTGTAAGGAACCACAAAGACGCCCATGCTCTATGGTCGGACGTTTGTGCGCTCCATGAGGGAACCAAGAGTGAGCGTGAGGAACGCTATCATCTTGTGATTAAAAAGCTAAATTCTTTTGAGATGTTTCCCAAAGAAAGTGCTAATGAGATGTATTCTCGATTAAATGTTCTTGTAGAGGAAGTCAATGGGCTTGGACTTACTCAAATGTCACCATCCGATGTTGTGAGAAAAATCTTGAGTGTCCTCCCCATTGATAAATATGGGCACATTGTGACCGTGCTACATCAAGGTGATCTTTCCACCGCTACACCGACACAAATCTTGGGAAAGATCAATGCTCATGAGATGTACATGCATATCACACCACAAGATGGCTCATCCTCTACAAAGAAGAAAGAGAAGGACCTAGCATTCAAAGCTAGCCAAGACAAGGGCAAAGCAAGACTTGAGTATGAGAGCTCAAGTGATGAAGATGATGAAGAAAGCCTTGCCCTCATGGTGAAGAAGACCACCAAGATGCTAAAAAGGCTAAACAAGAGTGGCATCAAGTTTGATGGCAAGAAGAAGAAGTTCTTCACTAGCTCAAGAAGAAAGCCAATCTCCGAGATGGATTGCTACAATTGTGGCGAACTTGGTCATCTAGCTCATCAATGCACAAAGCCCAAGAAAGACAAGTTCAAGAACAAGGGCAAGAAAGATGATTCAAGTGATGAAGATGAAAAGAAGAAGAACAAGCCATACAAGAAGAGAGATGGCAAAAAGAGGGAGTTCTACAAGAAGAAGAAGAGTGGCAAGGCCTATATTGTCGGTGATTGGCTCACGGACATTGATTCATCAAGTGGATCATCCGATGATGATAGTGACGATGAAAAGGTGGCCGCCATTGCTATTGATCTTGCATCTTCACCACCACCATCGCCATCATCCTCTACACACCTATGTCTTATGGCCAAAGGTGAACGCAAGATAACTAAGAGTGATGATAGTAGTGATGATGAACATGCTAGTGATGATGATAGTGATAGCGATGATGATGACTCACCTACCTATGATGATCTTGTCAAAATACTAAGAAAATATACTAAGATCATTAGAAAGAGTAGAGCTACAAATGAAAAACTTGATGCTAAAAATGACTCACTCTTAGCTAAATGTGACACATTAGAAAAGGCTAATGATGAGCTCAAAGAAACAAATGATTCTATATCATCCAAACTCAAGGAGCTCAAATCTTCTAAGAAAGAGCTTAAAGATAAAAATGATAAACTTGAGTGGGTGCACAATGAGCTTATCACTAGTCACAATAAGCTAAAAGATGAATATGCAACTCTAAAGATCAATTATGATGCCCTTATTATTGCATAAGAATTCTTACCAAATGAGCCACATGATGCTACTAACCATGTTGTTAAGATTGATATAGCTACCTCATGTGATGATTTAATTGATGAAAGCATTGAGCATGGATCTAGTAGCAAGGGCAAGCAAGTGGTTGAGTGCAATAACTATGATGAGTATGTCAAGCTCAAGAGTAACAACGAGAAGCTCATGAAAGATCTTGAAGAAATGAAAAGTCACAACACCATTGTGCTAGAAACTCTTGATCATGACAAAGAGGTGATCCTTGAAAATGAGAAGTTAAAAGAAGAAGTCAAGAAACTCAAGGAGGAGAAGAACAATGATCTTCTCAAGGAAGAGAACAAGAAGCTCAAGATGGAGAAAGAGCATCTCAAGGTGGGATTGAGCAAGTTTGCTAGAGGCAAGCATCTCCAAAGTGAGCTACTCATGAATACCGTCATGAAGATGGATAGAAGTGGCATTGGATATATGACAAGTGTAGAGAAGAAGAAGGCTCAAGCTCAACACCAACAATCAAAGCCAAAGCCAAAGCCAAAGAGATGTTTTGAGTGTGGACAAGAAGGCCACTTTGCTCATGAGTGTCAAACTCCACCACCAAAACCCTTGCCCAAGCATGCTAGACCCTTTGCTTTCAATGCTCACTACATGCTTAGAAAAGATTCGAGTGGAAAGATGAAAGTCATGTTCTTAGGTCCCCCAACAAGAGTAGGCCTAAGAAAATTTGGGTGGCTAAGTCACTTGTTGAGAAGGTGAAGGGCCCTCAACAAGCTTGGATTCCTAAAGCTTGAATCTATTGTGTGTAGGTGAACTACAAGACCGGTGGAAGTCATTGGGTTATTGATAGTGGTTGCACTCAACATATGACCGGTGATCCTCGTATGTTCACCTCCCTAGATGAAGAGGTAGATGGACAAGAGAAAATAACATTTGGAGATAATTCAAAGGGCAAGGTTAAAGGATTGGGCAAAGTGGCAATATCAAATGATCATTCCATCTCCAATGTGCTCTATGTTGCTTCATTGAGCTTCAACTTGCTATCCGTTGGGCAATTGTGTGATCTTGGCTTTCAATGCTTATTCACCGAGAAGGAGGTGGTTGTATCCAAGGCAGATGACAATCAAGTGATATTCAATGGATTTAGATACAACAACTTATATCTAGTTGACTTCACCTCTGAAGATACAAACTTGAAGACTTGCCTATTCACCAAAACAACACTTGGGTGGCTATGGCATAGAAGACTTGCTCATGTTGGGATGAGCTCACTCAAGAAGCTTATGAAGAATGATTTGGTGAGAGGGTTGAAGGATGTGAAGTTTGAGAAGGACAAGCTTTGTAGTGCATGTCAAGCCGGCAAGCAAGTTGCAAACACTCATCCAACCAAAGCTTTCATGTCAACCACAAGAGTGCTAGAACTCCTACACATGGATTTATTTGGACCAACAACATACAAGAGTTTGGGAGGAAATCTCTATTGTCTTGTGATTGTGGATGACTATTCAAGATATACATGGGTGTTCTTCCTTCATGACAAATCCGAAGTTGCATCTTGTTTCAAGAAGTTTGCCAAGAGAGCTCAAAATGAATTTGAAGTGAAGCTCAAGAAGATAAGGAGTGACAATGGCAAAGAGTTTGACAACACAAATATAGAAGCTTATTGTGATGAAGTTGGAATCAAACATGAAGTCTCCGCAACCTATACTCCTCAACAAAATGGTGTAGTTGAGAGGAAGAACCGGACTTTGATCACTCTTGCAAGGACAATGCTAGATGAGTACAACACCCCCGAAGCTCTATGGGCGGAAGCAATCAACACCGCATGTTATGCATCTAATCGCCTATTTCTTCAAAAGTTCCTTGTCAAGACTCTATATGAGTTGCTCAATGGGAAGAAGACGGACGTCTCCTTCTTTAGGGTGTTTGGTTGCAAGTGCTACATCTACAAGAAGCGGCAACACCTAGGGAAGTTTCAAAGGCGTTGTGATATAGGTTTTCTTGTTGGTTACTCATTGAAGTCCAAAGCATATAGAGTATTTAATCATGCCACCGGCTTGGTTGAAGAAACATATGATGTGGAATTTGATGAATCTAACGGCTCCCAAGGAGCATATGAGAATCTTGATGATGTAGATGATGAACCATTGAGGGAGGCTATGAAGAATATTCCGGTGGGAGACATCAAGCCAAAAGATGATGAAGATTATGTACAAGTCATTAATCAACCCTCTTCATCAAATGTACCACAAGATGGTGAAAAAGTTGGGAGAGTAGAAAATGAAGATACTCATATCTCCCATGAGCAAATGGTGGTACAAGCACAAGATGTTGATGCTCCACAACCTCCTCCTCAAGTGGTCAATAGAAGAAATACACCTCTCCTACAAGATCATCCACAAGATCTCATCATAGGGAGTCCAACAAAGGGGGTGATGACTCGATCTCAAAAGCTTACTTCATTTATTGCTCATCACTCTTTTGTCTCTTGCTATGAGCCTACCAAGGTAGAAGAAGCTCTCAAAGATCCGGATTGGATCAATGCCATGCATGAAGAGTTGAACAACTTCACTCGCAATGAAGTTTGGAATCTTGAAGAGCGACCAAAAGGTGCAAGAGTCATTGGAACGAAGTGGGTGTTCCGCAACAAGCAAGATGATCAAGGTGTTGTTGTGAGGAACAAGGCAAGACTAGTAGCAAAGGGGTTCTCTCAAGTTGAAGGTTTAGATTTTGGAGAAACCTTTGCACCGGTTGCAAGATTAGAAGCCATCCGTATCCTTCTTGCATATGCATCACATCATGAAATGAAACTATATCAAATGGATGTGAAAAGTGCATTCTTAAATGGCTTTATTAATGAACTAGTCTATGTTGATCAACCTCCCGGGTTTGAAGACCCTAGATATCCTAATCATGTTTATAGGTTGTCCAAGGCACTATATGGGCTTAAGCAAGCCCCAAGAGCTTGGTATGAGCGCCTTCGGGACTTCCTTATTGAGAAGGGCTTCACCATTGGGAAGGTCGACACCACACTATTCACCAAGAAGCTTGATGGGCATATCTTCATTTGTCAAGTATATGTTGATGATATCATCTTTGGATCATCAAATGAAGACTCATGCAAAGAATTTGGTGAATTGATGTCTAAGGAGTTCGAGATGTCAATGATTGGTGAGCTTACATTCTTTCTTGGTTTTCAAGTCAAGCAAATGAAAGAAGGCATCTTCATCTCTCAAGAGAAATACACAAAAGATCTTCTCAAGAGATTCAAGATGGATGAATGTAAGCCAATCAAGACCCCAATGCCTATCAATGGACATCTCGACCTAGATGAGGGAGGTAACTCGGTTGATCAAACTCTCTACCGTTCCATGATTGGTAGCTTGTTATATTTAACCGCATCTAGGCCCGACATCATGTTTAGTGTGTGTATGTGTGCTAGATTTCAAGCTAGTCCTAAGGAAACTCATTTAATTGCCGTAAAAAGAATCTTTAGGTATCTTAAGCACACACCAAGCATTGGCCTTTGGTATCCCAAAGGAGCTTTATTTGAATTAATTGGCTATTCCGATTCGGATTACGCCGGATGCAAAGTTGATAGAAAGAGCACATCCGGAGGGTGCCATTTGCTTGGTAGATCACTTGTGTCTTGGTCCTCCAAGAAACAAAATAGTGTGGCTTTGTCCACCGCCGAAGCGGAATACATTGCCGCGGGTGCTTGTTGTGCACAAATATTATACATGAAACAAACTTTACTAGACTATGGAGTAGTTCTAGAGAAAGTACCTCTTTTGTGCGACAATGAAAGTGCGGTAAAACTTGCAAATAATCCGGTTCAACACTCTCGCACCAAGCATATAGATATCCGCCATCACTTTCTAAGAGATCATGTAGCTAAAAATGATATATCACTAGAAGGTGTAAGATCCGAAGATCAATTAGCGGATATCTTCACTAAACCGCTAGATGAGGCTACATTTTGTAGATTGCAGAACGAGCTCAATGTACTTGATTTTAGTAACTTCACTAAAAATTGAGCTTGTGTTGTCCCTTGCATTCATTGTAATATACAACATGTTTAATTTGTGGCAATGCATATAGGGCTTGTCTAACATGGTTAAGATAACCGCCGAAAAGCGTGTGAAGAAGCTTAACCTTGGATCAAACTTGACAAGCAACTAGATTTACTTACAAGTATTACATATGCATGAATGTTGTTTTGTCGTTTTGTTCCATTTGCCCTCTTGTTGCCTATTTTCTTAAAAAGAATTATAGCCTAAGGCAAAATATTTTGAAAAATATGAGGGTTTGAGAGAGGTCACTCACATCAGTCCCAATTGGTGTTTATTTGGATCTTATTCAAGTTGGGACTTGATTGGGAACAGGTAGCGCAAAGGAATGTTGAAGGATTGCTGAAAAAGGTGCACCGGACGCTGCACCGGACGCTGCTGTCCAGCGTCCGGTCAGTTCACAGGAGGTGAACTGCTGTTGAAGGAGTGACCGGACGCTGCGTCTGTGTGTCCGGTCAGAAAGGGCTCAGCGTCCGGTCGATCGAAGGAAGGACAAGCAGTACTGACCGGACCCTGCCTGCGTCTGGTCATGGACCACCGGACGTGTCCGATCGCGATTTCAGAGGATTCGGACCTCTCTGGAATCGACCGGACGCTGGGTGGTAGCGTCCGGTTAGTGGATCTCGCGCGTCAAGGACTCTTTTCCCCTTTCCTTCTCTATCGCGTTTTGGGGGTTATTTATCCGAACCTTCGGTTCTTCTTCCTTGACCTAACCCGAGCCACCGTGAGCCCGCAGCCAAGCCGCCACCTCTTGCCTAGCCGCGCCGCCGCAGCCGCCAGCCCAAGCGCCGGGTCGCCGCCGTCCCTCGCGTCGACCGTCGCGCCACCTCGCCCGGCCCCCGCGCCAGCCTCACGCCGCAGTCCCGCGCCTGCCTAGCCGCGCGTCTCCGTGCCCCTACCCCGCGCCACCGCCGGCCAGTCGCAGCCACACGTCGCCGTCTCGTAAGCCACCGCCTGCTCAGCTCCTCGCCGGCCTTCTCGCACCCAAGCTCATTGTTCCATCGGTGCTAAGGCTGAAAATCCTCGCCAAGTGATCTTGCCCTATCCTCCCATTGTTTGGTAAGGCAAATCTTGTGGTTCAATCTTGATCTCCAATTGTGACCTAGATCAAATTCTAATTACATTGATTCCCCATTGCATTCAGGGCGTTTGACCTAACCCTAACCGGTTCCGAGATCCCCCACGTGACGTCTTATCTATTCTCGGATCGCTGATCATCAGGTAGAAAGCCATTCGATTCAATTTCGCATCTACATTGCTTTCTTTGCTAGGTTTTTGCATCTATTAGACATATGGTATTTATTTGTATATCCATCTATTCTATCGTGCAGCGAGTCGGTTCCGTTGTGTTTCGTCTGGCAGTTGGCAGTAAACTCAGAGCCAAGCTCGCGAGTAAGGATCGAGGCCAAGCCTCGAAAGCAGCAGTTTGACAGTTGATCTTCATCAGCGTCAGTTCACCATCTTGTCAGCTCAGATGGCTCGCACCAAGAATGTTGGTGGTGGCCCAGGTGATGATGATCGGAGGCCACCGCCTCGTCAGCCAGCCGGATCCAAGGGCAAATCAACCAAGCAAGTAACATCCAAGAAGCGGAAGTACCCCAACGCAGAGACAGCCAGAGCAGCAGCTGTTGCAGAGGCCGCAGAGCGTGCCGAGAGAGGTGCCACCCGCAGGGGAATTGTCATTGCAGATCAGCTAGTTTCACCCGCAGTCAGAGCTGCGATTGAGGAGGTTGAGCGTCATCATGGTAGTCCAGCTGGGACTGCCACGTTTGCAGGACGACGGGTTGCCATTGAGGAGGGTCCGTCAGCACAGCAGCAGCCTCCACCAGCAGAGCCTCAGCTAGCCCAGGAGACTCAGGAGAGTCAGGAGACCGAGCCGGCACCTCAGCTACGCCGCTCGAGTCGTACCAGTGCTGTAGTTCCACCGAGGCCAGCTACACGGCGCAGGGGTTCACGCCCTCCGCCCAGACCACAGGGTCCGCCTCCAGTGGTTCACCTCGACTTGAGGGCCGCTACAGCCAGGCAGGTTCAGCAGCTGCGGTTTGTTGAGTTTGAGGTTTGGTTCCCTCCGAGGAGGGATGAGAGAGCAGCTGAGGGGTTCTACACGCCACTGCAGGAGGATTTCTACAATGCATATCTAAACAGTGGGGCAGTGTTCAGATCACAGAGGGTCTGTCCGATAGAGTCCATTGTGGCAGCAGCCGGAGAGGGCATTCGGCAATACTTGTCATATTTGCCAGGACTGTCAGATCTGATTGGACGGATAGGGATATATGTACCTTCTTGGGTTCGTCAGTTTTATGCCTCGCTCTACATCGATCCTCATCACAGATTCATTCACTTTGCCTTCAACGGCAAAGACTATAGAGTGATGAGTAGCAGGGCCAGAGAGATACTGAGACTACAGGAGCAGTCTGTAAGGATGCATGAGGTTTGCTATGGACATCAGGAGCCTCCCAGGCGTCCTCATGGAGGGTTGGTGCCCCCTACAGACTTAGTGCGCCATTGCTTCAAGGAGCCGTTTGGTGAGGGGTCGAGCAGGAACCCTAGTGACTTGACTCCTATAGCGAGGATACTAGAGGCCATCATCAGGAGGACACTGCTTCCCAGGTTGGGATACAGGGAGGGCCTGACTCGCTTACAGCTCTGGCTTCTCAATGCCATCATGCAGATGACAGTGTTTGACATCTGGGACCTCCTTCTTTCAGAGATGGAGGATACTATAGCTGAGGGATTCAAGGGTCGCAGGCAGCTTCCCTATGCTCACTGGATCACGTTCCTCATCCGCAGAGTTGTGATTGATAAGCCCCCTAACATGATGGATGAGTATACAGGTGCCACTATAGAGTTCCTAGCTTACAACCTGTCATAGAGGATCAGACACGCCACTCCTTCGGCACCCAGACAGCCTAGCCGTCGTCCCGACGTGCCAGAGTCCGCAGCTTAGTAGGACGAGATCATCAGAGGGATTGCAGCCACTGAGGAGGCAGAGCTAGAGGCACAGCAGGAGGTGAGTGAGTACAGTGACAGCTCCGACGACGACTACCAGCCTATACCTCAGATGCCTCCACGCAGACACGATGTAGAGGCTGGTAGCTCCAGTTCTGCTCCACCTGCTCCACAGACAGACCCCACTCTCATTGCTATTCTTGAGCGGATGCAGCAGGATCAGACACGACAGGCACAGGAGACAGCTACAAACTTCGCTCAGTTTCAGGCTCGTCAGGACGAGTTTCAGCGGCAGCAGCAGCTCCTTCAGCACCAGCAGTTACTTATGCAGCAGCAGCTCATGGGATTCATGCAGCATGTAGTGACAGCCATTGGGATTCCACTGCCATAGACTTCGCCCCAGCTTGCACAGCCTCCTACCACTTCGACGACTCCAGCAGTACAGCCCATCGGGCTTCAGAGTCAGGGACAGCCTCCAGCTCAGTTTACTTCACCTCCTGTACAGGTGTCCCAGTGGTTAGCTTCACCTGGTGTAGCCCCGCAGTTCACTCCTTATCACATGGGTTTCTCACCAGAGCAGACTTCCTCGCTATTCGTGCCTGAGTCGTCAGTCTCCAAGAGTCTTGGAGCATCATTCAGCGAGTTGACCGGCATGCCTACTCTGCCTCACATGCATACTGCCGGTCCGTCTACAGCAGCTCCAGCTATCATGACTACTCAGAGGCTCCCCTCGTCTGTCGCCTCGTCAGATCCTACGACAGACATACTTGCAGCTTCACAGGCAGCACCAGCCCCAGCTCAGACCCAGACCGCTTCAGCAACACTTCCTGCTTCAGAGGGTCAGTCAGTTCAGAGCTCAGGGTCAGATGATGATGGCGCCCAGTTCCACCTTGCTCCACGTACTTCAGCGCCCGACTCGTCCGCTGCAGCCCCGCCGACCGACCCTTAGGTTTTGGTGTTTGACGCCAAAGGGGGAGAGGGTTTGAGTATGTAGACTTAGGGGGAGCGAGTTTTAGGGGGAGCTAGTTATCTAGTATTAGCTTATTATATACATTTGGAGTTTTATTTGTGTGATACACTATTTCTCATGCATTCGTGTGTTTTCTTTCATGCATACTATTATATATACATGTGATAGTGCTATCTACATGATTGTGATATTTGACATGTGTGATTTCTACTTTGCTTTATCTCTATGTCATATCACTTGTGGAATGCTCATTTGCTTTTGCTTCCGCGTTTTTACTTCAAAGCAAATGAGCTTTGTTATTTGTACTCATGCTTAATTCATATCCTTTGAGTACATTGTGTTGGCTTGGGTCATATAAGCTTGACTAACTTTCTTATTCTTATTGACAAAAGCTTATATGAACCAAGCCCGTCAAAAACCTCACTCCATAACATACTCGAGGTGGTATTGTCATCAATCACCAAAAAGGGGGAGATTGAAAGCATCTAGGCCCCTAGTTGGATTTCGGTGATTAATGTCAATACAAGATTACTATGACTAACGTGTGTTTTGCAGAGGCAATTAAGTTAGGTTATGGTAATGGAGATCGATTGGGCAATCGAGGTTGTCTTGCCCCTACGATGGAAATCGTTTCGGTTTTCAAAGGATGGACGACAAGGTTAAGGATAACTAGTTCTAAGTGTCGATTGAAGTTGGAGAGACACTTAGAGTAGTTTAGGACTTTGTTTTTTCCTTGGGCCGTACTATGAAGGGGGGTATGAACGGGTAGCTTGACCTAGTTGAGTCTAGTGAGTTAGGTGTGGTGCACACTTGTTAAAACTAGCTCTAGGTAGCTCCTATGAATGCCTAAGATCCTTTGGAGCAAACTTCATTCACATATGTTCGGTAGTTGGAAGTGAATGGAGGGTCAAATACTGACCGGACGCTGGCTCCGGTGCGACCGGACGCTGGCCGCAGGGTCCGGTCAGTTCATTTGACCGAGAAGAACAAGTCTGGTGTGACCGGACGCTGGGAGGTCATGTGACCGGACACTGAGGGCCAGCGTCCGGTCAACTCCAGTAAGGGTCCAGACTTGGAAAAGTGTGTCCGGACGCGTCCGGTCAGTGTGACCGGACCCTGAGTATCCAGCGTCCGGTCATTTACAGTAAGCATCCAAGAGCGACCGGACGCGTCCGGTCAGTACTGACCGGACCCTGACAACGTCCGGTCATCACTTGAATGCTAGTTCGCGGGGTGAACTGACCGGAGCGTCCGGTCATCACGACCGGAGCGTCCGGTCATCCCGCAGAAGCTCATAACGGTTAGTTTTTCAGGCTGGCTTATAAATAGAAGCTCCACTCGTGAGTGGAGCATCCTTTGCTCATTCCAACAGCTGAGAAACATGTTTGTGAGTGCCAAGAAGAGCAAGATCCTAGTGAGGTGTTTGTGATTTGAGAATCCAAGAGAGTAGCCTCACTAGCAAATCAAGAGTAGCAAAGTGTGCATCCATCTTCTCATTAGGCTTCGCGTGGTCAAGTGAGAGTTCGTGCTTGTTACTCTTAGTGATCGCCATCACCTAGATGGCTTGGTGGTGATTGGGAGTTTTGGTGTTCACCCGGCGGAGCTTGTGGGTGACCCAACTCAAGTTGTGAGCGGCTTTGGGTGATTCGCCGCGACGGAGTGTCGAAGAATCAACCCGTAGAGAGCACTTGATCCTTGCGCGGATCAAGGGGGAGCTTCACCCTTGCGCGGGTGCTCCAACGAGGACTAGTGGGGAGTGGCGACTCTCTGATACCTCGGCAAAACATCGCCGCGTTCCTTTCTCTCTCTACTTACTTTGAGCACTTACTTTGAGTATTTACTTTGAGCAATTCAATACTTGTTTTACATCCATAGAATTGCTTGCTAGAGTAAGTTTGGAACATAGTTTGAGAGGTTGTTGTGCATTAGTTTGATATAAGCACTTTTCTAGGCATAAGGGGTTAATTGGGCTATCCGTAGGATTTGATTATTGCAAGAGAATTTAGAATTAGCCCAATTCACCCCCCCTCTTGGGCATCTTGATCCTTTCAGTCCCAAATCCTTTGGTGGAGAGGTTGTAGAAGATAAGAAAATGTTATTCCACACTTTTTTTGAAGTTTTAATGGTTGGTTAGTGAGTAATTAGAGTTTTGTTTTTCTCTCTCTTCTATGGTGCTTGAGCTACTTATGAAACAAATTAAACCCAAGTTTTGAATGTACTAGGGTAAATTAGGTAGGAGAACAAGATCATACCCTTATTTGGTCCATGTTTCTTGATTTTAGTGAATAATTAGTTAGTTTTATGGCTGTTTCATGTGCATGTAGATCTAGATCTAGGGTTTGTTTTTTTTATTAATTTTGTTTTTGTAAATTTGTGTTTGATGAAATTGAACTAGGGTTTGCATGAAAGATATTGGGTAAAATATAATTGTTGCTAATTGTTGTCTTTGAAATTGTTTATTGTAATCAACAAATATGTATTTTAATTATTTATGGATAAATGAGCCATTAATTAATTTCCCTCTACCATGGTGTGTTTTTATGCTTCATATAATTATATTTGATTTATATTCATATATATCTGAAGTATATACAATTATTCTCAAGTAATTATTAATTTGATTTATTTTTATATATATCTGAATAAGTAGTCCTTTAATGTTTGTTTTGTTGTTGTTGTTGTAAAAGATGGAGTACATGAACTCTTGGATGTATGGTTCGTTAAGGTTCAAGGCAGGTTTCCGTGAAGAGGTGGATAAATTTATTGAAGCCGCAAAGAAGCATGCAACGACATTGACAGAGAATAAGGATATAATTATTTGTCCCTGTAAAGATTACAAGAACTATATGGCATGGACAGATGTAACTATCATCAGATCATATTTGATTATGCGAGGATTTGTTGAGGACTACACAGTGTGGATTCATCATGGTGAAACGGTTATTGTTAACGATGAGGATGAGGAGGAATACGACGACAAAACCCTAGAATCCCTGTCCCAATATTCAGCAGAGCTTGATGCATGAATGAATTCCGAGTTTGGCAATGAACAAGGTGGTGATGCTGGTGGTTGGGATGGTAACGACGAAGGTGGTGCCAATAATGATGGTGGAGCACGTGTCAGGGATGAAGATGATTTGGAGGACATGATTCGAGCCCTTGGACCAGAGATTTTACTAAATAGCCCAAAAGGTCTAGAAAATTTAGAAAGGGTGATAAAAGCATCGAAGAAGACTGTGTATGGTGTTGCAAAGGGTTGTCCAACACATTAAACATTGCTATGTTTTGTGCTTGAGCTACTCATCCTGAAGGCTAAGTACGGCTGGTCAGACTGTAGTTTCAATGATCTATTGCATCTCCTGTCATGGGTGCCGCCACAACCAAACTCAGTTCCCGCCAACACATACCAAGTGAAGAAGGTCATAAGTCCATTGACAACAGGGGTTGAAAAAATCCATGCATGCCCCAACCACTGTATACTTTTTCATGGCAAAATGTTCAAGTCACTAGATAAATGTCCTCGGTGTGGGGCCAGGCGATACAAGAACAATGACCTTTATGGTGGGGACGAAGCCTCCATGGGGAAAAAGATGAATAAGAAGGGTACAAAAAGGTGGTACAAGAATCTCAGCCCCTAGAGGACACTCTATTGGGCAACGATGCAAAGCAGAGAAGACTTCCTACCTTGGTAATGTGGTACCTGCCAGTGACCGATCGCTTGAGACGTATCTTCCTAAACCCTAAAGAAGCCACACTCATGACATGGTGGGATGATGAGCGTAAGGTGGATGATGATAAGATTGCACACCCGGCTGATTGTAGTCAGTGGCAAAGGTTCAATAAGAAGCACAAAGAATTCAGTGATGACCTAAGGAATGTATGATTTGACTTGAGCACCGATGGAATGAATCCCTTCAATGAGAGGATGAGTGATCACAACACTTGGCCAGTGATCTTGACCATGTACAATATCCCAACGTGGTTGTGTCAGAAGAGAAAGTACCTTTTCCTCACTATTCTTATTTCTAGCCCTAAACAACCAGGCATTGATATAGACGTGTTCCTCGAGCCTTTGATGCAAGAAATAGAGAGGCTATGGAGGCATGGAGAGCCGATGTATGATGCGTTCCAAAAGAAGGACTTCATATGTAGAGCAATAATATTTGTTGCTACCAATGATTACCCCACGCTGTTTGCTTTGTCTGGACAGATCAAAAGGAAGACGTGATGCTTGGTTTGCTTGGATGGTACTACATGGGTGTACCTGGATGCATCCAAAAAGATGGTTTACCTAAGGAACCGATGCTTCTTAAAGACAAGTCACAAGTACCACAACAAATTATTCTTTAGATTTTATGACAACACCCCAGAGATTGAACCCCCTCCAGAGAGACGTCATAATGGAGAACACGTGTACATAATGGTGAAAAACATACGCATCGTCTATGGAAAGAAGAATCCAGATGAGACAAACAGAGATAGAAGCACACCTCTTATCGAAGCATACCTTTCAAGAAACAATCGATCTTCTTTCAGTATCTGCCTTATTGGCCAGACTTGGAGGTCCCCCATGCCATTGATGCTATGCACATGCAGAAAAATGTCTTTGAGAGTCTCATTGCTATATTGATAGACATAGGCAAGTCAAAGAATGGTCTGAAAGCACGAAAAAATATGGTGTAGCTAAACATGATGCCACAGCTTCACCCAATACCTAAGGCTAATGGAAAATACACTCTGTCCACGATGTGCTTCAACCTAACACCAGACGAGAAGAGAGCTACATGCACTTTTCTGAGGGGGGTCAAAGTCCCGACTGGGTTTTTAGTAAATGTGAAGAAGCTAGTGTCAATGAAGGACTTGTCAATAACACACTGCAAGACTCACGATTGTCATGTGATGCTGACAGTGTTTCTACCTATTGCAATCAGGGCTATAAAGCCAGAGTTCTTGAAAATGGCCATCACCCGCATGTGCTACTTCTTTTCGAAGATCTCATAGAAAATGATTGGCAAGCAAGAGCTGAGTGATCTACATGAATTTGTGGTGGAGACACAAAACCAACTAGAGATTTGTTTACCTCCTGCTATTTTTTATATAATGCTACATCTCATGATTCACATGGTTCATCAGATATAGGTGCTGGGCTCTTGCTACTTGCATGAAATGTGGTCCTACGAGTGGTTCATGTCGGTTCTAAGTTGATACATGCATAATCGAGCATACCCAGAGGGCTCCATGATAGAGGGTTACAGTATTGAAGAAGTCGTTGAGTGCTATCAAAAGTACCTAAAAGTATAAAAAGGGATTGGTAAACCTGAATCTCGTCACAAGGGTAGGCTGGCTAGGAAGGGCACTAGTGGTAGAAAAGTGTTCATCGACCATGATTAAAAAGAGGTTAGTCAGACGCATTACAGTGTCTTGCAGAGTACACAACTGATGCAACCGTACATTGATGAACACTTGGCTATCATTATGGTGGAGAGAAATGGTCGTTCGAATGATTGGGTCATGAAACAACATAAGCAACGACTAACTACATGGTTGAAGGACCAAAACATACCGTCTGGAGAAACCATAGACTCTATTACCATCAGTAGGTTGGTGGAGGGTCCATCGAGACAAGCGACATCTTGGAATGCTTATGACATCAATGGGTATACATACTATACCCACACAAAGGATAGTAAATATGTGAACCAAAATAGCGGCGTTCAAATAGAGGCTCTCGATGGATTAGGGCAAAAGATCCAATACTTTAGCATCATTGAAGAGATATGAGAACTTGACTATGGAAGAGATATAATAGTGGCCCTGTTTCGATGCAGCTGGATCAAACAACACCAACTAAACGAGATCGGATTAAGAGTCCTAGACCTCGAGAATCTAGGTTACCAAGATGACCCTTGGGTGCTTGCTTCATATGTCGCACAAGTTTTCTATATGTTTGACCCACAAAGTAACCTCCCCTCGAAGAAGACAAAGCACGTGGTTGTTTCTGGGAAATAGCATATTATTGGAGTTGATGGCATGGACGATGTTGAAGCTTACAATAACTACAATGAGATGCCGCTATTCATAGACTTTCCTAAGAAGATCAGTATTGTGGAAAAGAACCTACCCAAAGACATATTGCTATGGAAACGAAAATGTATCAATGGGAAAGTCGTTACAGCGAGCTAGCTAGTTGTAGAATGTGGAGTGTTTGTATAAGTGTGTGTTTGTAAGACTTCATTTATGCATGCGTGTGAGACTATATATTTTTATATGCATGTAAGACTATATATTTATATATGTGTGTGAGACTACATTTATACATGTGTGTGAGACTACCCTTTGCAACATCCAAATGAATCTATTTCGACATCCACTAAAACTTTATGAAATCACTTAACACTTTATGAAATGAAGAAATGGTCAAAATAAAAGTAGGAGATACTAATATGTTCAACAACTTTTATATTCATCACCGTTACAGTTGAAATCATTTAGTGGTTGAAAATCAGGTTTGAAGCTGTCATTTTTTGAAATTCAAAATTTGAACTGTTCAAATTTTGTCAAATAAAAAGATGACCAAAATAAAAGTTATAGATAGTGATGTGTTCAACAACTTTTATATTCATCACCTTTACAGCTGAAATCATTTAGTAGTTGAAAATTAGATTTGAAGCTATTATTTTCTAAAATTCAAAATTTGAATTATTTAAAATCAGTGACAAAGATAGATGACTAGGCTAAAATGATAGAGCATGATTTTAGAAAAAATTAGTAAAAAAACCATCACATTTGGAGTTAGTATGAGGAAGAAAAACTAGTTACAAGTTTCAGCCACAGATTAAAAAGAGAAATCACACTTGTTCATCATTGATCATCATGAACAGTTGTAATTTTTCTTTTTAATCTCTGGATAAAATTTGTAACTAGTCTTTCTCCCTCATACCAATTTTTTCTTAAAATTTTCTAAAATCACACCCTATCAAGTTACTGTGTTGATTTGGTCATTCTTTTCGTTTGACAAAGTTTGAGCAATTCAAATTTTTAAATTTATAAAAATGACAAGTTCTAATGAGATTTTCGACCATTAAATAATTTCAGCTGAAAAAGTGATGAATACCATAGTTGTATAACTTATCAAGATCTACAACTTTTATTTTGGTCATTTCTTCATCTAACAAAGTGATAGTAAACATTGTTCATAAATCAACATGTCTCCCGTATAGTTCATGAAACTATGAGTCATATGTAAATTTGTGAACAATGTTTATTAATACTTTGTTACATGAATAAGTGACCAAAATAAAAGTTGTATATAGTGATGAGTTCAACAACTTTTATGTCCATGACTTTTATTGTTGAAAGCATTTAAGGTTTTAAAATCTTGTTTAAAGTTGCCATTTATTAAAATTCAAAATTTCAACTGTTTAAATTTGGTCAAATAAAAAGATGACCAAAATAAAAGTTGTAGATAGTGATGTGTTCAACAACTTCTATGTTCATGACTTTCTTATTTAAAACCATTTAAGGTTTCAAAATCTTATTTGAAGTTGACATTTATTGAAATTCAAAATTTGAATTGTTCAAATTTGGTCAAATGAAAAGAAGACCAAAATATAAGTTGTACATCTTAATGAGTTCTACAACTTTGATGTTTACAAAATTTTTATTTGAGATCATTTAGTGTCCTAAAATTTTCTTTATTGTTTTGAAATTCAAATTTTAAAATATTATTTTTGTAAAGAAGAAAATATAAAATTATATTTGTATATATATATCATGAAATTGTTTATATTTATATTTATTTATACATATATAGAATAATAAAAAAGTATTATATAAATTTACATTGTGTTCTTTATATATAAATTTCAAAATTATTAATTAAAATAAATTGAAAAATATTTGTAGGGGCGGCTTACTCAGGAACTACCCCTACAAATTGATTTGTAGGGGCGGCTGCCTCAGGAACCGCCCCTAGAAATGACCTATGATATAAAACCAAGAGCTCGCGGGAGGTCGAAGTCCTAGGCGCTTTGTTCCTCATGGACGTCGGCAGGCTGCCGATTTTTTTCTCCACCGCCCTCATTGCCACCGCCGCCGTCTCCGTGGCCTACAACCGCCTTCTCTGACCTCCTCCATCCTCACCTAACTGCACCTTCGTCCACCGTTCCCCAACCACCGCCTTTCCATAGGCCGCTGGGGCTAGGGTTTGAGCTCTGTCGGCTCGGCCGCGTGCTCTAGCTGGTGTCCCCGCCATCGGCGCTCCCTCTCCGACCTCGACCACCGAACTCGCCGGCCCACGCGCACTCTCCGACATCCCTCCACCTTGCTATCGCTTGGTCTCTCTCGTGCGTGCGACGTCGACGCGGGGGTCGCTCTCGGGCGCTCCTCCACCGCCGCCACCTCGCTCCTCGTCCGCCGTCGCCATCTCCACCGCCATTGCCATCCATCTCGAAGGTCAGTGCACCTCATCTCCTTCGTTGCAATAGTTTCTAGATCCGCTAGGGTTTGACCCACACCTCATCTCCCCTCCTTCTCTTGTCACACCGTTTAGGAGATCCCGATGCTTGCAATGAAAATTGCATTATCCTTTATACCTAATTAGGAGACCATACTACTAGATTTTTCTACAATTTGATGAAGCTACATCACTTGCAGTTTTCATATATGTTCATTATTGCACTTAAATAACTAAATAAATTAAGAAAGGCATTAAAAGAAATAAATTGGTGGTGAACACCTTACTTTCTGGTGATCTTATATCATGTGTGAACTTATGATGCTCTTGGTTTGGTCAGAAATCATGTTTGGCACATAAGTAAATATTTAATTTTAGTATTTTTATAATTATTAATAATTTCTAGCACTTGGTGAATTAGGCTTTGATAATGGTGTTTGCTGGGAATCATGTGAATACCAAAGTTGTAGTTGACTTACTAAACTAGCTTGTGTTAAAATTTGGTGGCATTTGGCCAAGAAATTTAGGAGATATGGCTGTTCTCAGCTTGAGTCTAGTTTTGGCTGCTCTCTGTCTTGTGAAGACATATTTCTGTTGTTAAGTGATTTTGACCTGGTAAAAATTGGAATTATGCCTTGAGGTCTAAAAATGAATTTTAGGCAATTTCATAAGCTTTCCAAATTGTCTTGTTTCATGTCATTTGAATTTGTAAATCTTCAATTATGGTCAGTTTACTATGCTACTGTTGCTCTCTTACTACTGCTACTACTCTGTACTATACTCCATTACTCTCTTTTGCTTGCTTTGCTGTGCAGCTACTACTACCTAACTACTACTACTCTGCTTTCCTATATTTACTACTCTGCTATGTACCTAATTAGGAGACCATAGCTAATTAGTATGAACTATAATTTTTGTATATTAAACTATGTAGTTTTCATATATGTTCATTATTCCACTTAAATAACTAAATAAATTAAAAAAGGCATTAAAAGAAATGAATTGGTGGTGAACACCTTACTTTCTGGTGATCTTATATCATGTGTGAACTTGTGATGCACTTGGTTTGGTCAGAAATCATGTTTGGCACATAAGTAAATATTTAATTTTAGTATTTTTATAATTTTGGATAGTTTCTAGCACTTGGTGAATTAGGCTTTGATAATGGTGTTTGCTGTGAATCATGTGAATACCAAAGTTGTAGTTAACTTACTAAACTAACTTGTGTAAAAATTTGGTGGCATTTGGCTAAGTAGTTTAGGATATATGGCTGTTCTCAGTTTGAGTCCAGTTTTGGCTGCTCTCTGTCTTGTGAAGACAGATTTCTATAGTTAAGTGATTTTGACCTAGTAAATGTTGGAATCATGCCTTGAGGTCTGAAAATGAATTTTAGGAAATTTCATAAGCTTTCCAAATTGTCTTGTTGCATGTCATTTGGATTTGTAAATCTCCAGTTATGGTCAGTTTACTATGCTGTTGTTGCTCTCTTACTACTGCTACTGCTCTCTTACTACTGCTACTACTCTGTACGATACTCCATTCCTCTCTTTTGCTTGCTTTGCTGTGCAGCTACTACTACCTAACTACTACTACTCTGCTTTTCTATATTTATTACTCTGCTATGTCTCTATCTCACTCTTTTCTGACTCGACTGAACTGCTCTTTTTTTGGCTACTCTTCTATGCTTCGGGCAGCCCTTCGGGGTCGATTTGAAACAGCCGAAGGACTTAGCATAGGGCAAGGCAGGTGCTTGCTATGCTTGCTCTCTCCCTCTTTGCTGCTGTCTGGTGCTTGTTGTGCCTGCTCTCTCCATCTTTGGTGCTACTGGTGCTGTCTAGTGCTTGCTGTGCTTCCTCTCTCCCTCTCTAGAGCTGCTGGTGCAAATACCAGAGACGACATGTTTGTTTTGCTTTGAAGCAGGTTTTGGTGGGATGACAGAGACGGCGTGCAAATACAGATGTATGCTAGTTGCTAACTTGCTACCCTCCTCGGCTCCTCCCCTGTGCTACCCTCCTCTCCTCTATTTTTGCCACATTTCCTATCCTCTATGTTTGGGAAGTAGCAACTGCTTTTTACACCTTTTCCTCTCTATGTTTGTTAAGCAGCTGTTGCTTTTTTTGCCAAATCTCCCCTCTCCTCTCCTCTCCTTTGTTTTGCCAATGATGAAATTGTCTAAGTCCTTACATTATATGGAATATGAGCTGATGATCAAGAACTTGTGAGGAACTTGACATCATTAGCAGCCGCCCCTACATTACCTTCTCCTCTCTTCTCTGTTATGATGCCTTGATGCTCCAAGTTCATAATCAAATGATGATTGACATGTTTCTGAAGCCTCTACTACTGCTACTACTCATTTCTTTTGATATATTGTTGTTTTATATGACTACTTTGGTTTATAGACCTTTTTGATTTCTTATACCTTCTCGCATATCTAAAGCACACTTTCTTGCATCTATTAGAACAAAGCACAAAATAATGTCGTGGACACCAGACAGTGCAGCCTGATGCCCCGAGCATGATGAGTAGCCAACCTATGAGGAGCAAGCACTAGAGGACCAGCTTACTCAGGAGCAGTTCAATAACAAGTTAGAAAAGGATCTAGAAGTGATGCTTACTCAGGAGCGGTGTGACGAGGAGAAAGGGGGAGTAGAAGGAAGAGCAGGAGAGGCTGCTGAAGGCGAAGAAGAGGAGGATGATGATGACTTATAAGAGGGATATGTAAGTCCCGAGGATCCTTTCCCACATGAAGCTAGAAAGGAGGCCAATGGAGAAAGATTTGGACAAGGATTTTGACCCAAACGAGGAGGTAGGGATAAAGCCTTAGCTTATAAATTTTGCTAAAGCTTTGACTGTGTTACCTTTGCTAACACTTTGACCTATCATATATACAGGTCCCTCCTAAAACTCAAAAAAGATGACGTCGATGTCCATGACATCTCGCTGGACAAGACGGAGTAGAGGAAAGGAGAGCAGAGGCAATAGCCATAGAGACGGACATTGAGGCCTCTGCTCCATAACCTCAAGATACAACCATGACTACCAAGCCTAAGAGGAAACGAGAGGATAGAAAAGCAAATCTGTATCCAGATAAGGCATGCTATGTGATAATGGAGGTCGGGCCAGCAGGGGAGATCCTTAAGCCAAAGGAATTAAGAGGACAATTCCATAATATGATCATGGCCCTTGTAAGAGATAAATTGAACCCAGCAATCCCTAACTAGAAAGAGGTACCAGAGAAGAAAAAGGATGAGCTATGGGATAGGTAGCTGAAGCTCAATTTTAGATTTCTAAAGGGTAAGCATGAACTGGTAAAAAATACTTTCAGGATGATGGGAGAGTTATTCCGACGTTGGAGGTCAGAGCTTAACAAGAAGTATATTCAAAAGGGGTTAACTCCCTTCAATGAGTTCAACAAAATAACTCCTAGTCAATGGGAGGAGCTCATGGCTCAGAAGACTTCACCGGAGGTATTGGAGCTTAGTGCCCGTAACACTGAGCTGGCGAAGAGGAACAAACACCACCATCATCTAGGCCTCAGTGGCTACTATGCTAAGGAAGAGCAGTTTAGGAAGATGGACGAAGAGGCCATAGCTGCTGAGAATGTTGATGTGACAAATTTGAAGATACGCTCAAGGAATTAGATATATGCGAGGAGTATAGAATCATCCGACGGTAATCTTAAGTTTGATAAGCCAAAGACCCAAGAGGTAGTATTAAGGATACTAAAATATGCTGAAGACAAGGAGAAGGGCTCATTCAATCCTTCCAGAGAGAGGGACGAGCTTAGCCTTGGCTTGGGAAACAAGGAGCACACAGGCCGCACCAGGGCGCTAGAGAAAAGGACGACCTAGAAGCACGGATTCAAAGAGGATAGGCACATGAACAAGAAACATGGCAGAGACCGGGAGACTAATCTTGAGCTCCAAGTAAAGGCTCTAGTTGCAAAGGCGTTGAAGGAGCAAGGACTGTCTATGGAGCCACGTACATTAATGATGCCACTAGGAGAACTGACATTAGTTGGCAGCCCTCTAAAAGTTCCTAGTAGCCAAGGTTCCACTACAGCCACAACCCCCGTCGATTGCATATGGGAACCAACTAGTTGCACCTTGGTGTTTCTCAGTGGCTAGCAAAACATTGTGATGGAGGTGGCAACAGGTGTGGCATATCCTCCCTGTGGCTTACACCACAATAATAAGATATCGCCAGACTACACTAGGGTCGAGGTGCATACCATGAAGCCCGAGTTCATGCAGTGGAGGATAGACTACGCAACTCCCGAGGGGCTGGTGTTACTCGGAGACATAATGAGGCAGTTCATCCTCTGGCACAAATAGGATATTATATTGACTGCTTCTTTGCTGCCTCCCCCTCTCCCAAATTTGGAGCGAGTTGTTGAGGTCGGGGAGATATTTTCACCATCTTGTGACCACCACATTCTTGAGATGCCACATTCTTCCTCGCCTCCTAGCGAGCATGTGCCTTCTCCAGCTCGTACCGAGCAAGTGCATGATGAGATGACATAGTCTTCTCAACAAGCATAGTCGATACATGAACAACGAGTGCCTCCTAAAGAAGGTGATGCACAAGAAGATGAGGACACGCCTGAATAGGAACTTCAAAAGAAGCATCCAATCACCATAAGACCAATTTTTGTTCTGATGAAAGACGTCGTGTCGGTGCACAAGTGGTATTCCCATGACCAGTTCAAGCCTGAGAACCAAGTTAAAAAAAGTCACATCATGGGGTTCTGAGGAGGCCGTCACTAGCAAACTCCACCAAATAGCAAAATAGTATCCAAATGTTGATGCCATCAAATGGTCAAAGGATTGCCCAAAAACACATTAAAGAGGCAAGCCCTTCCTACCAAACTAGGACATCCAGCGCCTACCACTTGAAATGAGAAGGTTCCATAATTGGTACTTGCGTGTTCTCCCGACGAGCATAGACCTCGTACAAGCATGCTTCCCCACTGGCAAATTTGGAAGCCCAGCCAGGAAAATTATCTTTGACTTCAATGACATTAGACATGCTTTCACCTCGGAGCAATAGAGATGAATCTAATTCGCACGTGGTGCCTGTAAGTCCTTGTCCTCCCGATATGATTTGAATGTAATCTTTGAATTTTGTTGTAACTAACCCACGCCGTGATTTGTAGAATGCAAGTGCACATTGTCAAACAAATGCCAAGTGTGAAAGCCGGGTATATAGACCCTCAAGCTATAGCACAAATAAATTTTAATTACCCTAAATAGTAAAAACTGGATGCCAAAGAGCTAGCTGCTGGAAAACCCTTCGGGAGAAAGAGCACATCCGTATGGTGAAACTAAGGGAAGAGTCCCTTAAGGTTGCGGCATACATTGCCCTGGCTTTTAAAATTCTCCAACAGCACTCTACTATATGGCTACCATACAACTTTGAGTAAGTTCAACTCTATACTTAAAGCTTTATTCGATATATTTTATTCGATGCAAAAGAGCTTATCTAGTTCTATGATTAAATCCATGCAACAACCAGTGACATTAAAAGACTTCTATGGATTAACTCCATGCAACAACCAGTGCAACAACCTAGTTCTATAGATTTGTATAGGCATTGATGTTGGGAGGAGCATGGCATGGGTCTTTGATTCAATAGATAGGGACCCAATGACATTAAAAGACTTCATATCGATTCTTAAGACGTATAAATGTCGTCAATCCTCATTAGCTTATATGTTTGTATACATACTTGTAACGTTCACTTTTGGATCCTAACAAGTTATATTTGCTAAAATAATCCGAACAAGGCATTTATGTTCTATGTCACTAAACATCACGGAAGGCATGATCCAGCAAGGAAGGAAAAGCTGGCTATAAAAACACTATGTGCGGTAAGTGTAACTTACTTCTTCAGTACTCCATTACATAGCTGTCAAAAGCATTATTTAACATTTCCATATGCAAAACACATAGTGCCCCAAGCAGAAGGTTGGGAGTGTACATTATGGATACTATGTATGTTCTATGATGAGTAACACCGGTGCCTATAGGAGACACCCCTTAAGGGTAAGTTTAAACTTCTTCACCCATAGTATAAAAACTTCGTACATGGTATGAAATACTAAACCAAAACTTGTTCTCTTGTAGTGAAAATAAGAGAAAGAAATGAAAAGAGACCTATACAAGGATGACCAACTCTTAGAGCTCATCGATGACCTTTGCAACTTCATATTGGACCAGATTATACACGTCAAAGGCACCTACCATGACCGTGAGTCTGACTTAGGTAGAAATCCTTAGTACCAACACCTTCGTGAGACTGAAAGGCTAGCTCTAGAACGTTGATAACAATGTGTATAGAATTTGACATTGATTTTACCTTGTGAATTATGTCTATTTAATGATGGATTGTATATATTCTTGTGAATTAGACTTGTAATTGTAGTTTATATAATACTCTTATGCTTGTAGTTTATATAATACTCTTTAGCGAACACAGTTCGGAACGTTGGTCGCGGGGCGTTCGGAGGGATTATCTCATTTTCCTCGCTCACGTTGGTCGCGGGGCGTTCAGCAACGCGAACGCTGGATGGAATACACAGAAACAAACAGTGTTCTGGTCAAAATTGAATTGTAAATTTGTTTTTTATGGGAAAATGTATTGTAGGGGCGATTTTAGACTGAAACGCCCCTACAAATAGGTATTATAGGGGCGACTGGTAATACAACCGTCCCTACAAATTGATTTGTAGGGGCGGCTGGTACAAATCGATTTATAGGGGCGGTCTAGGAATCGCCCCTACAAATGCATGATTTGTAGAGACGGTTTGATAGGGGCGGCTGAACAAACCACCTCTACAAATGGTCTTGAGCCGCCCCTACAAATGATATCTGTAGTAGTGACAGAGTTGCCCAAATTTTCTTGTTTCTTGTTGAATTTTATAGTAAAACAACTAGCAAGCTACAAACAGGCAGTTTTACATAGTTCGGCAGAGCTCCCGCTGACAGTTTAAAAAAAGGGCAGTTTTACATGGTTCTGCTGAATTTTATGGCCTTGTATGTATATATGTTCAGGTTCACACACTATTGTTGATGAAGATACGAGACAATGATGGATTGAATCATCATTAGTTAGGTTTTGTTTACAATTTTTATGTTTTTATTATCAAGTTTCTTATCGATTTTAAGTGTGGAATTGTATCTCAAATTATACATTCTATGTGCTATTTTTATCGTATGCATGTGACCTAATGCGGGTAAGTTTATGAACTTAGATAGTGAGCCTATGTGTAAAAATTGATGACTGTCACTGGGTATCACCTCCTCGTTGACCCAACACTACGCACAATTTCTCGGACACATTGAGCATGCCATCGAGTTCACACACCAATTCTGTGTCAAAAAAGCTACCCTCTTCTATACTGCTCCACAAGCAATTGCATGTCCATTGTGGTTATGTTCCAGAATCGACTTGTCAAGACTTTGATTTTTTAAGGTAGAGTCAACCCAATCAGGAGCCACCTCTATAGTGGCGGCTCAGGCCCCAATAAGCCAATTGTCTCTATAAATGCATCTTCAAAGGCAGCTGATATTACCAACCGCCTCTGAAGATGCATAGAGCCGGTTCTAATAGAGCTACATCTACTAATGCTCCAGGCATATATACCAGCCTCTTTCTTTCTCCTTGAGACATTTATTGCAACTTGAGAAGGAAGGAAGGGGGTATTGGGCTACCTCCTAAAAATTACAAACCTAAGGAGACAAGGTTTTGATTTTGATTCCTTTGGTGGAGGAGATTCTAGAAGGTAAGTAAATGTTATTACAAATTTCTTTTTGAAGTTTGAGTGATAGATTAGTGCTTAATTAGGGTTTTGATTTTCTCTCTCTGGTGTGGTGGTTGAGACATTTATAGAATGAAATTAGATAAAATCTTTAAAGGTACTAGAGTAAATTTAGTAGGACAAAAAGATTTTACCCTTATTTAATGGCCATGTCTTAATTTAATGGTTTAGTTAGTCTTTAAGTAGGGATTACTTTGGATCTGGATCTAGACCTAGGTCTAGAATTGAGATTAGGATTATTTTTATTATCAACATTCATATTATTTTGTTTAAAAAACATGATTAAGTTTGCATCAAATAATGGGTGCAATATTAATTGGTGTAGATTATTTCTATAAAAATGTTTATTATAATTAAGAAATGAAAACTAATTAATTATTTCATTAGGGGCTAATCAAATATACAAATGTAGTAGGTATGTATGTCTTTTGGACAATGAATTATTTTTTAAAGTATGAATGGTCTTCCACAATTATATTGTTACACACTAATATTCTTCCTAGTTATTGTTACTTATATCAATTAATCTTTTTTCTTCTTTGATCAATGTTGAAAAAAGATGGAGTACATGAACTCATGGATGTATGGTTCATTAAGGTTGAAGCTAGGTTTCTGCGTTGAAGTGGATATATTTATTGAAGCATCAGAGAAGCATTTAATGACCTAGAGTGGAACCGATATTCGTTGCCATGTTGCGATTGGAAGAACCTTCTCGCATGGAAAGATGTGTCTGCTATTAGATCACACTTGCTCATGCGAGGTTTTATAAAGGACTGCACAATTCGAATCCATCACAGCGAAACCGTTGTTAACGCTGAGCTGAAAGAAGAACATATGGATTACATGGACACATGTATAGCTGAACTTTATGTTGAAAGGGTTGCCACAAACAAGGTGGGTGTAGGTATGGAGAATGCATCAGCGATCAAGATGATGGCGGTGGTGGAAATGATAGTGGATGTGTTAGGGACGAAGCTGATGGTGATTATTTGGAGGAAATGCTTTGGAAGATTGGACAAGAGGTGCTACTCAGGAGCGCAAAAGGTCGATAAAATTTGAAAAGGGTAAAAGGGTAGGTTGGGAGACTTTATATGGTGCTGAGAAGGGTTGTTCAACAAACTAGACGGTGCTACATTTTGTGCTTGAGCTGTATAGGTACCATGACATCTAAGAGGGGGGAGGGGGAGGGGGAGGGGTGAATTAGGATTTCGAAAAACTAATGGCCTCTAATTCTACTTATAAAAACCTATGCAAGATTTCTACTAAATGTGCATCAAGGTTTTTCTATGAGTATTGCTATCTCTACCGCTAAAGAGTTATACAACTAAGGTTTCAATCCTATCAACTACTCTCTCCATTCCAAATTATAAAATGTTTGGCTTTTCTAGATACATAACTTTTGCTATGCACTTAGATGTACACTATGTCTAGATACATAGTAAAAGCAATATATCTAGAAAAATCAAAACATCTTATAATTTAGAACGGATGTTGTAGCTAGCAAGCTAAACTAGTAAAGTAAGCACACAACCTATGAAAGCATGATAAGGACATGAGCTCCATGCATACGACCATGCTTGGAGATAGAGGACGAGGAGATCAGCGAGGGTGTCCTAATCGAGAAGGAGGTCCGAAGCTCATTCGGCTCAAGTCACCAAGGTGGAGGCCCAAAATCAAGTTCATACCCATCTCAGGTTTCAGGACTAGTCTGTCATAAAATTGGTCACACGGGCGCATCTAGGATCCATTTTCGATGATCCACATATGGATAGAAAGCTAATTACATAAGAAAGCCAATGCAAGTGGTCTCACATCAAAATCCCTTCGGAATCAATGGGAATCGTCAAAACAAGTCAGCGTCCAGAATCTGTCAGGATGCTGCGACACCGTCTTTTGGTCCATTGGACCGTGTATCGTGTTTAGGCCCATTAGGGGAGCGTCTAGGGGGGTGACATCCGAGGCTCTATAATTAGCAGCCATCGCTCTCCTTAGGGTTAGGGGGGTTTGTTTAGTTCTTGATTTCCTTATGAAACAGACGTTATTTTGCTACAACTGTGCCGCTAAGGCCGCTTGCTGTGAACTAGGGCCCCTGTTCTTAATCTTGTTCACCTATGGCGATTAGTCCTTTTGAATAAAGACTTAAACTCCTTTTTGTTATCATAAGCCTCATATTTATTTGCAATTTCAGATTGCGTTCATTCTGTTCTTGCTTGTGTTCTCGATTTGCTTGCAGGAAAGCCTTCTCGGCGAGGTCAATCGCGTTTGCGTGGTTGATAACCAACGGAGTAGTGGTGTAACGGTTGCGGGGGTCCGAATCAGTCTTGGTTCGAAGCCTAGATCATGAACGTTGAGTCTCCACCAATCGACGCTATTATACCTATCAGTAGATTGGGCCTTGTCTACATCAAGTGGTATCAGAGACCTTATTGCCTATTAGGTATACTTTTATTTTCCTTTTTAGATTGTTACTATTTTTGCTTTATCTATAGTCCACAAAAAGCCAAAAAATATATACACCGCCTCATATTCTGTGTCCTATAGCCTCGTTGTGCCATGCAATTTCATCTCTATTTCGCATTGTTGAGTTTGTGTCCTAGGGCAAGTTCTGGTTGCTGATTATAGATCATTTTTGAGTCTAGTTTGTGTCTTTTCATTTATTGTTCATCATAATCCATGAACACCTTCATGTCTTACTGTGTTTCCTTTGTATCCATCAAACCCTAGTCCATGCCATCTAATTTTTTACACTTATCTTTAATGTTTGCATCTATCTATAGCCGCCACAACAACTTTTGCGCGTATTGTTTCTGTTTTGTCCTCTAATTTGGAGTTAGTTCTCAAAATTGGTCTAGTTTTCGCATACGAACTCAGATTTTGATGTTCTATATATCAAAATCGATCAAATTTTTTTTGGATCCGTTTGTCCACCGCTTTGTTGGGTTTGGAAAATTTTATTTTGGCCAAAAACTAGTCATAGGATCCTCTTTTCGTGGTCATAAGCTTTTTATCAATTATGAGCACGACTTCTGAATTTTCCACAGGCCACGCCTTTCACTTGTTTAAGCTCATATTTTCTGTGATTAATTATTTTGTGCTCCTAAGTGAAGAAAAGATATAAAAAAATAAAAAGAAAAAGTCAAAGAATCCAAAAAAACAACGACAGCAAAAAAATAGAGAAAAAAGAAAGAGGCAAAAGTGAAACAATATCTAGAGGAGCACATAGAGAGCGCCATTTGAGCTGTGTTTGCGTGTGCTGATTTCCGCCTTGTTCCTAATCATATTCCTGCTGTTCACATCACTTGATACATCTGGTACTTGGAACATTAATAGGCCAGCATCTAAGATAAGTACTTAGGATACTTATTCATCTTTGCTATTTAGTTGTGAATATTGCTATTCCTTGCTACTATATTATGTCTATCTAAGCTCCATTTTCTTCTAACTAAGTACAGGTTCGCCTTGCAACTGTTAGACTCAAGCTACAACGGTATCACAGTCATCAACCGATTGCCCCGCCTGTTGCTTTAGTAAGAACACATGTAAGACCATGGTAAGACGCTTGAGAGTGTGTGACTTTACTCCTTGACCACATCCTATAGTAGCTGATAGAAAAATACATACTTTTATGTTTTCTTGTTTGATGCTAACAATGACAGGTTACAACACGTATCGATATGAGACATCAATAATGTATGAGCCACGCACTATTGCTGCTACACCTCCTCCCGCAGGTCAATCTATTCTTTCTTCCCCGCCTACTTATGATGGTATTGGTGCTGATGAGTACATTGAGTGGGAAACTAAAATAGATAATATTTTTGCACAAAAGTTATATGTGCAAAGGGAGGAAAATTAAAAATGCAACTGGTGTTTTGAGACAATCTGCATCAACTTGGTGGGAGTCTTTAAGCTGTTTAGACAAACCTCACACATGGAATGATACGAAAGATCTTATGAGAGAAAATTTTATTAATCCATCACTTGTAATTAGTTCAAATGATGAGGTGCATCAACTAGATCAATCTCTTGTTATTCCTCCTGCTATGCTTAATCTTTTGTAGGACAATGTATAAAAGAGCGAGGATGACGAGACAAAACGAGATGCTCACAGCCTCATGTGAAAATTCAGAACCATCAATGATTACTCTTGCTGTACATGAGAGCAAAGGTAATGCCCATGATGCTAAACTCACGGAAGGTGAGAGTTCTCTTGATATACTAAATTTTTCCACCAATCATGCTATGATAGAGCAAATTTTAGTGGAGCCTTCGCTTGATTTACCTTTGTCACAAGATGATTTGCTTGATGTTTCTTGTGACGAAGATGACTTACATGATGATATTTATGTTATACCCATACAATCATTGAAGAACGATCATGCTATATGTGTGCTGAAATCGAACACTTGTACTGAAAATAGACTTGTTATTCATAATGCTAGTGAAGTTGATGAGCTAAAATTATTGTCTTCTTTAAATACTTTGGGTTACATTGAATTTGATGTTCCGTGTAATTTTAGTTCTTTAGAGGAAAAACTTTATGCATATACTGATTTTCCATGGTTCTCTAGACATACATATCATGTTTTTGGCAAATATAACAACCAAGGACAATATTTGATACAACGAGTTTACATTTGTATAAATCTAAATTCTCCTTTTGTTGTGCAAAGTAATGATCAACTAGGGGACACTAAAATCAACACTGTTGTTATGCCACATTCCTTTAGTTTTGCTTTTCGAACACAAGTGGAATCCAAAGAAAGAGAGCATATGTTTCTTATTAGTACTAATCTTTTGCAGGATAGTATTGGCAAAGATTGTGTGTATTTCAATCGAGCAGACTACATGTCTGTAGGACAAGACATGCTACAAACCTGGATATTTGGTCATATTTTTTCTCACAACATTATTGATTCCTATTATTTTAGAAACCTTGTTTGTCCTCATGTTGTGCAGGATCGACTTCAGGCAAAATCAACGCCGAGGACGGCTTTTCATCAAGAAAGGGAGCATGATAAGGACATGAGCTCCATGCATATGACCATGCTTCAAGATAGAGGATGAGAAGATCAGCGAGGGTGTCCTAACCAAGAAGGAGCTCCGAAGCTCATCCGGTTCGAGTCACCAAGGTGGAGGCCCAAATCAAGTTTGAGTCCATCTCGGGTTCCAGGACCAGTCTATCATAAAACTAGTCACACGGGTGCATCTAGGCTCCATTTTCGACGATCCACATATGGATAAAAAGCTAATTAGATAAGAAAGCCAATGCAAGTGGTCTCACCTCAAAAGCCCTTCGGAATCAATGGGAATAGTCAAAACAAGTCAGCGTCCAGAATCTCCTAGGGTGCTGCGACACCGTCTTTTGGTCCGTTGAACCGTGTATTGTGTTTGGGCCCATTAGGGGCGCGTCTAGGGGGGTGACATCCGGGGCTCTATAATTAGTAGCCGTCGCTCTCCTTAGGGTTTGTGTTTTGTTTAGTTCTTGATTTCCTTGTAAAACAAACGTCGTTTTGCTGCAACTGTGCCGCCAAGGCCGCTTGCTGTGAACCAGGGCCCCAGTTCTTGATCTTATTCGCCTGTGGCGATTAGTCCTTTCAAATAAAAACTCGAACTCCTTTTTGTTATCATAAGCTTCATATTTATTTGCAATTTCAGATTGCGTTCATCTCGTTCTTGCTTATGTTCTCGATTCGTTTACAGGAAAGCCTTCTCGGCGAGGTTAATCGCGTTCGCATGGTTGATAACCAATGGAGTAGTAGTGTAACGGTTGTGGGGGTTCGAAGCCTAGATCATGAACGTCGAGTCTCCGCCAATCGACGCTATCATACATATCGAAAGATCGGACCTTGCCTATATCAAAGCATGTAAAGTGCAGAAGCTTACATGGGGTATAGATAATGTAAACTTCTGTTAATGATGGTATTTTCTCAAGGTACCGAGAAGCTCATGTTCCCCTTAGTCTTTATTGGAGCCTCTTGCAAGGGCCAAGCTCCCGATCAGTTAACTCTGTGAAGCCCGTAGGCCTTCCCCATATGCAAGTTGGTGTGATCTCGCTAGACTACAAGCTCCTAGTGTACAAGTGTGGTGCGTGCAAGCACCAAGTGCAAGAGGTATGCATACCTCACTAAACACTAAGTCTAAGCCTAGAGCAAAGTACTACTATGCGGGTCTAAGTAGTCTAAGCACTTCGCAAAGCATTACACTAATCACTTAATATTTCTTTAAGCATTTTTGTCGGATAGAGTAGTTGGAATGGTGCCTCAATTCCTACCACACTCTAACACCCTCCAAAATAGCTGACCAGGGGATATATATAGCCCATACCCCAAATATAGCTGTTGTGGCTTGCTGCAGCTTTCTGCAGAGCACCGGATAAATTCGGTGCACCTCACGGAAGAACTCTGGTGATGCCACGTCAGCTAACCATTGGCAACCGTGTGGGGCCTTTCTTTGGTGCATTCTTTGGTGCCCTCACCAAGGCCTTGTTTAGTTTCTCCCTAAAAGTTTACACTCTATCACATCAAATGTTTGGACACATGCATGGAGTATTAAATATAGACTAAAAAAATAACTAATTGTACAGATTGCGACTACTTTGCGAGACGCATCTTTTAAGCCTAATTAGACCATGTTTTGACAATGTGGCGCTACAGTAACACATATGCTAATGACGGGTTAGTTAGACTTAATAAATTCATCTCGTGATTTACTGACGGATTCTTTAATTTATTTTTTTATTAGCATTTCCGAACACCCCATGCGATACTTCTATATAACCCCCAATGTGACATCCAAAACTTTACGCCTGGATTTAAACAAGGCCTAAATGATTGCAGTGCCTACGAAACCCTTCTATAGATTGTCTGGACGTCACTGCTTTCTTCGGTGCCTATCAGCAGAACCACCGGACCTTTTCTGTTGGGTGATAAAACCTTCTGCAGAACATATTTGCTCAAGTGCTATGTGAAGCCTTTTCTCCGGTGCTTGATAGCACTGCACCATCGGAGATTTCCAGTGGGTTTGACCCTAAACTTTGGTGCCGTGCCAAGACCTCATTGGAAAAATCCGGTGCTCTATGTGCAGCATTGTTGAGTGCAATTTCTTCGTGTTTTCTGGTCTAGGTTTTTTTCTAGCAAGTATTTTATGATCTTAGCAACTCCTTGGTCTCCTCGTTGAGGTGTTGATCACTTGATTTTCATGTTGTCCTAAGTCCAATCTGTCATTGCATCCAAATGAACTAAATACGTTGTATACCAAATGAACTAAATACCTTGTATACCAGCAAACACATTGGTCTATTTGATCATGTCTTCAATCAACCACAAAACCGTATATCAAAATAAACTAAATACCTTGTATACTAGCAAATACATTCATCCATTTGATCATATTGTCAATCAACAACAAAACCACATATATGACCCAGGCTAAATACCATTTTATTACCGTTGCTAAAACGGATCCAATTTTAATTTGCATATTTTGTAACAGCTGGCAACATGCCTGCATGCCCTTAATAATTACACATAGCATTACTACTCCTGCTACGTAGCATTACTACTCCTGCGCAGCTTGATGCGTATCCAAATCATTCAGCAGATCTGCATGCAGAGAAACCTTTTGCTTTTCCATCTGCATGCTGCCCAGCCTTTTGCTCCCTTCCGTTTTACTGTACGTGCCATCAATGGCCGACGCTCCTCCTGCGTGCACTCTGCACTGCCACCGCCATGACCACGTCAAAATGCCCGTCCATATAAATGTGCACGCTGCATCACCGGTTCACCGGCCGCCTAAAGTTATATATGACCTGACCACCTCATCTCTGGTCCTCTCTACATAGAAACTAAACCACACAGAGCTCGAGTATCCGACGACATGGAGATGGAGGTGAGTCCAAACACGGATCATATGAAGCTAGCATCGTTTCTTTCTACCTGACTTCTCTATCTGTCTAACCGTGGGTATATATTTTACTGCTGTATGTGCCTACTATAGAAGATGATGGGGTGGCAGATCCCGGCGTTTGGGATGTGGAACTACTGCAATGATCTCTCCATCACGCAGTACTTCGACTCAGCCATGCAGGCCAGGCTGATGAAGCGCTGCTGGAACCGCCGCGGCAGCGACGCCGGCGCCGCCGTCGTGGTTGGCGAGAAAGCAGGCGTCGCCTGCGGGGAACAACAGCTTGTCTTGTTCAGGACCCCTTCTTTTCAACGCAAGCCTGTAGCCCAGATCAAGGTATATATATGCTTGCACTGTCATTTTCCTAGATCGGAGTTGATTGATTAAATTCGGCGTCGTATATTAATTGGATAAATGCATGTCAGGTGATAAGGAGGGAAGTGGAGAAGCACTGTGACGGCAACGAGTTGCAGGACGGCGGCGGCGTGCAAGCTGACGAAGTTGTTGCATACCCAATGAAGCGTAAGGTTATTATTAGCAAAGCTGTGGATGAGGACCTGTACAAAGTGCCCCAACCCCAACCACCGATGTACCAAAAACCTAGAAAGGTAAGGTTAAAACAACATAGAAAGGTATAAATATACTACCTGTCTCTTGAAAGTTACTTTGTAGCATGAGCACATTGCTTCATCACCTGTCTAGTACTTCATCCGTTCTAAATTTAAAGTCGCTTTGACTTTTTTTAGTATATCTATTTTACTATGGTTTTAGATATAATAATATGTCTAGATACATAATAAAATAAATGAAACAAAAACGTCAAAGCGACTTATAATTTAGAACGGAGGGAGTACAAAAATAAGTTAGAAAATATGTATTCTCTTGAACATTTGTTTTCGTGAAAAGGTTCTATTTGTAGTTCTGTCCCATCCCCTGCTGCAATTCATTTTAATTTATTACTTACACACTGGGAGTCATCCACTTTCATTGTTCAACTAAAAAATATTGCTAAAACTCAACTTTTTTCTCACAAAATTATTGTCGTACTTTCAGATGAGAAAGGTGGTTTGGAGCATGTGGATTGGGTGCATGGGTTTGGACTGCATTGCCTGACAAACAAACAGTGTTGTAATCTACATATTTCTGTATGCAGTCCACAAAAAAATTATTATCAACCCTGTAGGGTTTGAATGCTTTTCTGTCTCTACTATTCTATTTATTGTATTTATTTTACTTGAATCATTTAATTTTCCTAGTATCAAGATATATTTTTTTCTTTGTAATAATTTGCTACATTTTAGGTTATGGAATAGAAATATCCTAACCTCCACATCAAGTGGTCCTTCCACTACCGGAAACCAGAATATCCCTCATGATGGCGAATTCGTTTGACGTGGTAATTTAAAAAATCAACGGGAAATTTGGTAATTTCCTATCTATTGTTGCCAAACACACAGGGTAGTTATGAAACATGCACGTAAATTATTGGTCTATGAGTTATAGAAGAATCAATAGAAAATTGTGAACCATCAAGAGTCTCAGTAGAGAGGTGCAAAATGACAGGCCCAAGATTAAGGCACGCTACCATATATAAAATGGATAAAACCCTAACTGTGAGGTCCCTAGCTCCCCCTCTCTCCCTCACTTGGCCGCCGTTCCCTTCTTCCTCCTCTTTCCCAGCTCAACCACCGCTCCCTCTCAAGTAGGGATGAAAACGGATCGGATACGAACGGATATCACTCATATTATATTTGTTTTCATATTTATGTTCGGATTCGGATTCGGACACGGATAGCGTTCGGATACATATACGAATGCGGATTGACTCGGTTACGGATACGAATAATGAGTATCGAATACGATATGAATCGGATTCGGAGAAGGTCAGATACAAATATCTATTCGGATATTGAGTATTTGTTGCTTTACTCTTTAGTCTTTTGGCTTAATCTAGATGGATTATGGACTCATAGATTAAGCCAAAAGACTAAAGAGTAAAGCAACAAATAAGATAAAGATACAGATACATCATACATCAAACATCATACAAGCACCAATCTTCACGGCATGAGTAGAAATAGCCAAGCTCATAGCTTCATGGGTCTCATGGAGTCATGGTCATGGATTCAAGATCTACAATCCTTATATAGGCCATTTTTTTATTTGAGAAAGTTTGAACAAAATGTAGTTCAAATTTCATAAGTGTGTGATATAGTTTTAGAAAGTCTATATGAGATTCAAGAATTTGTGACTAGTGTTTGATAAAACTTTCTCAAATAGGAAAATGAGCTATGTAACAATTGTAGATCTTGCTGAGATGATCAAACTTGGTATTCAGAGTTTTTTCATCTGAGGTCATTTAGTGTCTCATTTGAGCAAGTTTGACTAAGTCAAATTTGGTCAAATGAAAAAACAACACTTTGACTCTAGTATTATGAACTCTAAATGACTTCAAATTGAAAAGTTTTGAATACCAAGTTTGTTCAACTCATCAAGATCTACAATTGTTGTTTTGGTCAACTTTCCATTTGAGATAGTTTGGACGGTTCAAATTTGTGATTTTTAAATTTCAATGCCTACAAACTAGTTTTTGGAACCCTAGATTGTCTCAAATTGAAAAGTTTTGAATACCAAGTTTGTTCAGATCATCAAGATCTACAATCCTTATATAGGATATTTTTTCATTTAAGAAAGTTTGAACAAAATGTAGTTCAAATTTCATAAGTGTGTGACATAGTTCTAGAAAGTCTATATGAGATTCAAGAATTTATGACTAGTGTTTGATAAAACTTTCATAAATGGGAAAATGAGCTATGTAATAATTGTAGATCTTGCTGAGATGATCAAACTTGGTATTCAGAGTTTTTTCATCTGAGGTCATTTAGTGTCTCATTTGAGCAAGTTTGACCAAGTCAAATTTGGTCAAATGAAAAACTAACACTTTGACTCTAGTATTATGAACTCTAAATGACTTCAAATTGAAAAGTTTTGAATACCAAGTTTGTTCAACCCATCAATATCTACAATTGTTGTTTTGGTCAACTTTCCATTTGAGAAAGTTTGGATGGTTCAAATTTGTGATTTTTAAATTTCGATGCCTACAAATTAGTTTTCGGAACCCTAGATTATCTCAAATTGAAAAATTTTGAATACCACGTTTGTTCAGATCATCAAGATCTACAATCCTTATATAGGCCATTTTTTCATTTGAGAAAGTTTGAATAAAATGTAGTTTAAATTTCACAAGTGTGTGACATAGTTTTAGAAAGTCTATATGAGATTCAAGAATTTGTGACTAGTGTTTGATAAAACTTTCTCAAATGGGAAAATAAGCTATGTAACAATTGTAGATCTTGCTGAGATAATCAAACTTGGTATTCAGAGTTTTTTTCATCTGAGGTCATTTAGTGTCTCATTTGAGCAAGTTTGACCAAGTCAAATTTGGTCAAATGAAAAAACAACACTTTCACTCTAGTATTATGAACTCTAAATGACTTCCAATTGAAATGTTTTGAATACCAAGTTTGTTCAACTCATCAAGATCTACAATTGTTGTTTTGGTCAACTTTCCATTTGAGAAAGTTTGGACGGTTCAAATTTGTGATTTTTAAATTTCGACGCCTACAAACTAGTTTTCGGAACCCTAGATTGTCTCAAATTGAAAAGTTTTGAATACCAAGTTTGTTCAGATCATCAAGATCTACAATCCTTATATAGGCCATTTTTTCATTTGAGAAAGTTTGAATGAAATGTAGTTCAAATTTCACAAGTGTGTGACATAGTTTTAGAAAGTCTATATGAGATTCAAGAATTTGTGACTAGTGTTTGATAAAACTTTCTCAAATGGGAAAATGAGCTATGTAACAATTGTAGATCTTGCTAAGATGATCAAACTTGGTATTCAGAGTTTTTTCATCTGAGGTCATTTAGTGTCTCATTTGAGCAAGTTTGATCAAGTCAAATTTGGTCAAATGAAAAAACAACACTTTGACTCTAGTATTATGAACTCTAAATGACTTCAAATTGAAAAGTTTTGAATACCAAGTTTGTTCAACTCATCAAGATCTACAATTGTTGTTTTGGTCAACTTTCCATTTGAGAAAGTTTGGACGGTTTAAATTTTAGATCATTTCTCCATCCAAGGTCGTTTGAATAATATCCGGATAATATCCGTTTGGAATATCCGGATATATCCGATACTTAATCGGATTATCCGATATCCGCCGGATATCGATGATATTACATCCGTATTTGATATCCGCCTAAGATATCCGTTTTATTATCCGTATCCGAAAAAAAATACGGATATCCGAGTAACTATCCAGATAAGTGTTCATATTTGTTCGGTCGAACGGACGGTCGAATAAATATCCGTACCGTTTTCATCCATACTCTCAAGAAGGGAGGGGAATGCGAATAGAGAGCGGACCGGCCAGGATCAAGCCCAGATAGAGGGAGCTATGGCCTATTGGCTGAATAGGAAAAGGGAGAAAAAGATAAAGGAAGAGAAGGTTTAGTGGGCTAAGAAGGATGGGGATGGCCTTCGGCCTAAAGTAAAGAAGGGGGAGTTTTATTAAAAGAAACTTTTCATTTTCTAACTTATTTTGAAACACAAATTTAAATTGTTTTTATGCAAACAAGTTTTAAAACTCATTTAAACCATTTGAGTTTTTAAAAAACTTCGCACTTTTGAATATGACTTTTTATTATTAGAGTTGAACTAGGTTTTTAAAATGAAACTTAATATATTATTTTAGAAATACAATAAAACCTTTCTGCAGCCTGACCGAGACTTTAATAAATCATTTTCACATAATAAAGTTAATACAAGCATGCAATTGAAACATATTTTCCCTATGCAACAAAAAATTTATACCCTATCCCTATGCCATAGGATTAATTTATAACATATTTTCCTCCTCCTGCCACACATGTAGTCATATATCTAAATTAGTTCTTAGAAAATTAAAAAAAAGTTCAAAATTAGGGTATGAAAAACTGGCATGAGGACGTTCAGATTTGGGAACGGGCTAGGTGCATCTTATAATGCAAGCCAGACAATAATGTGCCATGAAAACATTCAAAAAATTATCATATACAATAGGTTGTATAGAATTGCACTTAAAATGTAAAACCACTAATCCAAAATAAAAAATTTTGATAAAAATTCTAGAGCACATGTTGAATTGTAGGCTACTGCTCCTCGAGGGGTAGGAAGATTTCATCCTAGGGGTTGTGGTTGGGAGTGGAGGCAAAGGTGGGGTTCGGCGAGGTGGTCTTATGTGGTAGAAGGTTGTCGAAGACAGTGGCGTGACCTGGTGGAATGTAGGTAGCGCTGTGGAGGGTTGATTCTGGCCAATGGCTAACCTCATAGTGACATTCACATGTCACATGTTGGTGGTCGGCAATGCAGCATTCAATACGGATGTCGTAGGCGCATAGGAAAAACGAGGACGGAAGAGAAAGAGGGCAGAGAGGAGTCAGTCCTTTTTTACAAATTACACGGTATAACGTAAGCGCTCACAACATACGTATACTTACCCCTATGAACACACTTTGAGGGAGATGAGATTTTTAAGAGATAAAAAAATAGAGAAATGAATGAACACACTTTGAGGGAGATGAGATTTTTAAGAGATAAAAAATAGAGAAATGAGATAAAAAAAAGAATATGTTGAATCTCTTTTGTTTCTCACTAATCCTCTTTATGACCGTTTTTAAGGGAAATGGGATTCATTTGTTCGTTGTGATTGAGATGCTCATTTGTGCGTTCTGATTGAGACGCCCTTATCTGCCTGCGAGACGTCCTTGTCTCTCTCGCCATCACGTGCCACCGATCTGCCTGACGGTTTTGTACAGCGTTTGCATCTATGAGGAGGGGGCCCTCCGTCTGCCGTCTGCGCGCGTGGCCGCGACGGACGGGCCAGGGCCAGGGCCAGGACACGGGCACAAAACTTGTGGCTGCCGCACGCGCGGTGAAACCCGCGAGAATCTCTCGTTAATTCCGCTTCGTTTGCATCGCATGCTAACAGATAAGTTATGAATCAATGGCCGGAACTTACAAGCTTCCATGTCCAAACTTATCAAAACCCCGTAAATCTCTACTGCAATATGCGCATAAAATTAAAAACAAAATTTATGGAAGTGCTTTCCAAAATGGATGTTCATAGACTTTTCTATTATCCAGTGCAGATGATACCACTGGCTAATCTTGTGGTATATGAAGCCAACGACGGCAGTGTCCGATACCAACTCACTAGGGTTTTTCATCATCTTCTTTGCAGCCTTAAGCGTTGATGTTTCACAATGGTCAAGGTGTCGTGCTTGTCACGTTTAGAGTCTGATAATCTTTAAGTACCTCATAGCTTGTGTTTAGTGTGTGTTCGACAAGTCAAATTTTGTTACATTTAACTGAACTTTTTTTTAAAGTACTATCAAAATCTATGTTTGTAATATTTTTTTCATGAAAATAATTATCATAAATATACTCCATAACTAATACAATAGTTGTGACACTGTGAATACAAATCTATTGAAACAAATTTTATACCATAACCTTGGATATAATTTGATTAATTGTTGATTAAAAATTATAATTTTTTATTTTTTCTCTAGCTAAATACGTCTATCATTCCAGTACGTAGAGTGTATATGGCTTCTTGGTTTGGCTTTGGCAGGTAAACCCATATTTGAAATACAACAAAGCATTTGCAGAACGCAGCTCACAAAAATATCTCCTTGTACTACTTGGTTGAGAATATACTTTCTTTTGTTGAGTCGAGGTTGAGAATACTTGTACAGATTCCGTACAAGCACGGTGTACCTATGGCCCAAAGCTGCGAGCGGGTTCAAAAGAGGCCATGGTGCATGGCCCGTTCTTGGAATTTTGCGCTTTAATTTACCTCTGGCATGTGAAGTTTGTACTTGTAGCTGCGGGCACTTTTGAGTGCGTACAATACAACATATTTTTGCTTGCTTCATACTCCTGTAGACTGAATTACTATGTCCTCTTGAGTCAAGATGGCATAGTAATAGTAATTCAGTCTTTGCTTGCTTCAGTGTACATCTAATGACTAGTGATAAAAAATACGGAAATACTACGACACGGTCCGGATGCGGCTTCCCACTCCGCCTCATTCGCTCTCTCAAGAAAAAAAATCTCCCCGCTCTGTCTTGCCCTCCCCATCTCTTGGTCTCTCTCGCGTCCGTTGGCAGCAACAGAGCCCTACGCTGCCATTGTTGCCTCCTTCCTCCACCCAAGCCGGCCACGCTACCTCCTCCCTCGGTTCGTGCAACACCTCTCCGGCCTCTTCCCCAGCCTAGCGCCGTCAGGATGCCTCGCCGCTGCGGGCCGCCGTCGCCGCCCCTGTCGATGGTGGCTGGGCGCACGTGCCGGGGCGCCTCAGATCATCCCCGGTTGAGCCAAGGGGCACCCACTAGCGCGGTCAGTGATGATGGTGCTCACACGCTGCCGCATACCGTTGGCTCCCACCCTGATGGCCGGAATCGACCGGCCCAGGTCTTTCCCCCCTATGATGCAAACATATGTTTCAATTATTTCAGATATTTCAGAGGTATTATCGGGTTCTTAAACCCGGGGTCCCTCATGGACCTGTTTCTCAGCAAAAGCTCGGCCAGCAGACGATATTGCGAACGACACACAACTCCTGGCCTGGCACAAATACCCAACGATAGGCCAGAAGGGTGACTCGATCTCTGATCGGAAAGCCTGGCCAAAGAGAAACGGCGCCCGGCCCGCCTCCCTGACCGGAAGGCCTGGCCAGGAGGAACAACGCTCCCTTTCGACTCTGGCCCACCTCTTCGACCGGAAGGCCTAGCTTCTGACTTCGGCCCGCCTCTCCGACCGGAAGGCGTGGCCAAACGCTGCTTACGACTTTGACCCACGTCTCCGACCGGGGACGCACCGAACATCTGCTTACAACACTTCTCCGATTGGCGCTGTCGGAGCCGACTGGGACCAACCGACCGGGGACGCCCACTCGGTGAGGATCCAGGAAACGGACGGAACAAGAAAAGCAGGGTTGTCGGCACGAAATTTCGTCCCATGTCGGGGCACACGAGGAAGCCAGAAGGGTCTGCTCGATGGAGTTGGAGATCCGCCTAGCTTCAACGCAGGGATTATCTATCCTACGCACTCCTCCCGAGACGTGCCAGTCAATTTAACCCTGCAATTGACAAGAAGAGAAAGCTAATCAGTAATTTAAGGCGGAACATGCCGGTGTTGCCAGACAGTCCCGAATGTGTGGCTTTGAGAGCCGATGTAAAAGGAGATCGACTATTAGCCGATTCTAGCATACTCATAAGAATAAATCAGTTAAAACTCATAGAGTTATGGAAGGAAAATCGGTTATAATTCAGGATGAATATCGTTATTTAGACAAATACTGGTCAATGGTAATAGGATGTCAACAATAATCAGTTTATGCTAAGCCAATGACTGCAAGTAACCGAATCTCTTTTTATATAAAAGAAAATAACTCATCATCATTTAACCATTTAATAGAGATAAATCTAATGAACATATTAGATCTCATCTATCGTTATGATCAGTGGGGCATGAGGCAGAATCATGCAGGCCGTAGAAACAACGATAAATTTGACGACTCTAACTTATTACTAATATCAGTGGGGCATGAGGCATAATCATGCAGGTAATAATACAATAATAAGATCATGGGGCTAACACATCTTTCAACCTATCTTTACTTCAACGGTCTCGTGACGTGAACTACATATGTGAAAACACTTGATATCGGCTAAAATAGTCGATTCAGGCGTAGCGCACAATTAAAGTCATACCCTATCAGGAACAGATCTTCTAAATAACGATCCTCACTCTACGGTGCTAACAGTGGGGTGTGAGGCAGAATCACACAGACCGTGATAACGGGCTATGAAACGGTTCTCATTAGCCAATAGATCTATTCAAGACCAAACATGCCTTAACTGCACACTATGTACGATTAAGATTGACATAAAATAGCCGATAAAACATAACTCATCGTTTAAGGCGCAGATTAGATCAATTTTAGATTAGTAAACAATGGGTTAAATAGGATATAAGGCCGTTCTAGATCAATCCCAATCGGGCGAAGTGATATTGCTGTAATTAAATAAATAATGAAAGCAATAAGCAGTAATGAATCTATCCGAATGATGCCACCCTTAGATAGAGCCGATAACTTAACCTTAATCTAGTTCGAGCAGTGGAGGTCGATCGGATCGATGCAGCCGTACTTGAACTAAACAAGAGTCAATAACTAGCTTATACCAGAGTCACAGTGGAGGACGACCGGATCGATGCAGCCGTACGAATAGAAGTATAAGTCATTACGGTACTTACAAACAAACTGGAAGTCAGCTAGACTGATGCAGCCCTGCTCGCTGAAGAACTCATCGATATCTACTCTACTCCTACTCCTAAGGGGTGGCCGGAGCAAAAAAAAGTAAGTAACTTGTATTTGATTGATTGTGTGTCTTTTACAATAGCCGAGGTCCAATATTTATACCCGAAACCTACACATGAATTCTACTTAAGCATGACTCATCATAATTTTTGGCCTAAGAGAAAATATTCCTAATTTAAGATAACTTGGACACTAATCTTTCCCTTTTTGTAGAGTCCAACATGATTTTCCTGGCGTCGATCGTAGCTTTTATCGTTATCTGCTGGCGCTATCTGAAGAAAGCTGATTCTAATGCCGCATTCGAATCAGCTGATACCGACCTTCATGTAATCGATTCCTTGATGACATGATCTTGGGAGCTTTCAAGTCCCTACAATTTTTCTTCCAAATTTTGGTGTAAACACATGCCCCCCCAATTTTGGGATAAAAGTAATTTTATTCCAAAATTATCATGTCTGTACCCCCGATAGGTCCAGAGTCATGGGTAGAGAATCTTGATTTGGGGTCTACTATTTATCACTGTCTATGTCAGCTCATGAGCCCATGCTTCAAAACTTTTACGAGAGCATCATTGCTTTATGGGCGTTTGGATCCATCTTTCTAGGCCAATTATAAAATGTCTATCTGACTCTGGCGAGAGCAACTCAATGATTCAGCTATATTTCTCTTCTTCCTGTTTCCTCGAGTGCCTCTGACTCCGCTGGACCCTCCATGGCCTATCTTTTTGCCATGAAGATCTTGAGTGGTTAGAAGAATTCTTGTGCATAGGGTGATTGTGTCGCTCATCTTAGCGCCTTGTCGAGCAAGAGGATCCGCTACTACGGTTAGAAGAATTCTTATGATATCACTTGAGTCTTCTCTCCATGCTCGCAGAGCTATTCTAGTGTTTGCAAGGGCTAAAATGTGTGAACACCTTCCCCTTGTTTGCTTCATCAAATGCCCATCGGAAAATCCATATGCTTCTTTCCCATAGTTTCCCGGTCATCGAGAAATCAGCTAGGCATCTGTTAGGCAGGCGACTTTTCCCCTTCTCTAGCATAATTTTATCAATGGGCCGATGTGACTCGGTTCATGATGACCTTCAGCCTTGCGGGGATCTAGACTCCCTTCAATCCAAAGAAGCCTCGGTGGGTCGATCGCTGGTCAATGTAAATCTTTCATATCCATCCCATGACATTTTGTAATTATGGGAAGCAATAAGTCTGAATCTGTTATCTCTTTGTTATCCGTTCCCTGAATTTCTGGAGTGTCGATCCGTTTCCGTATCTGACTTCAATTCCACACCCCCGGCGAAATCTATCTTCTCACCTTCCCAGGCTATATATACGGGCCATGGTTGTGGATCGAAAAACATCCTGCTTTATCTCAAACCTTTTTATGTTTTTAGTCTAGTTTCTACTTTCCCATAGGTTTGCGATCATGGAGAATAGCAAGAGGTCTGCTGAGGAGGCCCTCCATGGAGATGCGTCATCATGCTAGTGCCTTCATCATCAGGAGGGTGCAACTCATGATGCTCTCACTGCTTTAGGGCATAGGATAGACTCCATTCAGCCTTCGAGGCTCTCTTCATCAACAGCTCGCCACTAGCTCCCCGGCTATCTGAGGAGGCGGGTCGACAATGATGACCTGCTCGCCTCCATCGACAAGCATGGCTAGAATCTCGCCGACTGTCTCTCCCTCGTAGAATCGGCTCTGGCTATGGTCCGATGTCGATGGCCTCCCGAGGCTGATTCGGTGGCGGATAGGTTGGCCAAGGCCGAGGCCAGAATCGTGGGTGAGATATCTATCATAACTTTTGCTTCCTCTCAATTTCATCACCAAGATTCTGATCACCTACCCTTTGAATCTTTTTAGATTTGTCCGCTCAACTAGAAAGCCTTCGATTGGTTGCAGAGTACACGGTGGGATTCGTTAACACCAGAGGCATCGTCCCGGTAGTTCGCCTGTACGACATCTCGAACCATGTTAGGGAGGTCGCTTTGCATGGCGTTTGTCATGGCGCCGCCATGGTGTTGGCTGCTGCGCAAGCCCATTCTGGCCACGAACTTCGGTTCCTTCCCCATGATTTTCTAGCCGCAATGCACCTTGGGGATCAAGAGCGTCTGGTTGAGGATTTCTTCAGCGCCGCCAACTCCATAGCCTTTATTTCCTGGGCTGATGATATAGTAACCAAAGTGTTTTTCAGCCCATAGTTTGTAATAGGTGATATTTAGCAAACAATTTCTCCGTCTTGAGTGATTTTCCTTTGCTTCATACTTCATATTATATGCATCACTTTGTCCATGTTTGCTTTGCTCCTATAGGTGATACACATCATATCGGCTTTCACCTCTTTGGGTTTATTTTTGCACTAGAGGCGATACCTCCCCGGTATCGGCTATTAGAGCCGATGACCAAACAAATCGGCTTTAGATATTTTCCATTGATTGCTCTGCCAAATTCTTCATCTCCCCTTAGTGTTTCCAAAATATAAGCATTACTAGGCGCACAATGCTTGATCCAATAAGGTCCTTCCCAATTAGGTGACTATTTGCCAAACTTACTGTCCTTTGACCCGATCAATAATTTTACTTTCTAGACCAAGTGTCCTTCAGAAAATAGCTTAATCTTGACATTTTTATTCTAATATTTTGCATCCCTAAGTTTATTGGCTTCGATATTTTCAAGAGCATGCAGCCAAAAGCAACTCAAGTCCTCTAAGTCATCTATCTTAAGATTTTTGTACACTTCGGCTGACAAATCATTTTGCAACGTAACACGCCTCGATCCAGTCTGAACTTTCTAAGGAAGAACTACATTATGGCCATACACAAGTTCATAAGGCGACGTTTTAATCGATCCATGACAGGACATCCTATATGCCCATAGTGCCTCATTAAGCGTTGAATGCCACTTCCTTGGCTGTTCCTCAATCTTTTTCTTGATCAGTTTAATAATAATCTGATTGGACACCTCTACCTGACCATTAGTCTAAGCATAGTAAGGAGAAGAATTTAGTAGCTTGATTCCCATACTGGCAGCAAAATCTCCAAACTCTTCTGATGTGAACATTGTCCCTTGATCGGTAGTTATAGTTTGAGGAATCCCAAAATGATACACAATATGCTCCTTGACAAAATCAACCATGTTCTTTGAGGTTACCGTCTTCAAAGGAATTGCCTCCACCCATTTAGTGAAGTAATCTGTTGCTACCAATATGAACTTATGTTCTTTGCTTGAGGGCAGAAAAATCTGGCCAATTAAATCAATTCCCAACCTCAAAACGGCCATGGCTTGATTATTGTATTCATGGCCAATGTAGGTGATTTCTAGATATTACCAAAACATTGACAGTCTTGACACCTCTTGTAATATTCAAAACAGTCTTCCAATATCGTTGGCCAGAAATATCTAGTTCCACGAATAATCCATTTCATCTTATAAGACGATTGATGAGCTCCACATATCCCTTGATGCACCTCACCCATCAACACCTTAGCTTCTTCTTGATTTAAGTATTTGAGCAACACCCCATTAACTGTTTTATAATATAGCTGATCATCTAGTAAAACATACTTAGTTGATTTATACCTTAGCTTTCTGGTAACTTTCCATGTTGGATTCCTAAGGTAGTCGGCTATTTCAATTCTCCAATCATTACTCGTGGTTTCACTACTCAAGACTTCTTGAAACACTCGATAACCTGAAGCACTTTAAGCTAGACGATTAGCTTCTTGATTCTGTGCCCTCGGAATATGTTAAAAAGAGACAGGAAACTCTTTTAGCAACCTTTGACATTCATCATAATATCCCCTCAGAGTATCTTCTTTGCACTCATATAGGCCAATCATCTGATTAATAATTAACTATGAATCTCCAAATACTTCAATTGCTTCGGCCTTTACTTCATGAAGAAGTTGAAGTCGCTTAAGAATAGCTTCATATTCTGCTTGGTTGTTGGTAATCATTGGTTCAGTTGGAAGAGCAAACTCAAAACTTGCCCGCCGAGGCGAAATAATAACAATACCAATGCCACCACCTTGCTTGCATGATGATCCATCAAAGAATAACATCTAAGGCATCGGCTCTACATAATCAATGCTTGGCTTATGATGCTGGGTGACAAAATCGGTCATTATTTATCCTTTGACTGTTTAGCCGATTCGTACTTCAAGTCAAATTCCGATAACACAAGAATCCATTTTCCCACTCTCCCATTCAGTATTGGCATTGATAACATGTGCTTAATCACATTAGCCTTAGAAACAACCGGCCATTCAGCCAATAATAAGTAGTGTCACAACTTAGTGCAAGAGAAATATAAGTACAAGCATAACTTTTCGGTGGGAGAATATCTTGTCTCTGGATCTAGGAGCCTTCTACTCAGATAGAAAACAACTCGCTCTTTCCTTCAAACTCTTGCATCAAGGCCGATCCAATTGTCTTGTCATCAGCCGATATGTACAACTTAAAAGGCGTACCTTGCTGAGGAGGGACCAGCACAGGTGGACATTTCATATATTCTTTTATCTCTTCAAACGCTTTTTGTTGTATGTCACCCCACTTGAATTCTTGATCATTTTTCAACTTCAACAAAGGAGAAAACAGCATAATTCTTTCTAACAAATTTGAAATGAATCTTCTGATGAAATTAATCTTACCAAGCAAAGATTGTAACTCTATTTTTAGTAGTCAGGGGAACTGCCTCATCAATTGCTTTTATGCTTTTTTGACCAACTTCAATTCCTCTCTCGTGGACCCCGAAACCCAAGAATTGTCCAGCTGACACTCTAAAAGCACACTTATTAGGATTCATCTTTAGACCATGTTTTCTTGTGCATTCTAGAGTTTCCCGCAAATCAGCTAGATGCTCTTTGTACCCTTTGGATTTTATCATCACATCATCGATGTAGATTTCAACAATCCTACCGATCAACTTATGAAAAATATAATTCATTGCCCTTTGATAAGTTGCACCGGTATTCTTCAGACCAAAGGTCATCACAACCCACTCGAATAAACTGTTTGCGCTAGGGCACCTAAAAGCGGTCTTTGCTATGTCTTCCTCAGCCATAAAAATTTGGTTATATCCTACATTGCCATCCATGTTGCTAATAACCTTGTCCTCGGCTGCTGCATCTACTAATATATCAACTATCGGCATCGGATAACCATCCATGGGTGTGGCTTTGTTCAGATCTCTAAAATCGATGCAAACTCTTAATTTTCCATTCTTCTTATACACAGGGACAACATTCGATATCCACTCTGCATATCGGCATGGTCGAATAAACTTTGCTTCCAGTAACCTTTCAGTCTCTTTTTTGATATCATCAAGCACGTTCGGGTTGAATCTCCTTGGAGCTTGTTTAAACGGCCGATATCCAGGTTTGATTGGCAATCGATGTTTAATAATTGATCAGTCTAGACCAGGCATCTCATAGTATTCTCAAGTAAAATAGTCTTTAAATTCCTTTAATAAATCAACTAGCTCTCGCTTATACTCAGGATCCAACCTGGCACTTACATACGTCGGCCTAGGTCTATCTCTAGAACCAATATCTACTTCTTCTAATTCATCGACCAACATGAAGCCATGTCCTAGTTTGCCATCTGTACCATCTATTGGATTATCCATTAAGACAAATTTTCAATGCCGACTACTTGGATCGGCTATTGGCTTTCATTATTGACTCTAATGAAGCCTCCTTCCCATAACTTGCCAGAAAAGCATTCAAAATCTCCTAGTTCCCAAAAGACTGGATCGGCTGTTGCGATACTCATAGACTCATTAACGTGAACCAGCTCAACATCATCTCCATGCCATTGAATCAAACACTGATGCATGGTTGATGGTACACAACAGTTCGCATGAATCCGATCATGACCAAGGAGCAAACTGTACGACCCTTTTCCATCGATGATGAAGAATGTGGTGAGCATTGTCTTACTCCCGATTGTTAGTTCGACATTCATTGCCCCTCGGGTCTTAGATACATTACCCCCAAAGTCTTTAAGCATCATATCAGTCTCAATCAGATCTCCTGGTCCCTTGCCAAGTTTATGAAAAGTGGTGTAAGGCATGAGATTGATAGAAGCACCTCCGTTCACCAACATCTTGTTCACCGACTTCCCATCAACCAAACCTTTTACATATAAAGCTTTTAAGTGCCGATGCTTGACTGGTTTATCAAATATAGCCTGCTATATAACCGTTAGCTTGGCAACTATCTCTTCATACTCCGATTCATCAAAATATGAATAAACTTCTTGATCTACCAGAGCTATGAACCCTGATGGCAACAGAAAAGCCATTTGAATATTAGCCGATGGTTGTCTTCTATTGGCTGTTTGCTTAGCATGCCATACTTGAGGTTTACCGTATGCCTGAGCCTATTCCAACTCTCTATTCCTTATGCGTTGCACCCTTCTCTTCTGGCTTCTTGTCAAACCTCCTGGACACCATTGGCCTTCCTGCCAAACATATTCTCTCTCATTGCCTTCTTCTTCATAATTAGCCCAGTCTTGATCAACAACTCTTTCTCCAAGCCGATTATGAACACTTCTATTTTTTAAGCGCCAATCCATGTTATTATGATGATATGCATCTTGAGCATGGATAGACCGGCGGTTGGCTTGAGATTGCCTAAACTCCTAATATTGATCGCTGCACTCTGGATAGTTATTCCTGGTAGGCAACTTCAAGCGTTCGTTCCAGCAATGTCTGAAGAAAGGACAATTCCAATACGATTCAGCTTGCTTTCTTTCATACCTCTCTTTTTCCTATTGACACTGGAATTCTTCTTCTTCTAACCAACGCTGATAATCATTTTTCTTCTACCGCTGCCATTTATTCAATAGAATTCAAGATGTAGCCCATGGCTTTGTTGCCTCATCTTTTGACGTTTCTCCCTGCTCATATCGGCTCTTTTGCTTATCGCGATGTCTTCCAATTTCTCTGTACTTGTCAGCCAATATTTGCATCTCAGGATCGACTGTTCCAGCTTCTCTTGATTTGGTTGATGTCAGGACCTTAGTCTTTCCTTTGAGCAGCCTAGCATCAACCATATTTTGATCTCCTGGGAAAGGATTATCATCAATTTTCATTTTCTGAGGCGTATCAAATTTGAGTCTTCCTTGCTGAATAGCCCTCTGTATATGCTGCCGAAAAATTCTGCATTCATTAGTGAAATGAGAAGTAGCGTTATAGAACTTGTAAAATTTCTTATTCTTCAACTGATCAGGGGGCAACATAACATGATTATCGGGCAATTTGATCTGTCCCTTCTCAAGCAAGAAATCAAAGAGCTTGTCTGATTTTATGACATCAAAGTCATAGCTCTCCTTGACTCCTCTTCCCCAAGGATTTGGCACTATTACTGTCTTTTTGCTCCAATTCCATTTAGCCGCGACAACCTCTTCTTCTTCATCTTCATAGCCGTCATCGACTGAATATGGATTATAAGCTTTGGCTATAGTGGTACTCTTCTGGAATCGGGTATCTCTATGCATACTCTGGAATTGGCTATTGAGCGCTGCCACTCGTTGAGCCAATTGACCCAAGTTGTCAAATTCTTATCCCAATAGTTTTTCTTTCCATGTTAGCAGCATCCCTTGAACGGCCAAAGCGGCTAGCTGATCATTAGCCAAATTTAATTAGAAGCACAAATTCCTAGTCTCTTAGAACCTCTGAAGAAACTCTATGCCCGATTCGTTAGTTTTCTGTCTTATAGTTGTCAAATCGGTAATCTTCTTTTCTCCAGTCCCAATATAAAAATATGTATGAAATTTCTTTTCTAGGTTAGCCCAATTGGTAATAGAGTTGACTGGCAGTGATGAAAACCAAGTAAAGGCTGGCCTTGATAGGGACAAGGAGAAGAAACAAACTTGATGGGCCTCTTCAATAGATGCTTCACCCAACTATATAAGATATCGACTGACATGTTCTATTGTGCTTGTGCTATCTTGACCAGTGAACTTAGCAAACTATAGGAGCCTGTAATTTGTAGGAAGAGCAACCAAATCATACCATTCTGGATATGAGCGTTTGTACAAGAAGGTTAGTCCTTTTGACTTCAGATCAAACTAATTTTTCATCATCTCGGTCACCTTTAGCAACAACTCATCAGTATGTGAATTTGGATTTCTTTGCACATGCTGATCCATCTGTGGATTGAAATCCCATGTGCCTTGATACCCTAGATTTGGAATTATGTGAAGGGTGTTATAATCTATGCCATAATGATACCCCTATGGAATCTCTATCTGCTGGGTCCTTTGCTGGTTTGCTGCTTGAAGTCTCTGGTTATAAGATATTAGGGTCTATATCTCTACGGATCCTTTGAATTGATGGTGCTATTTTTTGCGCCGACAACGATATGTGGCCTGTTGTGCCAAAATTAATCACCTGGTTCTAACCTTGCCCTGCCGAATATTGCACATGCTGTACTGATGATCTAGGATTATACTGTATCTGATTTGTAGTAACACCTTGGGCTTGTTCAAAGGAACTCTGAACTACCTGGACATCATCATTACCAGCTGGTGCTGCTTCTTGATGGATGGTACTAGTTTGATTAGTCCCTTGAGTCGATGGATGTGGAATGTTGTAATAAGCCGGTCCAACCTGATCAACTGTAAACCTATGAAACACCTCTTTCATGGTGTTATGGAATGTGTTTAAGAAAAATTCATTATGGTTCGATATGGCATCATGAACAGACTTATTTATAGCTTCCGTGAAGAAACGCCTGTCTTCAGTCTCATCTGCATCTGTCTGCCCATGCAACAGAACTCCGGGTAGTGGATATTTCTGAACAATTATATTGTCACATGTTTTGGTGTAGGACAATAAACACTTATTCTGAAATTCTTCTATAGCTTTGCCGATGACATCTTTATGTCCATCAGGTAAGTCATCGTACTGTACCATAAGGATGTCATTATTGTTGTAAACCGCCATGACAATTATGGGGTCCCACTGGGCATGCCAGAACATGTGTCGGCACGAAATTTCATCCCATGCCAGGGCACACGAGCAAGCCAGAAGGGTCTGCTCGATGGAGCTGGAGATCCATCTAGCTTCAATGCAGGGATTATCGATCCTGCGCACTCCTCTCGAGACGTGCTAGTCAATTTGACCCTGCAATTGACAAGGAGAGAAAGCTAATCAGTAATTTAAGGCGGAACATGCCAGTGTTGCTAGACAGTCCTGAATGTGTGGCTCTAAGAGCCGATGTGAAAGGAGATCGCCTAAATAGCCAATTCCAACATACTCATAAGAATAAATCAGTTAAAACTCATGTAGTTATGGAAGAAAAATTGGTTATAATTCAGGATGAATATCGTTATTTAGACAAATACTAGTCAATGTCAATAGGATGTTGTTGGGGACCTAATATCGGGGTACCCCAGAAGGTGGAACCAATAACCACTGAGCGTTAAAAACTTCTGGATGGATAAGGGCGCCATAACGTCTCTTGCTCGAATGACAGGAGTTTGGTTCTGCCTTGCCCGATGCCTTTGGGGCAAGCTCGGTCTCGCTCGAGGGCTGAGGGATAGACTCCGCCTCGCCCGATGCCTTTGAGATAGCTCTGCCTCGCCCGAGGGCTTAGGGCTAGTCTCTGTCTTGCCTAACGCCTTTAGGGTGGGCTTGGTTTCGCCCGAGGGCTAAGGGATAGACTCTGCCTTGCCCGACCCTGGAGGGGTAGGCTCGGTCTCGACCAAGTGATAAGGACTGGCCTTCGCTTCACCCGACGGCCAAAAATGAGCCTCGCCCTACTCGGTATCTAAACACTGATTTCATCTTACCTGACAACTTCTCCCTGTTCCCTCATGGTGATGGGTATAGGGTGAGACAAGACGTTCAGGTCAACCATGGCTCCAAGGACCATACCCTGTGCCCTGGCAGGAAAAGTACTGCTAGGGAACGATGGGACAGGTGCTTTAGACCCTTCTGGGCGCTATAGAGCCCGAAAGGTATTTCATGTGTGTGCCCCTTGCCATGTAGAGTTGTAGGCGCCGCCTTCAGCTCTGGGACACAGAACCCGACGAAGATATACGACAACCGCTACGCTCCAGAAAAGGATTTGCTATCTCCACAAACGACGGATATTCTGTCACCACGCTATGGACCCAAGGGAGCTGTGCCCGCTTCCTGACCCCTCAGGTCCACCAAGTCAGAAGGCCTTGGCCATGGCGCTACTCCGGACCCCGACCCCTCGTACCTCCAACAAAGACTCATAGGAACCAGAAGGCATGTGGAGCAAGGCTGAGGGAGACTCATAAGTCAAAACCACTATGCTATAGCCCATACCCTGTGTAGGGCGGCATTCTATAACCAACCTGACATTCTATAGAGGCATCAACAGTATGGTAGGCGCTTATCTTCCTTCGCACTCATCAGAATGAAGAACCAGGCTGGGTAGACGTGAGCCACAAGACTAGGTAGAATACGCATCCTAAAGCCCTCACCCTTGTAAAGCCAGCCCCTTCATCTATAAAAGGGGATGCGCTTCCTCCACCAAAGGGACAGATCTTTAACGAAACAACACAAGACACTCACACACACAGTCAAGCTGCCACCAAGCTCTTGGTCTCCTTTCGACCCTTTCATCAGAGACTTGGGACCAGTCCCTCTCTCGATTGTTTGTACCCCCTACCATGAACTATTTTCGGTGCTAATAACACGAGCAGCAACAAACTAGACGTAGGGTCATTCGGCCCGAACCAGTATAAATCTTGTGTCCTTTAGCGCACCATCCGAGCCTAACACGCATTACTATAAATTTACTTGCCGGTGCTTGTACGAAACACCGATAGATGTCAACAATAATTAGTATATGCTAAGCCAATGACTGCAAGTAACTGAATCCCTTTTTATATAAAAGAAAACAACTCATCATCATTTAACCATTTAATAGAGATAAATCTAATGAACATATTAGATCTCATCTATCGTTATGATCAGTGGGGCATAAGGCAGAATCATGTAGGCCATAGAAACAGCGATAAATTCGACGACCCTAACTTATTACTAATATCAGTGGGGTATGAGGTAGAATCATGCAGGCCGTAATACAATAATAAGATTATGGGGCTAACACATCTTTCAACCTATCTTTACTTCAATGGTCTCATGACGTGAACTGCATATGTGAAAACACTCGATATCGTCTAAAATAGCTGATTCAGGCCTAGCGCACAATTAAAGTCATGCCCTATCAGGAACAGATCTTCCAAATAATGATCCTCACTCCATGGTGCTAACAGTAGGGTGTGATGCAGAATCACATAGGCCATGATAACGGGCCATGAAACGGTTCTCATTAGCCAATAGATCTATTCAAGACCAAACATGCTTTAACTGCACACTATGCATGATTAAGATTGACATAAAATAGCCGATAAAACATAACTCATCATTTAAGGCGCAAATTAGATCAATTTTAGATTAGTAAACGATGGGTTAAATAGGATATAAGGCCGATCTAGATCAATCCCAATTGGGTGAAGTGATATTGCTGTAATTAAATAAATAATGAAAGCAATAAGCAGTATTGGTAACTTAATGAATCTATCCGAAGGACTCCACCCTTAGATAGACCGATAACTTGACCTTAATCTAGTTCGAGCAGTGGAAGTCGATCGGATCGATGCATCCGTACTTGAACTAAACAAGAGTCAATAACTAGCTTATACTAGAGTCACAGTGGAGGTCGACCGGATCGATGCAGCTGTGCGAACAGAAGTATAAGCCATGACGGTACTTACAGACAAGCTGGAGGTCGCCCGGGCCGATGCAACCCTGCTCGCTGAAGAACTCGTCGAGATCTACTCTACTCCTACCCCTAAGGGGTGGCCGAAGCCAAAAAAAGTAACTTGTATTTGATTGATTGTGTGTCTTTTACAATAGCAGGGTCCAATATTTATACCTGGAACCTATGCATGAATCCTACTTAAGGATGACTCATCACAATTTTTGGCCTAAGAGAAAACATTCCTAATTTAAGATAATTTGGACCCTAATCTTTTCCTTTTTGTAGAGTCCAACATGATTTTCCCGACGTCGATTGTAGCTTTTGTCGTTATCTGCTGGCGCTATCTAAAGAAAGCCGATTCCAGTGCCACATTTGAATCAGCTGATATCGACCTTCATGCAATTGATTCCTTGATGACATGATCTTGGGAGCTTTCAAGTTCCTACAATTCTTCTTCCAAATTTTAGTGTAAACTAGGGCGCTCAAGTCAACCGTGAAAGCAAGGACCATACCCTGTACACCTACAGGATAGTATCAACAGGACAAGTCAGAAGGGTGCCCAACAACCTTCTAGGCATGTTAGAACCCAAGCAATGTTGTGGGCGCCGACATTTGTACTACAGTGTTGTGGGTGCCATCAATTCCCATATCAGGCGAACATGGTAAAATCCCCCATAGGCCTCTGCACATCAACAGTATGGTAGGCGCTAATATCTACCATGCCAGAAGAAGATGACGGAACCTCCCACATGCATCTGACATTAATAGTGTTGTGGCCACCTACAATCATCTTATACCCAACGACGTGGGTAATAAGACTTAGTAACATACGTAAACTTTCTCTCTCTCACTTGTAAGGCCATCCCCTTCATCTATAAAAGGGGATGCAATTTCTCCTAATGAGGGGATCCATTCATGATTAAAACACAACTCTAGGAACTCTCCAACGATATGAACAACCAACGATCGATTCACCCTGTGCTAGCTTGAGACACTCTAAAGCTACACAGAGCACTCGCTTGAATACTTAGCGCACGTAGGAGCTTTTGTCACTCTCGACCCTTCGGTCCAGAGTCTGACTGGACCTCTTGCACCCCTCATCTTTCTCCCTCTCATTTGTAACCCGCAATAAACTTCTAGCACCTAGGCTCAGGAATAAAGTCACCGACCGACTCAAACTAGACATAGGGCACATTGCCTAAACTAGTATAAACCCTGTGTCATTGAGTGCTAGGCCACATCCCATCACAAGATTTATGTGTTGGTCACTTTCTACATCGATAGTTGGCGCCGTCCATGGCAAAACTACAAATATCTATGTTCACGCTTTTGGTCATCGGATGGCTCACTGTTCCGCCATCTTTGCCATGGCAGGCTTAAGCGATACGACTCGCTCTGGCTCACTGGAGTTTCCCGCACTCCCACCTATTGGGATGTGGGTTCCACCAATTTTCGAGCCATCCTAGGCCTTCCTCTTAGGAAGCCTAGACTTCATCACCGATCGGCTTGGCGTGCTTCACCTCCACGAGGAGGCACTTGTTCCGGCGCCCATTGGAGGAGGCACATCCTTCATCGACTTTGGGACTCCTGGCAACTTCAACAATGAGACGCCTGTGCTTCACTCTAAGCCTGCATAGGGCTCAAACCCAACTGTGAGTAACATACGCTTTGTTCTTTACTCGCTTTTTACTATTTTTCGCTGATTCTTTGGAGGGACCCCATTATCCTTGCCATGATCGCCATGCGATTGGTTTCCCTATGGCCTCACATCCCCCATGGATGCGTATGCTTGGGGGCTCTAAAGGATGCTGGCGCTGCCCCCTCTCACATCTGAATTTGTGGGGATAACAAGCTATGCTCCTGCGTCTTTTCACAACCTCATGGGTGACGATGTTGAGAGCGATGGCTCCAGCATCGGCGACATCATGGCACCTAGCCACCCTTTATCTTGGGAGTGCGCTATGGCGGATGCCCTAGGACAGTCGCCGGTGGTAGCAGAGTCTCTATAGACGCATACCCCTTTGGACCCTCGTGTGGATGCCCTCGCGTGTGCCCAGGCGCACGGCATGGTGCTATGATAAAGGCGACAGAACCAGCCGCCACCTACATCGACGCGCTTGGTGCAGCATATTGCACCCTACGTGCATGACCTAGTGAGTGGTGCCCAGGGTCACGCCCGCTAGGTCTAGCACAACATCATTGATGGGGAATGATCCCCCACAGTTCGCTCAGGCTAGCCAGAATATCACCATGGTGGTGATGCTTCTGTGTGGCCTTCCTGAGCTCGTCGACCCATAGGAATAGGCGGTCCACCAAAACCTTTGGGCACTGGTGGAGACCGCCGCCATTCAATAGGTAGAAATCTCCTCAATGTGCCACCGACTTGCGGCCTCTTTCCCCACCAGGGGAGCAGGAATGCACAAGACACATCGTTCAATCCGCTCGCCTCTACAGCCGCTAGGCATGGAACAGGAGGCCACAACTGCACCATGACCTAACATGGCGCTCGCTCCACACTGGCCACCTACGCGTGAATGCCTTAGGCTAAACCGAGATGCTCATAGCATCATCAACAACCGGCATTGGGCCTAACATGATGATGACGTCCATTGAGCGGTAGTGAGTGCAGACAACACGGGCTCTGGCCGGACCATCGAAGGGATCGATGAAACACACCCTAGGCGTGGTCACTGACCCAACGACTAGAGTCCTAGCTCGGATGGCCCAGGACCACAAGCCTTTGGCTGGCGCATCTAGAGAGCACCGTTCCCATAGTGCTTCCGATCGCCGATCAACATCGCCAAATATACCGGGGAGATGAATCCCGGTATATGGCTCGAAGACTTTCGGCTCGCCTACCGAGCCGGAGGAGTGGATGATGATCACTACATCATTCCATACCTCCCCATTTGTGTGGGGGAACATGTTCGAGCGTGGCTCAAATTCCTCCCGTACGACAGCATCCGTGACTGGGCAGACCTCAAAAGGGTCTTCATTGGGAACTTCTAGGGGACGTATGTCTACCCTAGGAACTCTTGAAACCTCAAGAGCTGCCAGCAGGAGCCCAACAAGTCCCTGTGGGATTACATCCATAGGTTCTTGAAGCAGTGCAACTCCCTTCCTGATGTCGTCGACGCAAACATCATCAGCGCATTCCTCTCTGGGACAACCTACGGGTCCTTGATCCACAAGCTTAGCTGCATAAAGCCCCATACCACCTGCGACCTGCTTGTCATCGCCATGAACCACGCCTTCGATGAGGAGGCAGTCGGAGCAGTATTCAACAAAGGCTAGGATAAGGGCAAGGCTAAGCGTGAGGACTAAGACGAGGGCCCCTCCATGCAGAGGGGCAAGAAGAACAACAAGGATCGGTGTTGACCGACCAACACCGTGTTGGTCCCCATAACTAATCATGTGGGCAAGCAGCCCTAGCAGGGCCTGTCTAACCACTTTGACAAGCTCATGGATAGCCCGTGCACCAACCACGCTTACCCTATCAAGCACCTCTACAAGGACTGTGAGCTCCTCAGGCACTTCCTACGATAGCCTATGTGCCAAAGGAAGAAAAGGGCAAGGAGGCAGCAGCCAAGAAAGGGGGCACGACGAGCAAGGATGGGGATGACTTTCCTGATCCTAAGGAATGCATCATGATCTTCAGGGGATCCAATGTTGTCTACTCCAAGCGGCAGCACAAAGTGCGCTACTGAGAGGGGTGCGTCACTGAAATGGCCGTCCCCTCCTTCCTTCGCTGGTTGGAGTCTTTAATCACCTTTGATTAGAGGGACCATCCATCCCACATCGCCAGACTAGGACGCTATCTGCTCATCGTCGACTCCATTGTCCACAAGAAGCGCCTCACCAAGGTGCTAATGGATGGAGTCAGCGGCCTCAACATCCTCTACATGGACACCCTCGATGCCATGCGCATCCCCTGGTCGGAGCTCTGACCAGTGAGCTCACCCTTCCATAGTGTGATCCTAGGAGCGTAGGCATACCTGCTCGGGCAGATCGATCTGCCCATCACATTTGGTGACCAAGCCAACTTTCGCTCGGAGGTGCTTACCTTTGAAGTGGTGGACTTCTTGGGGTCTTACCATGCCATCTTGGGGTGGCCATGCTATGCCAAGTTCATGATGGTCCCCAACTACACCGACCTAAAGTTGAAGATGCCAGGGCCAAATGGCGTCATCACTGTGGGTAGCACCTTCTCACACGCCTTCAATTGTGACCGCGAGCATTTTGAGCTCGCCACTGCGGTCATCAACTCATCCGAGCTCCCATGGCTCAGGGAGTTGTCAACCCTAGTAGTCCCGGACTGCAACAAACCAACCTCCTCGATGGCCTTCTGCCCACTCAAGGAAACTAAGGTGGTGAGGATTGACCCTACTGACCCAACCAAAATGGTGCAGGTCAGGACCTAGCTCCTGGCCAAATAGGAATGCGAGCTCATCGACTTCCTATGCGCCAATCATGATGTCTTCGTATGGAAACCATTTGACATGCCAAGCATACCGCAGGAGGTCACCGAGCACACACTATGCCTCATCCCAGGCTCGAAGCCCGCCAAGCAATGCCTACGTCACTTTGATGACAAGAGGCGTAGGGCCATAGGCAAGGAGGTCGCCAAACTCCTGGCAGCCGGCTTCATTAGAGAGGTATTCCACTCCGACTAGCTTGCCATTCTTGTTCTTATTAAAAAGAAGACTAGGAAATGGAGAATGTGCGTTGGTTATACTAGCCTCAACAAAGCATGTCTAAAGGATCACATTCCTTTGCCACACATAGACCAGATAGTTGACTCCACCTCGAGATGCGAGATCCTCTCCTTTCTGGATGCCTACTCAGGCTATCACCAGATAATGATGAAAGAGTCTGATCAGCTCACAATCTCGTTCATCACCCCGTATGGTTCATACTGCTATGTAACCATGCCTTTTGGTCTAAAAAACAAAGGCTCCACCTACCAAAGGTGCATGCAGTAATGCTTCACCGACTAAATCGACCCGCTTGATTAGCCTGATCAAACTAAGTGGCCAAAACCAATAATCGCCGTCTATGTTGACAACATAGTAGTCAAAACAGCTCAAGCTTGTGACCTGATCGCAAACTTGGCCACAACATTTGTGAACCTTCGAAGGTTCAACATCAAATTGAATCCTAAAAAATGTGTTTTCGAGGTTCCGAAGGGAAAGCTGCTTGGATACATCATATCTGAACGCGGTATCGAGGCCAACCCCAAAAAAATCATGGCCATCTCCAATATGGGCCCTATATGCAATGTTAAGGGCGTACAAAGGCTCACCGGCTGTCTAGCCGCCCTAAGATGGTTCATCTCCCAGCTCGGCGAGCGAGGGATGCCTCTCTACAAGCTACTCAATAGGACAGACATGTTCGTCTAGACTAAGGAAGCACAGTAGGCTTTGGAGAGCCTCAAAGCATCACTAACATCAGCCCCAATCCTCATCGCTCCCGAACGGGGAGAACCCCTCATCCTCTATGTCGTGGCAAGCAACCACATGGTGAGTGCTGCCCTAGTGGTCAAAAGGGAGGAGCCAGGACACCACCTTAAGGTCCAATGACCCATATACTTGATCGAGGAGGTACTCACTGACCCCAAGGTCTGGTACCTCCAGGAGCAAAAACTCCTATATGCCATGCTAATGGCAACCCGAAAGCTCCTGCACTACTTCACCGACCATGAAGTCATGGTCGTCACTTCATACCCTCTTGGAGACATCGTCCGCAACTGCGATGCTATGGGATGAATCTCTAAGTGGGCACTCGAACTCATGGGCCACGACATCAGGTATATCCCCCATACTACTATTAAGTCTCAAGCTCTTATAGATTTTGTCATCAAATGGATGGAGGTCTAGCTACCGACCCTAGACGTCACCCTCGAGTACTGGACGATGTACTTCAATGGGTCTGTCATGGTGCTCGGCTCAGGGGCTAGAGTGGTTCTGATCTCCCCAGATGGGAGTAGGCTCTACTACACCATCCATCTCTAGTTTTTAGCCTCAAACAATGCTACGGAGTATGAGGCCCTCATCAATGGACTACACATCGCCATCGAGCTTGGCACCACGTGACTCTACGTTTGCAGTGACTCGGAGCTAGTTGTTGACTAGGTCATGAAGGAGTGCTCCTGCAAAAGCCCCCTCATTACAGTATATTGCCAAGAGGTGCACAAGCTCGAGGATAAATTCTAGGGGATCGAGCTGCATCACGTCCCTCGAAAGGACAACGATGCCACCGATTTTCTCACAAAATTGGCTGCCAGGCGAGATCCATCTCCGAGCGGGGTCTTCATCAACGACCTCCACGAGCCATTCGCCTACATCCTAGAAGGTTCGATCTAGACACACCCTGATGCTAACCCGGCGCTCGAGGGCTCTGACCCTAATGACAAATCGGTGCTCGAGGGCTCTGACCCCATTGCCTCCATGCCAACGTCGCCCACCGACATCGCTGTGTTGGCACTCGATCAAACCAACTAGCGAGCACTGCTACTCGCGTACCTCCTCGAGGAGGTTCTCCCACCCGAAAGGACTGAAGCTCGATAGATCGCTCGACACGCCAAGACATTCATCACCATCGGTGATGAACTCTACAAGCGAAGTCCATCAGGGGTACTCATGAAGTGCATCCCTACCAACCAAGGGAAATAGCTCCTCCTCGAGGTCCATGCCAGAATCTACAGACATCATGTGGCCCCAAGGTCGCTGGTTGGAAAAGCCTTTCGCCAAGGTTTTTACTAGCCCATCGCACTACAAGATGCAGAGGAGGTCGTCCGCAGGTGTGAGGGATGCCGGTTCTATATATGCTCGGCAAACTCATTTGCCGGCACAGGAGCTCCAAACCATCCCCATCACCTGGCCATTCATGGTCTGGGGCCTCAACATGGTAGGACTTCTCAAAAAGGGCCTAGGTGGCTTCACTCACCTACTCATGGTGGTCGACAAGTTCACCAAGTGGATAGAGGCCAAGCCCATCACCAACATCCATTCAGAGGAGGCAGTCAAGTTCTTCCTCAACATCATATACCATTTTGGCGTTCCTAACTATATCATCACTGACCACGGAACTAACTTTATTGGGAAGAAGTTCTTGGACTATAGTGATGGATATGGCATCAGGATCAACTGGGCCTCGGTCGGACATCCATGTACTAACGGCCAGGTCGAGCGTGCCAATGGCATGGTCCTCCAAGGACTTAAGCCATGCATCTTTGACTGACTCAACAAGTATGCCAGGCAATGGGTTGTAGAGGTCCCAGCAATCCTCTGGAGCATGAGAATGACCCTAAACTGATCCACAGGGTTCACACCCTTCTTCCTAGCCTACGGAGCTGAAGCAGTGTGGCCCTCCGACATCGACCACGACGCCTAAGAGTGAAGGCTTTCGACCATGACCAAGCCATGGAGGCTCAGCAGGACATGGTCGACCTACTCAAGGAGGCCCATGAGATGACCATCATCCGCTCTGCTCGCTACCAGCAGACTCTCCATAGGTACCATTAGAGGAAAAATCAGAGGAAGGATCCTCTAGGTCAGAGACCTCGTGCTTCGAAGGATCCAATCGACAAAGGAGAAGCACAAACTCTCTCCACCATGGGAAGGACCCTATACGGTGACCAAAGTGATCCGACCAGGCACCTACTGACTGAAGGGCGACAATGGCGATGTTCTCACCAACACTTGGAACATCGAATAGTTACGCATTTTCTTCCCCTAAAAATTTGGTCTTTACCGTTTTCTTTCATTCAATGTTCGCTCCCACAAAGTGTAACACCTCGGGTGTTAGCCTTGCATAACTTGACTTGCATAACATGAGCATGAGCATCATGCATTCATAAATCATCATTTACAATTGAAACATTTGATCGAAACATATGAAACATTACTTGTTATCTCGTGTTTCTTAGAACATATGCATGTGATCTTGTACAAATGAATGCAAGTGGGTAATGTTGGTCACTAAAACACCTTAGCTATACTTAGGTTAACAAAAAGGAACCTTGTTCATGAAGGCCACATTTCATGATCAAGCACTTAAGTGATATTTCATGTGTTGACCTGAATAGCTATATGAGTGACTACTACATGAAATGCTTAAATGACCTTGCAAATTGTTTTAACATGCTTAGGATATCATTAGGAACAACTTTGGTATTTAGTGCTAGGGCTAGTTTGGTCATTTAGCCATGGTTTGAATGTGTATCATGATTTCAAAGTGACATGTTTGACTAAAGTTGAACTAAGTGTTAGGGACCTTGCATGGAGGAGTTCACTAAAGCAAAGTTGTAGTGTTTGACATAAGGAACAACTTTTATTTTTATGTCATGGACTGATTTAGCTTCTAACATGTTTGAATTGGACTCACAAAAATCAGCTTTTCACTGTTTTCAGCACTTCAAAAATTTTCTAAGTGTTTGCTCGACTGACAGCCTGACGAGCCGACTTTGATCATGATTTTACTCGGTGTACGATGAGAATTGGAACACAACCATTGAACAACATTTGTAGCTGGTACTTAGGACTACGAAAGTCATTTAGATCATTTACGAGTTGGAGCCATGGATTAGCAGTTAAATCAACGTGAAAACGCGCTGTCAGGCACTGCATCGCGCGACTGAATCGACTGAATCGATTGGCACAGTGGCCGACCAGCTTCAGAGCAGAGCCGCCGCGTGGAGGTCCCGTCGGCCGTGCGTCGCCGTTGCCCTGACCGCGCAGGCCACGCCGCGCCCGAGCGTGCCTTCATCACGCCAACGCCCGCCCGCACTCAGCCACGCTCCTTTTTCACTTCGCCTCGGTCTCCTTCGCCATCCGCAGCACCCGCAAGCACAGCCGTCGAGCTCCCGCAGCGCCACCGTCGTCGTTGACGGCACAAGCCTCGCCTAGCCACTTCTCCATCACCGCAACTGCATCGCCGTCTTCCCCGCGACTCCCTGCGCCAGCCAGTGCCCGCCGTTCTAGCTCGGTGAGCTCTAGCCCCGCACACCGCCTCGCCGGAGCTCCTCCGCCACCCCCCGTCGCCGTGGCCAGGGCCAACCCGACCACCCTCGGCCACGAGAGCGCGCGCACTAGCTTCCTTGTAGCCCACTGGTGCTCGTCCGAGCCTTAGATCGGGCCACCGAGGTCGTCACCGGCATTTTGCCGTGGTCCAGCTCCGCCGTTCCGCCATGGCCGCCGCCGATAGCTCTAGGGTCGGCAATAGGTCCGGTCCTGCGGTTTAGTAGGTTCGCCGAGTCGTGTAGGTCATACCGTGATGACCTCACCGCCGGCGAAGCTCGCCGTCGACGAGCCGTAGCCGCGCAGTGCCCAGCAGCGCCGCTGCTCTGCTCCGTGTCACTGACGCGTGGGGTCCCCTGACCAGCGGGTCCCACCTGTCAGCGACAGCAGTAGTGAAGGCTAACTCATTTTGAATCCAGTTTTTGATGTGTTTTGTTATTTTTGTATCTTTAGTTTGGTAGCTCCTAAAATTGTGAAATAAATATGATTGTGTTGCTTAGGAAATGTAGTATTTAAGAAAAATATGTTCTTGGGTTCAACAGTAGAAATTTTTGGGGATTTAAATTAGGAATTGAAATGTGCTTTTGAATGCATTCAAATTTGTTTATTTTATATCTAGAGTTCCTGTGCTCCAAAAATTATGAAATTTTTGTGGTAGGCTATTCTTGTCATACATGAGCTTGGGTAAAAATTTGAGGACCAGTGCATGTATAGATCTATAGTTATAGATTTTTCTTTTATAAATAGTTAATCCTTGCATGAATTTTTATAAATTAATTATGAGTCCAAAATTCATGAAATTTGTTGGAGGTGATACTAGTACCATATGGATGTTAAGAAAAATAAGAAATCTGTTGCCTGACACTTTTCAATAGGATTTTCCATTTATGCTATTTCAAGCCTTGCTTCCTTATCATTTTTGTATAGGATGTTCTACTTAGTAAAATGACATGAAATTTTTATAGTAGTCCTTTGATAGCATTAGTAAGACTCTGTAAAATTTTGAGAATTTATTAAGCACATTTGATATATATTTATTATTTAACCTAGATATCTAAATAAAATAATAAAGGCAATTTAATAAATAGTTTGGACTTCACCATTATATCATCTTAACTGTATTTGGTATGCTGAAACTGTGGGTAGGTTCTAGGTTGTCAAATTTTGAATAATTACCTGAAGTAGAAGTGTTATTACTTTATATTGCATGTCAAGTCATTTCTGGACTGATTCTAGAGTGTGATGAGTTACATGTTGAAACTAGTGTAGACTGTAAAAATGGTTAATAACAAAGTTGTAGAGAATTTGATAAGCTTTCCAGAAAGTCTAGGATCACTGTTTTTGGATTTGTAGAACTCCAGTTATGAGTGAAACAAGTAGCTACTGTTTGTGGTGTAGCCGATGCATTGTAGAAATAGTTAAGTAGTAATCGAGAAAAGATATGCACCTACTCAAACAACGCGATGCACTTGTTAACATTATGCATTCATAATACTCATATCATACTCATGTATCTAGGATCGGAGGAAGAGATCACGTTGCTGGAATTCGAAGAAGCAGAGGAAGGGAACCCGCAGGAGAATCCGCAAGCCCCCGCTCCCGAAGGCGTGGAGCAGAACCCTGAAGAGCTTCCGGAGTGCCCTGACCACCGCCCTACTTCCTTTCTGCGAGGCAAGCCCCGGAGCATTATAAGTCTCCCAGTAATTTACAAATGTTTACTTACGTATTTATGATTGATGCATTAGGTGATACGAGTTGAATGAAACCACTTGATGCATGTACATTCCTTGTCCAGATATTAACCCTTTAACCGGTATAGGTCCAGGATCGAATATATGCTTAGCCATGCTTAGACCGGTAGAAGTCGGGTGATATCCTATCACCTGCGAGATATAGGTGCATACCGAAGCACGGTTGGCTATATCTGCTATCGTGGAACAGAACCATGTGGTAAAAGTAAATTGAGACCGGACGGGAGGTCGATAGGGAAGCAACAAGGCATGGAGGTCTTGGGTGTGGACTTATCCCCGTCTGTGTCGATTAAGGACCGTACCGTTGTTGGCGCTTCTGACAAGATTGAACGCATGCCTCTCACTTAGCTGGCCGGATAACTCGTTCCGACCATGAAGCCGAGTAATTCAACTCAGGCCGGGAACCGTTCTGTTGTGCGCTCCTTCCGGGGAACGATTAGACTGAGCCCAAGGGCAGGCTTGGCCTGAGCATCCTAGCATTTGGTGTTCCAGATTGTGCGGCGCGGTACGGACCTGCGAAATGTGTACCTGAGTTGTACCAAAGGTGACCTAAGACTATCGTGGCTGATAGATCTGGGTTTGTGTTAGGAATAAATTCCCAGCTGGTTGAAATCGATTCGAATCGCCGTCTCTCCCGGATAGTGAGAAACTTGGCTAGTCCCAACATCGTAGTAACTATATTATGAAACATGATGGTTCAAATGAATATGAAATTTCAATACCTGCTATGGTTACTATTGTATGATCCTAAATAATATACCACATGTTTGGCATAGGATAGTTGCTAATCTAGAAAGGAATAGTTACAATTAACTTGATAAAAGAATCACAATTGTACAACGGTTAATTGCCTTTTTCGCAAAATGTTGTCAAGTTATGTCCACTTATACAGCCTTGCATAATCCTTGGAGTCATTTTATTTCTGGTTCATGACAGGTAAGTCTAGCTGAGTACCTTCTCGTACTCAGGGTTTATTTTCCCATTGTTGCAGATGGCACTGTGTACCATGGTTATTGCAAGAGTTGCTTCTATCCCGCTGTGGATGAGGAGTAAGCCTTGGGCAGGCTTCTTTAGTAATTCCTATCTTTGCTTTTGTGGACCGTGATCTGGCTTGGCACTGTATCAAACTATGTTGGAAACTTATCTTCAAACTTATTTGCTTCCGCTTTAATTATCAAACTCGGTTTGTAATAACTTTCTATTCGTACTCTGATGATGAAAAGTATCTGTGAACTTTATGTAATATGTGGCATGTATGTTGAATCCTGTACGATCTTGGTTGTTGTAAATCGTTTATCGAGACCCGTCGTGGTACTCGATGGACTACCGGGTTTATATGGATTCAAGTATGACAGTGCGACCGCTTGCGGATTGCCATTGTACTTGTATTCTTATAAATTGGTCGGTTCCACGACACAAAGCACCCTGGCCCGAACACTTTTGGCCCGAGTCACTCAGGGGCTCCATGAGGATGCGATACCACCTCTCTTTTTTACTATCTAATGATAAATAATTTTCTACCCAAACAAAAGGGTAGTCTATTCCTTTACTTACCTTACGTAACTTTGCTTCACCATTCCGATCGACCGCACCTCGCCTCTACCTATGGTTATGATTAGCTGAGCCTCGCGGGCCATGCCCAGGCTCTTAAGGTTGCAGCCTATGGGATGAACAGGTAGGTGTGAAAAAGAAAGAATAAAAAATAGAGCTATGCTAGAGTAAAAACAAGGAATGGACAGGACAAGCTTCCCCGAACAAAGTAATTCATCACAAAACAAAAATTGATGTATTCATCAATACAACTGTTCACATGGGGGCTCCCCCATGAATTTATACTATTACATCTGCTGGCTACTTCTATAGTGGCTGACCGGCGGCATCAGTGGATGACACGACCGGTGAAGATAAAGGCTGCTCGCCCTCCGATGGGGTGACGCTCGGCTCAGATGGAGCTTCCGACCCGGCCTCCACTCCATCCGCAAGCTAGGTGACATCTTCTTGACGCACGCCTTTAGCCACGCTCACATGGTGAGCCTCCATCACCCACTACACAGAGACTTGCTTGGCCACCAAACTATGCGTGTGGCAGCAAGCTTTCCTTGAGCGCATAGATGGCGCCCGCGCTCTAGTCGTCGACGTACCCTCTACAGATGGCGACAAAGTCCATGTCTAGGTGTCTTTCAGAGGCAGGCACCAAGTACCGCAACAAGTTCATAAGTTCATGGGCATCATCCAAGAGCGTTTACTGCCACCAGACATAACCACCACCACAAGGGCCCCGCTCGGTTCTGCTCCCTCAACTTCAATGAGCGCAACGGGTACCTCAAGGGTGTCATACCCATAGATGCTCAGGTGGAGAGCATGGAGCTCCGGACTTTCCCATACAAATGGGGCAGCTCCTAGATATGGACGCTGCCTACCGAGGTATGGCCGCCATGGCTAGAGGATGTCTCTGACATCTCATCCATCTTTATGAACTAGCTGACCTGAGCAGCTGCAGGCGCAAAGCCCCCCACTAGCGCAGTCCTAGGCAGGTCCCCCTCCAACAAAGCTCACCCGAAGAAGAGCTACCGGAAGAAGTCCATGTGCGGCTCCATCCCAAGGAAGGCCTCGTGGACGGTGGCGAAGCCGGCAATATGCAGCATCCTAGTTGGGTTGAGATGCAGCAGCTCTAGGCCCCACTCATTGAGGCACCCACGTAGGAACCCATGTGTGGGGTATCCTAGCCCGTGCTCATGGAAGGCGAGGAAGGAGACAACCTCGCTGGCCCAAGGTCATGAAAAAGCATCCCCTGTGGGAGCTCTCTAGTATGCCACCTCCTTCGACAGCAGCACCCCCTTCTCGATGAAGGCGGCCAGCACTAACTCGCTCACAATGGATGACCTCTAGCTCAACATTGTGCTCTAGATTCGCAAATGGATCTATGAGTTTCTCCTCTCCCTCGGAACCACTGCACACAAATGCTCTTGGCAAAGAAAGAAGGAGGAAAGGAGGCAGTTGGGGAATAGGCGAAGGAACGGGACGAAAGCCCTCTCCCTACCCCTATTTAAAGAGGAGGCACAACAGTTGAGGAAAGGTGAGGGATTGGGGAGAGAAACCCTCTCCCTTCCCCCATTCAATGCGGATAGGATACGACGGGACATGCCCTAACCGATGGGACGCACCCTACCCGATAAGGCGATGCCTAGTCAGATAGGATGTGGCCTGGGTATGGCCCACCACTACCGCATGTTGGGCACAAGAAACAAGGAGCAACTGCATGTAGGTGGCCCTCCGCCTTCCCAGACAAGACTTGGAAGGGACCAACAATGGGATCTCCACCCAGGAGAGACCAATAGGCTTTCTGAGTTGATTGGACGGCTCAGGCGAATGTCGAGAGACACATAAGGAGCAGAGGGACACCCCATGTGGGCCATGTCAACTCCATCATGAACGATGAGCGTAGATCCCGATCGGACATATCCGATAGGAGCTCCTCAAACCCTGTCACTCGAGTCATCAAGGTAACATTACCAAACCCCACTATTTCTTTATATGATCATTCATTCATCTGCCGTCATTCATACATGCATTCACACATTCATTCATACAAATCATTCATTCATCCCATACATCCAAAGCATCGCATATGCAGTAAAATGCATCACAACGCTCCCTGTTGTAGCACGAAGCGGTAGTTGCCTCATTCAACATGAGCAACAACCAACTAGGGTTTCAAGGTTGGCCCATGAAGGGCTTGAGGCCGCCTTGTGTCAAACAGGGCTAGGGGAGAAAACACAAATGAGCCCTGAGCGTTCCTCACCTAGTCTGCTCCGAAGGAGACACGGTCATCTCAACCTTCTTGTTCGATCCTAACCTTGAGCCATGCCCATAGAATCTCCATCAAGGGGAGGCCAGCGGGCCACCTAGGTCGATCTCTGGGATGACCCAGGCATCTGTCGGGACATAGGTTAAGGAGCAGTGGAATGCCACATGAGGGCTATGCCGACCCCATCATGAATGGACCCGGATTTCACTCAAATGTGCTCGTTAGCGAGCTCATCGAGCATGTCACTCGAGCCATTGAGGCAAGCGACGTTAGCTCAGCCCCTCTAGTTGTGGAAACCATGAACGGGGTAACGCATGAAACTCAACCAACCCCTTCCGAGCCCAACGGGGCTTAGGGAATCAGGACGCCCAACACCTCGGCATGACCTCGATTGCACCTAGATCTACGACTCTGACTCGCCTGATCCCTCAGCGCACCCAGTGTCGACAGAATATCATCAGCAGTCCACCAAGGGGTATCCCGTGATGGTAGATTGATCGGCAGAGGAGCGTGTAATCAAGAACAAGAAGGCAACAGAGACACACGAGTTATATAGGTTCAGGCCATCAGTATGACATAATACCTTACTCCTATGGTCTGTTGGTTTGTATTAGCTATCATATGATTTGCCATGATTTTGTAGGGGGTCCCTACCCGCATTATATAGTTCGGGGGGCAGGGTTACATGTCGGTTAGATCTGAGAGATAACCAGAAAGTAATAACAGATTACAAGAATCATGGGGTCGTACATATCCTAATAGATCTCATAACATCTTCAGGATATCCTCCCCATGCCTTGTGGGAGGCACCGAGAAGAATCGTGCCCTGCAAGGCTCCTTCTTGTGGGCTAGGCCACCCCTAGAGGCGTAGCCCATGTGGCCTATCGTGGGTATCCGGGGTTGTACCCCCCACAGCTAGTCCCCGAGCGCCTTGTACCCATTGTGCAATGCCGTCTTGAGCTTTTTCGAGCAATTGCGACCCAAAATCGAGCTGTCCAAATTATGGTCCGACCACCATAATGAATCGCTGAGCAGTTGTGAGCAGCTGCCGAGCAGCGTGCAACATCGCCGAGCAGTGTATTCCGAGCACGGCTTGACACAAGGGTGTAAGGAGCTCAAGTCCAGAATTGAAAATTCCTGTGTGGTAAAATGAAGTGTGCCCACTTAGAGTCCGACCATGAGGGTAAAGATACCTTGTTTTAGCTTTTATAGGCTCGGAGTCTTTCAGAAAAAACAAACACATTCACCGCAAGGTGAAGTGTGCCCACTTAGTCCCCGAGCCTAATAGTAGGTGACGTAGTCACGTGGTGCTAGGCTCAGAAAATAGTAAACTAGCCAAGCAGGTAGCCAGTCCCCGAGCGTAGCCTCGAGATGAAAAACAAACACATTCACCGCAAGGTGAAGTGTGCCCACTTAGTCCCCGAGCCTGACAGTAGGTGACGTAGTCACATGGTGCCAGGCTCAGAAACAAAGAAATAACGAAAACCAACTAACCAAACAGCCAGTCCTCATGTTTCAGGCGAAGATATCAGATAAATCAAACCATGGAGAAAAAATCAGAGTAATGGCTGTACAGTATCGGTTACTGAGCCTCATTAAATTGCGGAGAAATCGGTGATTATTTGGCGACGATAAATGAGCGACGTGGGCTACTGTTATGTGACAGCCCAAGTTGCGGCCCATTAAACCACATTGGAGAAGTCGAAGTAGCGCTGATCGCGGGAACAGTTTCCCAAAAACCCTCAGATGCGAGGAAAGGTGGGGAAAGTGCTTTATAACCGCGTCGCCGCATACATCACCGCCTACCTCTATCAATTTCCCTGCTTCCTTCCTTCGCAATCCCTGCGCTCCACATTCCGCACCAATGCGAGCACTCGCCTCCAATCTAGGACCAATCCGAAGAGAATGGCGCCGAAAAAAGGAGCCGCAAAGCCAAGGAAGGCGGCCACCGGAGCCAGCCACGACGAGGAGTGGGTGCCATCGAAGACGGGGGTGGTGGATCTCAACAGAATGGTGGCGGCGGGCGTTCTCCCAGACCACCTCACTGCCGGATGATGGCCAGCTAGTGGTGAGCCCTTTCCAACACCTCATACTGAAGAGGCTGTAGTATTTGAAGATTATTTCTGGCGAGGATTAGGGTTTCCTGTCCACCCCTTTCTGAGGGATCTTATGGAGTTTTGGGCGATTAGCCTCTGCAATCTGCACCCCAACACCATACTACACATGTTAATCTTTATCCATTTCTATGAGGCGTTTCTCGGTGTTCTTCCACACTTCAACCTCTTCAGGCACCTGTTCTGTCTGAAGAAGAAGGGGGGGTAGCGGTTCCAAGGTGGTCGACGGTGTGTACCTACAGCTCAGGGATGGGATGGCCAGCGAATACATCAATGTACCGCTAAATACCTCCCTGAAAGGTTGGAATGCCAGATGGTTCTATATCAAACAAAGTCACCCAATGATTCGATGTGAAGTCCACCACATCCCGGTCAACCACAGTAGTTGGTCGGAGAGACCCAACAGTGCTGACATGGAGCAAGTAATGGAGCTTCTTGACTTGATTAAGGGCGTGGAGCTTAGGGGTGAACTGGTTGCAGCTAGCTTCATAGTGCGCCGCATTCAGCCCTGCAAAGAGAGGGTCCACCTGGCGTTTGACTACAAAGGTGACAACGACGGTACCCGGGAAAGCACAGATCGGCTGTCGAAGAAAGAAGTAATAGACCGGGCCATGGACCTATTCACTGCTAATGTCTCATTCAGTTGGCCACAAGGAACGAGGGCCTTCAACTGCACCAATCCGCCTCCTCAGGTAACTATTTCATTTTGCATTGATCAGGCATCGATTGCCGAGCAAAGGACTGACTTACTTATGTAAAGATCCATTCGCAGGATAGGGCAATATACTTTTCAAGCATGCTGAGAGCTGATTGGCCAAAAGGTGTAGACGTCCGGCGGCTGCTTCAGCCCAAAGAGGAGTCAAGCACCTCGTCAGATAATCCATCCCTAGTATCAGAGAAGATCCATGGGAAAAGACCAGCGGTAGATGAGCCGGTCCAAAAAAGGAGAAAAACCACAGGCTCTACTGCACACAAATCGGGCGGCATCTCACTTGGCGATGACCAAATCGCTTGTCCACGAAGGACCGCAGTGCTAGAGTGGTCTGACAATAATGAAAACCAGACAGCGCATCCACCGAGCACGAAGGAGCCATCGAAGAGTGCTGAAGTCCCTGAGCAGCAAGCAAGGGAGAGTCATGCATAGGCAACGACAGAAGTCCCAGCGGTGCAGATGACCGGAGTCCCCGAGCATCAAGGGGGGAAAACCATAGAGCAGCGCACAGAGGAGGCTCCGGGGCACCAAGTAGAGCAGCGGCCTGCTGTAGAAGAGCATGAACTCTCCCATCAGGCAGACTAAGCAGCAGCGCCTAGGGGATCAGGTAGGCATCGCTGGTTCAAGAAATTGAATCAGAAGACCAAACCGTATGTATCTTGGAGTAATAATTTTGTTCCTTGATTTCTTTTGGGTACTAATAGGCTGACATTACGCAGGGCAACACCAAGGCCCGGACCCTCGGTAGGGACAATGCCGACTGCTCCTGTCCAGGAGTCCCCGAGTGCTCGACAAATAGAGGACGGGCTAGCCGTCGCTACCAGCGGTCCTGGCGATGGTGAATCATTGGCGCACACGACAGGCATGTCGGCGACCGCGACCGAGGCTACGACCAAAAACAACGATACTTTAGAAGCAGAACTGTAGCTGATGTTGACGCACCGGAGGCTAAGGATGCAACTCCGTCAATGGCCGAGGAGCAACTTGCACCACTCGCAGTGACGCTAGGAGTGGTCGGAGCAGCTGTCTGACCATAGAGTCCCCTAGTGGTGCCTCAAGCGACGATGGAGGAGGACGAGGTTGTGGAGATCGAGCGTGCCACACCTAAACCCCAGTCCGTCCGGATTCTCCAAAAACGCGGGGAAGAGGTAGTAGTTGTCGAGGAAGAAAACACCACCAGGGAAATAAAGAGGTTGAAATCCGCCTTTGCTGGAGTTATGACTCAAATCGAGGTAAGTACCGCACCTGGAATACTGATATATGTTGTTGGAGACCAAAGTTTATCACTAGCATTGTTTGTCTGTAGGGGATAGCTCGAACAGCCAAGCAATGGCACCAACTGATGAAGAGGATGGAGCCCCTCGCCGAGGAAAACAAGAAACTCCAGGAGGCGTTAGATCTTTCAGAAAAGAGTATTAAGAGGGCTTAGCATGAGCGGGACCTTGCGGAGTCTAACTCATGGGACCTTGAACATCAGAATGGGGTTCTGTCTGAGCAACTAACGGCTACATCCGAGCAGCTAAAGAAGAAATCCGAGCAACTGGCGATTGTATCCAAGGAGATAAAAAGAAAAATGGAGAGCTCAAAAGTAAATCCGAGCAACTCGATCAGAAGTGCAAACAACTTGAGAATGTATCCAAGCAGAAATCCGGTATGCTTTATCACATAATGTACTTTGCAATAGTTGGCCATCCATTTTTCGATAACTGTTGTGCTTACAGAGCAAGATGTGGAACTCAGCCAGCTTCGCCAGACCATCGAGCAAATCCGACAAGAGAAAGCGAAAGAGTCGGAGCGAGCAGATAAACTGGCCGAAGAACTAAAAGGTAGATACCCCCTGATTGAAAGTAATGTTGTAGTACTTTTTTGGCATGACGAACCATTGTAATGCTTGTAGATTACCGCCATAAAGCCAAGGCACAGTTCGATGTGCTGGTGCAGGAAGCCAAAGTCCAAAAAGACAACTTCAACACTGTAACCACCACGATAAAACCAGTGCTCGACTACGTCGATATGGAGCTGACGCCTTGTCCTGACGGCAGGCAACAAGCGCCAGATACCATCATCCAGAGATGCAAGGCAGCGTGGGAGAATTTCAAAAACTTCAACCGCGACGCCGTTATGACCGCCGCTACTCATGCCCTTGTGGTGGTTCGGTCCCACTACCCGACTGTCGATATCTAGTCGATAGGGGGCTGGTTTGCCGACGGGCTGAGCGACGCAGAAACCTAGCAGCTGGAGGATGATGTTGAAGATGCAGCAAAAATGCTTGTCGGCGATATAGATCTGTTTGGCGAAACAAAAGGTGCTGGCGAAGCTTAACAAACTACTCGGATATTATCACCTATACCACTTGTTTTATTTGGTGTTGAAGAATCATTGTATTAACAACCCGATGCAATTATGCATAATATAAGCAGTGTTCGATCAATTAGTTTTCACTAAACTCGATGCCTTAGCTAGCCCGTAATCCATAACACAGAGCACGGAGCCCATGCACATGTTGGAAAAATAAGCGTTACCAAAGGACCATAGCCTACCGCCCAATATGCAGAGCACGGAGCCCATAGGACGTGTAGGGGGATATTAGAGCCTTGGTGTTCTCCATAAAGGTTAGAGCAAAACACATGCTGCCCAGCAGCCAATTTGAGTATCTTGGTGAGAAAAAGTAATTAAAGTGGCATCCGAGCAGTTAGTTCATCCATGAAATCTAGGCCTTGACTAGCCCATAGTCCATAACATCGAGCGCAGAGACCCTGACACATGTAGGATGAACAGGCATTACCAAAGAACCGCAGCCGACCAACCATAACGCAGAGCGTGGAGCCCCAAACAAGTGTAGGAAGGGATCGGAGACTGGGTCTTCTCCATAGAAAACAGAAACAAAAACATGCGCTGCTCGACGATCGGCGAGCTATGTTACGAGATTTGGAGCGCAAAATCGTCGTCGTTTTTAGGAGAAAACCTTATGTGATCCAGAGAAAACATAGTCGGTGATTTTTGGAGAAATCGTGTTCGGCGATTTTTGGAGTTAACGTGTTCGGCGATTTTTGGAGAAATCGTGTTCGGCGATTTGGAGAAATCGTGTTCGGCAATTTGGAGAAATCGTGTTCGGCGACTTGGAGAAATCGTGTTCGGTGATTTGGAGAAATCGTGTTTGGCGATTTTTGGAGTTAACATGTTCGGTGATTTCGGCGTGCTTGGTGAGCGTATTGGAGATCGTCATGGAGTGGCATATAGCCCGATAACAGTAAGTGAAACTTATAATGGAGGAAAAAATGGAGGAAAATTATGGAGACCAGAACTTTATTAATCAGAAAGTAAAGAATACATATCTATGTTGTTTCAGGGATAGAGACATATAAGGTGCTCTATGTGCCAGGACTTAGGAACATCGATTCCATCTAAGTCACATAAGCGATAAGACCCTGGTCGAGTAACACCTTTGACGATGTAAGGGCCCTCCCAGGTGGAAGATAGCTTGTGAAGCCCTTAGGTTTTTTGTCTCCTACGTAAGACGAGGTCACCGATCGTGAACGAACGACCTTTGACGTTGCAGTTGTAATACCTCCACAGACCTTCGAGGTACTTGGCTATGCGAACGCAAGTAATTAGACGTTCTTCCTCAGCCCGATCAATGTCTTATGTCCGAATAGCTGAGGCTTGCTCTTCATCATAATTTTCTACTCTAGGCGCTCAGAAAGCAATATCCGCTAGGAGTATGGCCTCTGAGCAGTAGACCATAAAATATGGAGATACACCGGTACTGCGACTAGCTTGGGTGTGCAGTCCCTAGACCACCGCTGGTAGTTCTTTGAGCCATCTGCCCAGATGCTTTTCTTCTTTCTGATAGAGCCTTTTTTGAGGGCGTCGAGGATCATACCATTAGCCCACTCGACCTGGCCGTTAGCTCTAGGATGAGCAATGAAAACGTATTTAGCAGAGATGCACCGGTCTTCGCAGAAGTCTAAAAAATGATGGCTGGTAAAAGTCGTCCTGAGGTTGGTGATGATGCTGTTTGGGAGACCGAATCTGTGTATGATATCTTCAAAGAGCTCGACTGCTTTCTTTGTAGTAGCCGAGATGAGTGGTTTGTACTCAATCCACTTGGAGAACTTATCAATGGCGACGTACACATACCAGAAACCTCCTGGCGCTGGTTTGAAGGGCCCGATCATATCCAGTCCCCAGCATGCGAATGGCCAGGAAGCTGGAATGGTCTGTAGTTCATGTGCCGGTACATGTATTTTCTTGGCAAAAAACTAACAACCCTCACATCGTCGAATAAGATCTTCTGCATCGGAGATGGCCGAGGGCCAGTAAAAATCTACTCGAAAAGCTTTGCCGACCAGTATTCTCGAAGCTGCGTGATTGCCACAGGAACCAGAGTGAATTTCAGAAAGTAGCTTCACACCATCGTCTTGGATGACGCACTTCTATAGTATCCCTTCCTTAGCACTTTTCCTCATCAGGTTACCGTCTACCAGCACGTAATGCTTACTTCGGCGAATTAGACGTTCGGTTTTGATTTTGTCGGTGGGTACTTCATCGCTGGAGAGGTATTTGATGAACTGTTCCCTCCAATTGGCGACCGGCAAAGGTACCGCAAGTACCAACTGCTTGGCAGGGGGTACCTCTTCAACTTCCTTCTCTTCTTTAATGGATGGTGCCAGGACGTCTTGAACGAAAACCCCCGGCGGAACCACGGCGTGAGAAGATCCTATCTTTGATAGCTAGTCGGCTGGTTGGTTTTGATCCCGTACCACGTGGTGGTACTCGATACCGTAGAATTTCCCTTCAAGCTTCCTGATTTCGGCGTAGTATGCGTCCATTTTCTCACTGGAACAGGACCAATCTTTATTGACCTGGTTGATAACCAGTGTGGAATCCCCATACACCATGAGGCATTTGACGCCGAGCTCGACAGCTATACGGAGACCATGGAGACATGCTTCGTATTCCGCGGCATTGTTGGAGGCCAGAAAATGTATGTGAAGAACGTATCGGAGTTTATCCTTTGTCGGCGTGATGAACAGAATGCCCGCACCAGCACCATTAATGTTAAGGGTGCCGTCAAAGTACATCACCCAGTGCTCGAGGCAAGTGGCGGCAATGGGTTCTTGGATCTCGGTCCACTCAGCGATGAAATCAGCAAGTGCCTATGACTTAACGGTCGGTCTGCTTCTAAGGTCAATGGAGTAAGTGCCGAGCTCAATAGCCCACTTGATGATACGACCATTGGCCTCTTTATTGCGGAGAATATCCCCTAGAGGGAACTCGGTGACCACGGTGATCTTGTAGTATTCGAAGTAATGTCGGAGCTTGTGTGAGGTAATCAAAATTGCATATAACAGCTTTTGCACCTGAGGATAACGAGTTTTGGGCTCATTAAGTACCTCGCTGATAAAATAGACCGGACGTTGCACCTTGTAGGAGTGTCCAGTTTCCTCACGTTCGACGACAATAGCCGTACTGACAATGTGAGAAGTGGCGGTGATGTAAATCAGCAGAGTTTCATCTGGTCATGGCGCTGTCATGATTGGAGGTTTTGTTAAAAATAACTTGAGCTGCTCGAAAGCTGTGTCTGCCTCCAGTGACCAAGAAAAAAGCTCAGAGGCCTTGAGGAGCTTGAAGAAAGGTAGCCCTTTTTCACCGAGGCATGAGATAAAACGGCTTAACGCAGCCATGCAGCCTGTAAGCTTCTGTATATCCTTGACACATGTTAGCCGTTTCATGTTGGTGATGGCAGAGACCTTGTCAGGGTTTGGTTAGATGCCCCGAGCACTGCCAATGTAGCCCAGCAGGATACTGGATGGAACTCCAAAGATGCACTTTGAAGGGTTCAGCTTCCATCGGTATTTGCTCAGGTTGGAGAAAGTTTCTTCAAGGTTGGCGATAAGATTGTCGGCGGTTTTAGTCTTGACGACCATGTCGTCGATGTAGGCTTCGACGTTGCGGCCGATCTATTGGTCGAGGCGCTTTCCTATTTGGGGTCAAGGTGAGCCCCAATTTTCACCATGTTGGAAGGGTCGTCGAGGCCGAGGCCAATCTCCTTGACTTCCTTGGACTTGGCAGAGGCACGAGGAGGCTCTGGAATCTCCATGTCATCAGCAGACGCCATCTTGATGGAGAGGTCGGTGGCTTCGACGAGGGTGAGACTTTCTGTCTCACAGGCGTAGGCGACAGAGAGGTTGGCCTATAGAGACAGGACTCCTACGGGCAAAGGCATCTTCAACACCGAATACGCGTAGTGCGGAACGGCCATGAACTTGGCCAGAGCTGGATGCTCTAGTATGGCATGGTAGGCGGTGTCGAAGTCGGCGACGTAGAAGTTGATATGCTCCGCTCGGTAGTTGGTTGCTGTGCTAAACTATACTGGTAGGGTAATTTCCCCAAGCGGTCTGGATGCCCTACCAGGTACCATGCCCCAGAAGGAGGAGTCTAGGACGTGAGATCTGTTGTCCCAAGGCCGAGCTCCCTTAGGGCCCCAGTGAAGAGTAGATTCAAAGCGCTCCCACCGTCGACAAGGACTTTTCTGAAGAGCACCTTCTGGATAGTCGCGTTAAGGACGAGGGGAAAACGCCCTATGTAGGGTATGTTTGCCCACTGGTCGGCCCTACTGAAAGTGATGGGGACTTCAGACCACGGGCGATAGCTGGGGTTGGCGGTAGTTTCCTCTGAAGCGACGGTGAGCACTCATCGGGCGGCGAGCTTTCATTGCCTTCTGCTCTCGTTGGAGGCAAAACCCCCGAAGATGGTGGCAACCACCTTGTCATGGTCCTAGAAGGTATTATTATTATCCCCAGGTGGTCGGCGTCCTCCGTTCCCACCATTGTCATCGTTGTATTTTTTCTCCTAGAACTCCTTAGCCAAACCAAGGCAGTCTTTCATCTTGTGTTTGGCGTTCTTGTGCATGGTACGGTCCGTCGAGGATCTTCTTGTACTGCTCATCATAGTTACGCTTGGCGTGTGGCTCATTGACGTTGGCAACAAAGTGGTCTAGTCGGCAGCGGCGATTCTGACCAGGTTTGAATCCATCTGGCCAATCACGTCTGCTGTCCCGATGGAAACTGCAGTCATCGTAGCGGCGATCGTTGTGCTGTCGGTCGTCAATGCGGTCGTCGTGGCGGCGAGGTGGGCGATTAGTGCCCGTATCTTCATTAAAATGCACCTCCACTTCCTCAGTGTCGGCATACTGGTTGGCGATTATGATCATCTCGCCGATGCCGGTAGGTGGCTTTCTGTTGAACTTAGAACAGAATTCGTGGTGATGAAGTCCTCGGACGAAGGCGGTGATGACTTCGGCTTCCGTGATGTTGGGAATAGAATTTCTCATCTCGGAGAAGCGTCTGATGTAGCTATGGAGTAGTTCGGATGACTTTTGGGCGATGCGGTCGAGATCGTGCTTGGTGCCCGGCCGCCTGCATGTGGCCATGTAGTTGTCGGTGAAGACTTTCTTCAGCTCTTCCCAAGATCCGATGGAGTCCAGGGCAAGGCTTGTGAACCAGCTCATGGCGGCTGGCGTGAGCATGATGGGGAGATAATTCGCCATGACATTAGTGTTTCCTCCGGCGGCGTGGACGGCAGTGGCATAAGCCTGCAACCCCTGAGTTGGGTTCATCCTTCCTTCATAGGGCTCGACTCCAGTGATTTTGAAACCACAGGGCCACTAGAGTGTTCGGAGCGCCCTAGTGAACGCTGGGGGCCCTTCCGAGTTGTCGGGACCGATATCAGTAGTATTGCCAGCGACGATCGGCTCCAGTGCTGAGTCCGGATTACCGTACTCTTGCTCGTACTCCTGGCAGTGTCGTACTTCATCTTCATGGCGCCCGAAGCGACGTTGATCGATACGCCATCGTGCATCCTGAAGGTTACTGAGGTGCACTCAGGCATCCTGTTCGACCTCTTGGTCGTGCTGGCAATGGTGCTCGGCGTGGTGGCCTCCAACTCCCCCCTGGGGAGGTAGTGACTGGTCGACGAAACGGCTTTGACTGGGGCGGCGATTGGATCTAGGATCGGCTGATCGGCGAATCGTGCTTGTGGAGCATGAAGGTCTCTAAACCTCTCGGATCTCATTAACTTGATAGTGTGCCACTTTAAGCATAGCGGCGACCTTGGTGAGCTCGGGCGTCTGTGGGAGATGTGCAAGCTCATTGGCGGCCATCGCTAGATTGGTGCTCAGAGTCTTGAAGACGTCGTGGCCATCAGCGCGGAGGAATTCTTCATCGAGGTTGTGATGGAGGGGCCTTCCTTGCGAGTCGAACTAGTTATCACGAGTGGCCTCGGCCATCGCAAGGGCGCATTCGTTATCATAGCGTTGCACACGGTTGACATTCCTGTTTTCATGGGCAGCGCATTCCTCATCTGTTTTGCCGTTCCGAGGGGGGCTGTCGATGCTGACGTTGAAGATTGTGCCACCCCAGAAAGGTAGGAGAGGGGGTTGCTCGGTGAAGGTCTCGGCGAGGAGCTCCGTGGAGCCTTGAGACTCGAAGTCTGGATTTTCCTCCAGGATAGTTTGGAGGGATGTTCCGGGACCCCGGCTGGCGTGCAACATGTTGACGGTTGGTGGGAGCTGGTCGGTGATCTGGTCGGCGAATTTGCCCCTCAGGGCGTCCTGATATGCAGCGGCGGCGTTGGCGAGCCCGAAGGGTAGGGCGGCGAGCCCCAAAGTTTGCCGAGCACTGAGCACCGACAGACCAGGATCGGAAGATGGTCGGTGCTAAACAAGGGTGTCTAGAGCTGACTCAGCAATGGAGAGGCAATCAACGAGTTTCAAGCCGACCCGATCGATAGACTCGATCAGATCGTTATTATTGACATGCCTCCTCCGGTAGTGAGGAAGCGAGCGGCGAGTAGCTGATGAAGTCAACCCTAGAAGTGGTTCTGAGATTAGATCTGCAGTCGCAGGTGCGAGGGTGGTCGGCGTAGAACAGATCTACACCGGCTCGAGAAGCTCTCCAACTCCGTCGGCGTTGATGACCCACGTGATGGATCCGACCGTGAAGATCTAGCCGGGCTGCAGGAGGGATGAAGAGCCTGTGGAAAAAGCCATCTTGTTTGACAAGGAAACAGCATGCTCACCCCTACCTGGCACGCTAACTATCGATAGAATATCATCAGCAGTCCACCGAGGGGTATCCCGCGATGGTAGATTGATCAGCAGAGCAGCGTGTAATCAAGAACAAGAAGGCAATAGAGACACACGAGTTATATAGGTTTAGGCCATCAGTATGACGTAATACCTTACTCCTATGGTCTGTTGGTTTGTATTAGCTATCGTATGATTTGCCTTGATTTTGTAGGGGGTCCCTGCCCGCCTTATATAGTCTGGGGCAGGGTTACAAGTCGGTTAGATCTGAGAGATAACCAGAAAGTAATAACAGATTACAAGAATCATGGGGTCGTATGTATCCTAATAGATCTCATAACATCTTCAGGATATCCTCCCCATGCCTTGTGGGAGGCGCTGAGCAGAATCATGCCCTGCAAGGCTCCTTCTTGTGGGCTGGGCCGCCCCTAGAGGCATAGCCCATGTGGCCTGCTATGGGTATCCAGGGTCATACCCCCACACACCCGGCGCCTAGATCCACGACTCTGACTCGCTCGATCCCTCGGCACGCCCGATGTCTAGATCCACAACTCCGACTCGCCCGATCCCTCAGTGTGCTCGATGCCTGGATCCATGACTCCTACTCACACAATCCCTCGACACACCCGATGCCTGGGTCCAGGAGTCCATCTCGCCCGATCCCTTGGCTGCACTCGATGCCTAGGTCCGCAAGTCCATCTCGCTCGATCCCTCGACTACGCCCGATGCCTGGGTCCGTGAGTCTGTCTCACCCAATCCCTTAGCTGTCCCTTGGCTGCGCCCGACGCCTAGGTCCGTGACTCTATCTCGCCCAGTCCCTCGGCCATGACCAAATGCCTAGGACTATGCTCCTAGAAACATTGGATCAAAACTAGAAAGTGAAGGCTACGCCCACCAAGGTGCACACACTCACACCCATTGATAGAACCCCTAGGCGATTCTGCCCGAATCGCTTGGAGGCTCGGGGGCTACACCCGCGGGTGCGCTCGCGCGCACCCGCTGTCAAAACAAAAAAAATTTCCCTTGCTGGCAACACGAAGAACCCCCAGGCAATTCTGCCCGAACCGCCCGTGGGCTCGGGGGCTACACCCGTGGGTGCGCTCACGCGTACCTACTATCAAAGATAAAAATACCCCAGACAATTCTGCCCAAATCGCTCGGGGGCTCAGGGGCTCCTGTCGGGTTCATAAACCCGAGGTCCCTCATGGACCTGCTTCCCAGCAAAAGCTCAGCCCAGCAGATGATGTTGCGAATGACGCTCAACTCCTAGGCCAGCCCAAATACCTAACAGCAGGCCAGAAGGGTGACCCGATCTCTGATCGGAAGGCCTGGCCAAAGAGGAACGGCGCCCGCTTCTGACTCCAGCCCACCTCTCTGACCGGAAGGCCTGGCCAGGAGGAACAGCGCTCGCTTTAGACTCCGGCCCGCCTCTTCGACCGGAAGGCCTCGCTTCCGACTCTAGCCTGTCTCTCCGACCGAAAGGCCTGGCCAAACACCGCTTCCTACTCTGACCCGCGTCTTCGACCGAGGACGCACCGAACCTCTGCTTACAACACTTCTCTAATTGGCGTAGTCAGAGCCGACTGGGACCAACCGATCGGGGACGCCCACTCGGTGAGGACCTAGGAAACGGACGGAACAAGTAAAGCAGGGCGCTCAAGTCAATCGTGAAACCAAGGACCGTGCCTTGTACACCTGCAGGACAGTACCGACAGGACATGTTAGAAGGGTGCCTTGGAACCTTCCAGGCATGTCAGAACCCAAACAGTGTTGTGGGCTTCGGTGTTTGCCCTACAGTGTTGTGGGGGCGCCATCAATTCCCATACCAGGCGAACATGGTAAACCCCCCCCCCCCACAGGCCTCTAGGCATCGACAATATGGTAGGCGCCGATATCTGCCATGCTAGAAGAAGACGACAGAACCTCCCACATGCATCTGACATTAACAGTGTTGTGGGCGCCTACAATCATCTCGTACCCGACAGCGTGGGCAACAAGACTTAGTAACATACGTAAACTCTCCCCCTCTCACTTGTAAGGCCATCCCCTTCATCTATAAAAGGGGATGCGCTCTCTTCCAATGAGGGAGATCCATTCACGATTAAAACACAACTCCAGGAACTCTCCGACGATACGAACAACCAATGATCGATTCACCCTCTGCTAGCTTTAGACACTCTAAAGCTACACAGAGCACTCGCTCGAATACTTAGCGCACGTAGGAGCTCCCATCACTCTCGGCCCTTCGGTCCGGAGTCCGACCAGACCTCTTGCACCCCCACCTTTCTCCCTCTCGTTTGTAACCTCACAGCAAACTTCGACCACCTGGGCTCAGGAATAAAGTCACCGACCGACTCAAACTGGACATAGGGCACGTTGCCTGAACCAATATAAACCCTGTGTCATTGAGTGCTAGGCCACATCCGATCACAACGTACGGCAAAACTACAAATATTTACGTGTTGGTCACTTTCTACACTGACAGGTATGTTGCAAGTGTTTCATATGGATGTTGCAAAAGTAGATCAGTATGTTGCATATGTTGCAAGCGTCTGTTTCAAATGTTTTATTTGTTTTTTCAGACATATGTTGCAAGTGTTTTTATTTGGATGTTGCATATGTTTCACACATATGTTGCAAGTGTTTTTATCTAGATGTTCCATATGTTTTGTAATGGCTTTTCGAGTGTTTTCATGTGTTTTTACAAGTGTTTCAGATGCATGTTTGAATTATTTCATCTGTCTTTAGACGCATGTTGCAAATGTTTCATCTGGATGTTTCAAAAGTAGATCGGGTGTGGTACATGTTACAATGTGACTCACCTGCCATTGCCATATGTTGCAGCTACTGGGGCGCCGTGCATGCGTGTGGGAAGCAGGTGGAGCGTTGCACGACTGCGGGCGAGGGAAGCGGAGGGGGAAGCGTGGGGAGCGGCGTGGGCGTGCAGCAGCCACGGGCGTGCGGACATGGCGTTTGTTCGGACATCTGGACGCTAGTAATTCCCTAAAAAATATGTCCACCTGGCTTTATTAAGTTATAGAATTGGCAGGGGCAAGTAGGAGGGATGCCACATCACCCATGACGGACGCGCCCACCACCGCCGCCTAAGGTCTCGCACGCGCCCGCTGCTGCTGCCTTGGGCATCGTTCACGCCTGTCGTCTCCTCCATTGCCGCCTCGGATAAACCAAATGACACATGTAGCCCTCACTTAACCATATGGAGATCTTGTGCTTACTATATTTTTAGTCTAGTAGTCGACACTTATGGTAGGTACACATGTGATTGTTGTTTTCCGGGAGTTAATTCACCTAGAAAATCTTATAACTTAGGATAAATTTTGAATGCTTCAATACCTTGTATTTTATGATGGATGGAGTAACGTCTAAAATAACATATTAGAATTGTTAATGACCGCTAAAGAGGTTTTAGACAGTCAATTAATGATATTTCCTATTTTAATATCATTTTTTTTTATCTCAAATCATGGTGGTGGAGCTGACAAGACATGATGGTGCGGCGTTCCATATAGGGCGAGGGACGAACTTGAGCCAAAAAGAAAAGCTTGAGTGCTGAAGTGCACTTTGATAGTTCACTGATAGAATTGAGCACAAAATGCAAATTGCCACTTTGATAGACCTAAGATTAAACTGAGGCCAAAAATAAAATTTGAGAATTGAAATGGTCATTTTAAAAGTTCACCTCGGACTATAGCTGAGGAACTAAAATAACTATTCCACCGAAGAAAAGAATGAGAATGAAAGGCGTCGTTAATTGTATCCAACATCGTTTCCCATTATAGCCTATAAAGGAACAACATAGGCTCATAAATAAAGAACCAGCAACAAGTACATACATGAACTTCTGCTGTTCTGCGCATATTCAGCGTGAAAATAGTCCATCCAGATTTGGACGTATTTTCGCCGTTTGTGAAACTGTAAAACACAGAGAAAGATTCAAATACGTGACTGCGAAACGCGAGAAAAGATGCGCCATGCAATTTGGGGAAAAGGAACATCTCTCTTGAGTCGCATCACGGCAATGATCCAATTTCATGGTGACCCCGCTGGCCTGCTCTTTGTTTTATCAGGAATGAAGGTCCGATCCTCTCATCGCTCACACTATGGGACAACCCTATCGTACTCATTAATCAGATGCCAAGGATTTTTTTTTTATTGAGGTGGCAACAAACTAACGAAAAGAGATGAAATCAAAATCATTCTGATGAAGTTGTTATATCATCATAATATAAGGTCGTTTGGTTGGCACCCTCGCCTTGGGCCACACCTAGGTAGATGCATTCATCATAGGGCTTGTTTGACTGCACGCCAATCCAATCCAATTTTTGGAAGATATTTCATCCCTAATGGCTCCCGACCTATGCAGATTGGAGTGGATTGATACACAGTCGAACAAGCCTCTAGCTAAGCATTTAAAATCAAACATTTGGCACCGTTGCTTGGTCCTAACGTATTCTCCTGGACAAGAACCAAACACGTTGATAATTTAGGCTCCATAACTAAGGCTAGAAAACTAGAAACAACATTACCCATTGACATAGTTAGAATATACACAACAATTAATTGTTTTGAAGTTCCTATGAAAAACACCAAGATACTATATATTGGATCAGTTGTATCATACTTGTATTTCTACAACACAGCAATGTCAGAAATAGGGCTGATGCAAAGCATTGGGAATAGCTTTATGAGGACTTATCTATGTAGAGTATCGGTGAAGGTCTTGTGCTTTTGAATGCTACATAAGTGGACCAAAACGGGTTCAGAGCCTCCAAAAGTCTTCTAGTCACTATAAACAAACAATAATGACAATACTGTCGTTCCAAATTTTGAACATGATCAAAATGGATCAGAGCCGCCTCCAAAAGTCTTCTAGTCACTATAAACAAACAATAATGACAATCATCAGCCTGTTCGCTGGGTCATATTTGGCTTATAAGCTATGACTTATTAGCCAACGAACAGTATTTTTCTCTCACACCAAACCAGCCAACAGTACTTTCAGCCATGACTTATAAGCCAAACAAGCCCAAACAAACAGGGCGCATGTTGTTCCAGATATAGATGACAATCTCATTAGCATTTTCTTAAAATGACAATTTCATCCTATGTTGGTTTACCAATCTGGCTAAAAAATATGAGAGAATTCCTTATTTGACATCAGACAAATGACTCGTTCCTTTTTTGGCCCTCAAAAAATTTTTGTTCCCTATTTGACACCGAGTTCAACTTTCATTCCTTATACGACACTCCGTTAGATTTTCCATCCGGGAACCGTTAACTGCCCTGTGAAAAGACGATTTTGCCCATATGGTGTTGGAGATGACAGTTAGAAAACCTAAAGTTTTTTTTTTGAAAAAAAAGAAACAGAGGCTCCCAAGAGCCTCTGTTTCTTTTTTTTCAAAAAAAAAACTTTAGGTTTTCTAACTGTCATCTCCAACACCATATGGGCAAAATCGTCTTTTCACAGGGCAGTTAACGGTTCCTGGATGGAAAATCTAACGGAGTGTCGTATAAGGAATGAAAGTTGAACTCGGTGTCAAATAGGGAACGAAAATTTTTTGAGGGCTAAAAAAGGAACGGGTCATTTGTCTGATGTCAAATAAGGAATTCTTCCAAAAAAATATTTGGTGAACACAATGCATGCGTCAGAGAAGCTGGAGCCGGTAGGAGCACTACCAAATGGGGCCTAAGCTTTCAATATAAATTGTGCCTGATCGATCCAGGTGTAACATTCCTAATTTCCAATGCTAGCTAAACTTCCAAAAGCTAACAGTTTGTAGATAAGAAGTGCTTGATTTACAGCCTTTTCATTTGCTGCTGCCCTTGTCGGCTTGTCACCTCATATATCGAAAAGTTAACAATTTGAACGCGTTTCTGAACTCACAGTCCTCTCTCACACATTATTAAAAACGCCCATGAGCAGGGACCGAGCATGCAGCAGGAGCAGGACAGTCTCCAGCCGATATACATGGAGCCGCTGTCATCTTTTGTTCTCTTCTTGTCGCCTCTCTCTCACGAGATCGAGTACACCTGTCTCGCTCCCAGTGTAGCATCACCGAAAAGAAAAAAAAAGAACTGGCTCCAAAAAACACTCGTCCACACACAGGCAATAATTCGCAGAAGCCACCAAGCTGCACTTGCGCTCGCGGACAAGGCCACCCATCGAAGGATTCAGAGAAATCTTTGCGAGCTTTGTGGTCGATATCCCTCCTCCCTTCGGCGTTCGCCGCCCCAAATACTCCCCAGGGAGCGAGTAGCCGAGTACTGACTTGCCATCGCACCAAATGGTCAGTACTAGTACTAGCTAGCTCAACAGAAAAACAGTGCAAAGACAGGTTACAACAACCTACCCTAACAGGCCATTCCTTCCACTGCACTGCCCTCGTGAGCTACCTGAGCTCCAACTCGATCCAAGTGTACCTAGTGTGGCTAGCTACTGGCTAGTAGACACTTGAGAAGCTTGCAGTGTCGCCGGTGATGTGTGCCGATGTGGAGGAGTGCGGTGGAGGCGCCGCCGGCAGCAAGGAGATGGAGGAGATCGTCGTCGGGCCTGTGTCAGACCTGGATTTCGACTTCACGGTCGACGACATAGACTTCGGGGACTTCTTCCTCAGGCTAGAAGACGACGACGGAGACGCGCTGCCGGACCTCGAGGTCGACCCTGCCGAAATCTTCATCACTGACTTTGAGGCAATCGCCACCGCCGCCGGCGATGGCGTCATGGACCAGGCGGTGTCCAGTGTGACTGTCCTGCCCTTAGCAGATGCGGTGCACATAGGCGCCGTGGATCCGTGCTGTCCCGGTGTCCTTGGCGAGGACAACGTCGTAACGTGCGAAGAGGTGGAAGAAGGGAAAGGAGAGTGCAACCATGCCGAGGGCGAGGAGGTAGTCGCCGGTAATGGTGACTCCGGTGAGGGCGGCTGTGGAACCGTTCTGGGCGAAAAGTCACCGTCTTCGACGACATCGTCGTCGCAGGAGGCGGAGAGCCGTCACAAGTCGTCCAACAAGCACTCCCATGGGAAGAAGAAAGCAAAGGTACGCTACGCATGCATGTGAGCTAGCAATTGCAATTTGCAAGCCCTAAATATAAAAGAAACAAAGTGATACGCTAGGTTCAGAGTCGTGACACTATGTAGTGACATATTTTTACAGGTGGATTGGACGCCGGAGCTTCACCGGAAATTCGTTCAAGCGGTAGAGCAGCTGGGCATCGACAAGGCAGTCCCTTCGAGGATACTCGAGATCATGGGGATCGATTCCCTCACGCGCCATAACATTGCCAGTCATTTGCAGGTCCGTGCGTCCCGTGAAGCTTAGTGCCTTAGTAGCGTCACTCACTGGATCCTCCATCCATATCCATACACTATATAGCATCGATCCAACGTCTGCCTGTGGAATAAATTATTACATCATGTTTTTGGCCTACCATGCATATATATTTCCTTTGTTTTATTTATGCTAACGATCGATTTGCTATTTAAATTGAAGCAGAAGTACCGTTCCCACAGGAAGCACATGCTTGCAAGGGAGGTGGAGGCGGCGACCTGGACGCAGCGGCGACAGATGTACGCTGCCGGAGGAGCCCCCAATGCCGTGAAGAGGCCCGATTCTAACGCGTGGACCGTGCCGACCATCGGCTTCCCTCCTCCTCCTCCGCCGCCCCCTCCTCCTCATCCGATGCAACACTTCGGAAGGCCGCTGCATGTCTGGGGCCACCCAACGCCGCCAACGGTGGAGTCACCCCGGGTGCCAATAATGTGGCCTCGGCATCTCGTCCCCCGCGCCTCGCCGCCGCCATCAGACCCGGCGTTCTGGCACCATGCTTACATAAGGGTATGTACGCTTGTGTTTGTGTGTTATTATATTTAATTTCGGATGCATCACCATAAGTATTTCTTCTTTTTATCAGGGGCCTGCACACATGCCGGGCCAGGTGACTCCGTGCGTGGCAGTGCCAATGCCAGCAGCGGTAATGGTTCATGTTCATCAACAATGCTCAAAAAATGAAAATTGGCACTTCTTCATAGATATGATTATTCTCTAATAAGAGCTTGATGCCCTAATTTTTCAGCGTTTCCCTGCTCCACCCGTGAGGGGTTCTTTGCCATGTCCACCTCCAATGTACAGACCTCTTGTTCCTCCAACACTCGATACGCAGCTTCAGCTACAGACACAGCCAGTAAGCGTAGTTGTATTGACATGTTTCAGACAATACTCATATTTCTTTCTGCGGCACTCTACTCAAGTCGGCCCTTCTTTTTCTTTTTGTATTTTTTCAGTCAAGTGAGAGCATAGATGCAGCAATAGGTGATGTTTTAACGAAACCGTGGCTGCCACTGCCCCTGGGACTGAAGCCCCCTTCGGTAGACAGTGTCATGGGCGAGTTGCAGAGGCAAGGTGTAGCAAATGTGCCGCCAGCTTGTGGATGATCCCCGGGGCTCCATAGCTGCTTGACCCTGCAGTCCAACAAAAAGAATTTGTCGATATGCCTTTTCTGTTTCAAATTTTCATGAACCATTTATGGACCACTGTCTTAATAATTAACTTGTTCAGGGTCAGAGCGAAAAACAGTACATCCTTTGAGGTTTGAGGCAAATCAATCTGAGTACATCCAAGTACAATGTGCTGCCATGTCGGAACAATGAAGTCTTGGCCTTGGCCCGAATAATCAGTAACTGCCATCTCAGATTTTAGGCTTCTTGGTCAAAAATATATGTGAATGCTACATGTTAAATAACACAGACTTTGCACCCGATTCCTAATAGTAACTGGTTTTAGAGTATCTCCCAGAGACTCTCCATATCTTTCCTAAACGTTAGGAATAAAGATTTTGGTGAAAAACTACCCTCCCATAGCTTCTCTAAATGGTTATCCAAATATAACCATCTTCTATTCTGGATTTTTCGCTAGCAAAAAATAGAAGACGAGAATGACTCTCTAGAGTACGCTTGAGATATAGAAGAATTGTTGGAGAATGAAAAGATATAGAAAGCGATTTTTATGCAAATGACTTTTCAAATGATGATTTAGAGAGTGAGAATTAGAAAGACTTTTGGAGATGCTCTTAGAATCGGTTTTTGAATAAGGGGTGGTACTCACGCTACTATAAAAATGATTTTTAGAGACATCCTTTTTTTCAAGATACGGTTGCTATTTTTGCCATACCTAAAAATAGAGAAAAGAGTCCCAACTTACTAACCGCCTCTAAAAACATATTTGCAAAGACATCTAACCACCTATAAAAATATGACCCTATTTCTAAAGCTATAGGTCCAACACTTTATTAGCGTTAGCGTCGACCACCATCCTCACTCTTTCCTTTACCGGTTTCGTGTCACTAACTAGTAAATTTAGCATCGCTCCTGGAGTTCATTGTGCAAGACTCCAGTAAGTATGGGCTCTCGGCTAGATGCGATCATCGCTAGTGTGTCCATTGCATCGATGTTGTGCCAAAGAATGCATGTAGATTTCAAGTCTGTCAAATTTGTCCTCTAGCTTATGGACCTTGGCAGTAGGCCTCCATCTTGGTGTCGTGGCATGAGGATTCCTACATGACTTGGTTCACCACTATCTCAGAGTACCCGTGGACATAGAGCCCATAGGTACCAAGCGAAATGGTCATGCGGAGCCCATGAACTAGGGCTTTGTACTTGGTGACATTGTTGTGTGGCCTTGAAGTGCAACTAGAGCACATACCACAGTTAGTCCCCTTTTGGGGAGCTGAGGATAACACCAACACTTGTGTAGTACAACATCAGCGATCCATCGAGGTACATCGTCCTATACTCTTAGTGCACCGACATCGGTGGGGTCTATGTCTCAGTCTACTCGGCCAAAAAGTTGGTTAAAACATGAGACTTTATGCTGGCGTGGGGAAGTGTACTTGTTGGTGATAACCTCGTTGAGAGGGAAGAGCCTCACCACTGAGTTGGAGTGTTGGTCGTGGTAGTGGAGTAGCTTCTGCACCTACAGGTACCTGGCCTTGGAGTCGAACAGCACCTCACGGACAAAAATATATTATTCGTTGCACCTTGAGGACATGGCCTAGCTCATAATGCTCGATGAGAATGGTGGCACTAACCACCTAGGTCGGTGCTAAAATTTAGAGGAGGAACAACTTGTCCAGCATCAGCCAACACCAGTGAAGTGGTCTGGAATATCTTGAGCCGATCAAGGGCCTTGTATGCCTCATAGGTCTGGACCCTATTTGGGACCGATTCTCACACAGTTAAAGAAATCAGCAGACCCTCACCAAACAGAGCAATTCACAGTGAAAGAAATCACCAGACCCTCACCAAACGGAGCAATTCTAGAGCTGCTTTCTCTTCCCACACTTCCTTTCCCTGCAATGTTTACACGTGAAAGCCGAAGCAGCTAGGTTCGAGTAGTGAGGAAAATCCCCTCGATTCCCGGGCACTCGACCCTCTAGCTCTTTCTCTAAGTGCCCGCGCCTCCCTTCGCTAACCAATGCTACTCCCTATGCCACTACTTCTCCTCCACCCTGCCCTCCTCTGCGCTGCCATCGCGCATGTCTTCCACATGCATGCCGTCGTAAAGCTCTTCCTCTCCATGCACCGCAGAGCTCCTCCTTGCCTGTGGTCTTCCACCACACCGTCGCCCCCACTGCATCCACCATACTGTCGCCCTCACGATGGCTAAGAGATGGACAAGTGCGATTGAGATCCGGATGGCAGTGCTGCACGCCACCAAGCCCAGTGAGATTCCAAGAAGTCTGCCCTCGCCACTCTCAAACTCAAGCTCAATCAACAGGTTTGGCGCACCTCTATTCACGATTCATCTGAGCTAGGTTGGATTTTTTTTGGTTTACTGATTTTTTTGGGCTCAATAATTCTCTCCATGAAGGTGAAATTGCCTATCTAGCCCGTTATATATTTGGTTTGCTGATTTTTTTGGGCTCAATAATTGGGTTAATTTCTCTAAGATGATGATGGTGCTGGTGGCATTTCTAAAAAAGTTAAAGGAGATATAATGGTGATGAAGGAACGAGGTAAGCTATGATAATATGACTTCCATTGTGATATACTAAGATAGTATTTTTCATCTAAGAAAATTATATCTACTCATATTATGCATAGCCAACCCCCTCTCCTCTTCGGCCAAGATCGAAAAGGTTAAAGAAAGTCTCTCTTAAGCACTTCTACTAGTGAAAAGGTTAGGTCCATTTCTTACCTTTGTATCATGAAATTAACTGACAATGCTAGCTGATATATATCTGCCTAACTTGGACCATTTTTGGTGTGTGAACTCTAACATCTTGTTTGCTAGAAATTGGAGTGATTTGAGCACAAAAGTATTATGTGATATGGACTGATTTATGATTAGATTTTGTGATTTTGGTGCTGCTTTTTATATTTTGGATTGTGCACCGATTCTATGTAATATTTGGCACTATGGTGGACTTTGTAATATTAGGACTGGACTATTCTATTTCTATGTAATATATGGACTATGGATGGACCCTATGTAATGTTTGGTATTGTGGACTGATTCTATCTATGTAGTGATTGATGCTTGAAATGATCTTTATGTAATATTTTAAACAGTGAGTAGCTTTATGTAATATTTAGAACTATCAATGGATGGTGATATTTGGGTCTTTCATTATCTTTGTGTAATATTTATTTGGGATTGCATCTTTGTGTAATATTTAAAACTGCGTGTGGTGAAGGCGTATTCGTACTCTTATATCATTTGGCAGTTTATAGTATAAATTTATTTGTTTTTTATCTAAAGTGATATAGAAATGATGTACATAATTTTTTGAACAAAAAAACCCAATTTTTGTAAATTTTGTCCAAAAGTTTTTTTGTATCGCCGATAGATTTCTGATATATCCAATATTCCAGTTTATCGGTGACCACCGAGATTTTTAAAATACCGGTAGAGAAAACCTTGAGTGAAGCTAGAGTACTCTATAGAAGTAAAGTGGCGTACCAATGACAAAACAAGTATATATCTACTTTACTAGAATCAAATATCTATTACTATAAAAGAATTTTGGTTTACAAGAAGAGCACATCCGCTAAGGTACACCTTGGAGAAGATTCCTGACAAACTCGAGCCTTTCTCCAGAGGACTTCCCTCACTCTCTCCCTATTTGCATATTACTACAAGAGTAGAGCTTTGCCTAAGCTGCTAGAGAGTAGTTTCCTCCTTTGTGTCATGAATGAGAGTGAGGGGGTAGGGGGTATTTGTAGCAATTCTAGGTGGGCCCATGAATCCATGTGATGCATCTTCATAGCCTTTGGATCAAACCGACGTTGGATTGATGGTGGAGATCCAGCAAGAGTGTGCTTCCTTGCGTGATAACATGTAGAGAGGCGGTAGGTGGAGATCCACCTTCTAGTGACCCCCCATGACATGTGGACCCACACCCCCTCTGGTAGGGTGGGTCCCTATTAGGTCTTGAGTGGGTATGTGTTGATGTTTACACCTTGGCACATTAGTTTCTTGAGTTGTGGGCCCTTCAATCCATGTGCCCTTGTCTCTAACCATTGAACGATTACACACTTGTGATCCAAGGGCTAATTTTGCTCCGTGGAGTGTTTGGGAGGATTGCCATGGCTTGAGAGAGGGGCCTATGGGCTCACAACCACCCAAAGTCCTTCAATATGTTCCTACAAGCAAATATGGCATGTACATGTGGAACCATGTTTGTCAGGGTTATAACCTCGGGGTGTCTCAAGGCATCTATTAGTTAGCAGGCCAAGCGGCCCATGATACATTAGATAGTAAGAGCTCGAACTACCGAGACCTAGCTGGTCCAAGAAAACCAGGCTGAGCGATAAGGCGGGGGTCGGCCATGACCCCTTCATCAGACTTAGCCACATAACGCCCAAGAGATGCGTGACCTCACCACCATCCTGACCCCTGGGAAGAATGGAAAGAGGTCGAGCATAGCTAGGCACGCCCGTTCTGACAAAGGTAGGCATGCCACTCTGACCCCTCAAGGACTGAGGGGACAGCGGTCACCTTGGTCTGGTCAGACGCCATCCCTGCGCCATGCTGTGCAGACAAGACAACACCACATGGCGGTGATGACTGGTATAATAACCACTAGCCAGATATGACCCGACAAGATGCATGTACGACTTCGCCCACTAAGGGATGGGATCCATGATGAAGGCCCTGACTTAGAGGCCATCCAGACTGGCGAGAGCCATGACCCCAATGATCGGGATCATTGCCCTTAGCTCCTCCATCCCATAGGGTGATCGATGACTTGGGGACAGCTGCCAACTCCTGTACGAGCCCTAGGAAACTAGGAGATGATGACAAAGACCACGGTGGAGATCATATCGCACAGTATGACTGGTGAACCACCATCGTGCCTACAGTGCTACCATGGTCGGCATAGTGGCACCACATCACACCATGCCACGACATGGCCATAAGACCATGACGACAACCATATCTAGACGTGCTCTACAAGATGGTGTAGCTTGGAAGCCAAGTTAGCTAGGACCTCTCTTAGGCTCATGACCCTTCAGTTGGGAGAACCTTCTTCCTTGTATACGTCCTGGCCCCAAACTCTATATAAGGATAGCCAGGGCACCCCTCTAGGGGATCCAACTCTCATTCAATCATTCTTACACCATAGAAGGACTCTTGAAGCTTCCCTTCGGGTAGCCTATCCCCTAGCTTTAGGCCTCCTACCTCTTCCACCATTCTTGCACCCCCATTGTAAGAACTTCAGAGCATTCAAGCGAGGAACACGCACTCGATCATCTCTGAGACTGGACGTAGGGCTCTGGCCTGAACTAGTATAAATCCTCATGTCTTTTGGATGCTACCATCGTCTTCCTAGAGTAATACGGCAATCGTATAAATTTACTAGTCCAATTTATGAAACGCCAACAGTTGGCGTGCCAGGTAGGGGGCAGTTGCACACTCTCAATTATTGAGAAGGAAGTAATGGCTCCTCGCACTATCAGTGGACTCACTCGTGGAATGGCCCACAGCGGCTACATTCGCCATGAAAAGTATGAGTTCATCGGCATCAAAGGGCCAGCGCCCGCGCCTACCTACAGCCGCAGCCCAAACCTCCGCCATGGAGATCTAGGTCCCATGGCCCACGGTGGACACACTTTTGAATCCCAGAGTTCACCTACATAGGGGGGGCGAGTACCTTCTCTCGTCACCAGTCATGGCCAAGCCCAGTCACAACACTGGTGTCTCCCCATACTTCATGGTTTTTTGGCTCCGAGGCCGTTTTACCAGCCGGCGTCACTTTTTGAGCACCCAGAGTGGAGAACTACAATGTAGAAAACTCCGACCAAGCTTGGCTCGCTGAGTTGGACAACCTAGAGGAGGAGTGTCTGGTCTCATGTGTTCGGATAGCAAAATACCTTGACAACATGAGAAGATACTACAACCGCAACATCAACGATTGGTTCTTCGTGGTCGGAGACCTAGTGCTCCGCAAGAAGCAGAAGACCGATGGGATGCAAAATCTATCTTCACCCTGGGAGGGCCCCTTCATCGTAAAGGTGGTCACCTGACCAGGTTCCTATAGGCTATGCGACATGGATGAAAGAGATGTCCCAAATTCTTGGCACATCGATCTTCTTAGGCGCTTCTACCCTTGAAGGGTCTCCTTTCAAAGATATGTACCGTTCATATTTGAGTATTCAATAAAGTTTTTGTTCTAATGTTTCTCCATATTGTTATCTCCGTGCTTTTTTCTAAGCGATTATGTTTATGCGTACAACATCTTAAAGATGACACACCAACTATGCCTAAGGCAAATGCCCGAACAGACACGTTGATGCTTGGATGCCTCTAGAGATGACCCTATCTCCGACTCCTCCCTACATGTGCATGAGCATCCGATCTCTACGTCATGGCTAGTCAGCAGTGGTTCCCTAGCGATGCCCTATTCTTCCCACATGCACACGGCCCCTGTGCCCCGCATTATGGTCAACAGGCTAGCTAGAGCCAGGGAGTCAGCTATACACTTCTGATTGGATGGTTTATATCAAATATAAACACAAATATATCATAACAACAAGTGTTCACCAAAAGTTGCTAAGCACTTTTGTACAATGATTCAACATGAGTTTTTTCTACTCTACGGAGCACCGCTCCCCCTTCACCGAATAGCTCGACATCCTCGATCAATCTCTTCATCAGCTCTTCTGAATCATCTTCTAGCCTAGCGATCTTCTCCATGTCCGTGCCCTATGCATACCCAGTCACCACCCATCGGAGATCCACTAAAGGGTAGTGTGATCATAGCTGCGAGAGTGCGTGGATGATGGCTCCATGGGCGGTGCTATGTGAGAACTCCTTGAAATCCGCCCATGCTATCTGGCAACCAACAAGCCCGAATCTAGCTAGGCTAGCCCTAGGGCTCATCATGGCCTCACAAAGAGCCGTAACAACTCCAAAAGGAGGATTCCTTGAGCTTTTATTCATGTCTCATGATTACAAAGCGATGTGCGGATGATCCACACACAAGGAATGCAAAACTGATACCACCACACCCTAGTGGTGGTATCACTAAAAGAACCCTCAGGGGGCGACGCAGTGTCACAACCCCTAGGGAATGGAGCATAGGAAGGAAGAGAGCGGTAGGACTACCTATCTCCAACAAGCACCTCGGCAACCGCCCTAGTGCCAAGATGGAGCAGAAGGGAGGCCAAAGTGTAGCCATGTCACAAAGGCTGCACTTCCCCCTACATGGTAGCCACGCCACCACTCCCTTCCCTACCTGCAAGTTCCCTTCTAACACCAGTTGATGGAGGGGCGCCATCAGCCTCCGGGCACCACCGGCGACCCCCAGTGGGACACAAAACGAGAACCATGTGGTTCTCCTCATGCCTTTATCCTCACAACTCCTAGCCGCTCAGAGAGGCAAAAAGATAGTTCAAGTTATGGTCATGGGTGCCTCAAACTGGGAAAAGGCCTCCATTTATAGGCCAGGGACGGACTAAGCAGCTTGAAACCCCATGCCGTGTGGTGAACCATGGAGGTCATAGCCAAAGTCAGATGCCCGAGTGAGGTCGGGAAAATCATGACCCTCCCAAGACAGGGCCGATACAGTGTCGATGAGACCACTCGGCCCCGCCTGGGTCACGAACCCCAAAACAGGGTACACTAACACGGCAGGGCTCAACAGTCGCGTACCATGTCATCAGGGCATCCTGACAAGGCTAAACGAAAGGACCACCTACCGCATTGAACGCACCATCCCACGAGGGGTCGAGCGACAAATCTCGAGCAGGCCACGACTATGAACCCACGTACGAACACACACGCATCTCAGCACTTTTGTGACCACTTCGTGATCGTCAAAATGCTTGGGGGCTACTGTCAGGGTTATAAAACTATGGTGTCTCAAGGCGTCAATTAGTTAGCAGGCCGAGTGACCCATAATACATCAGCCAGCAAGAGCCCAAACCACCAAGGCCTAGCTGATCTAAGAAAACCAGGCCAAGCACTAAGGCGGGTGAAAGCCCTAGTTTGGTTTTGGATAATTGATGAAACCTACGACTAACCTTTGATCTAAATGTGTGATTTAGATAAGGTAGTCCAATCCAAGTGGTGAAGCTAGATGATGGTCATGGTGAAGGGGATGACCACAAAAGAGATGATCAAGTGCTTCACATTTGGAAAAGAAGAAAGAGAAAAAGAAAAATGGACTCAAGATAAAGGTATAATGATAGGAGTCATTTTTGGTTTGCACTCAAGACACCATAGAGGGTGTGAGTGATTTAGGATCGATAGCCGTACTATAAAGAGGGGAAATATTTGGCTAAGCGGTTATCGAGTGCCACTAGGTGACATGATTCTTGCATATGTATTAAGGAACCTAGTGTGCTAACTTTGATCCTTGTAAAATGCTTTGAAAAATGCTGACACACGTGCACACAAGTTCTACACTTTGTGGTTAGCAAGTTGGAAGCAAGGGTGGAGTGGTTGTGGACTTAGAAAAAGAAAAGGAGGCAAAGGCTGAGGATCGGACACCGACTTCGTCCTGACCAGACATTGCCTGGCTGAGTCCGGTCAATTATAGCCATGGAGTTGCACTGACTGAGGGTGAGTTATAGCGATCGAACACTAAACCTGACTCCCGCATTGTGTCTGGTCATGTGGTGTAGAGGAGGCGCTGCTCGGCCTCACGATCGGATGTAGCTAGGGACGCGAGACTGGATGCGTAGGGCATGCATCAGGTCGAGCATGACATACACTGATGTCAGCCTCGCAGGAGCTCGTGAAGGAGAGAAGAGCTGACTGGATGCTCAGGTGCATTAGGTCACCATGGACCTAACGTGTATGGTCAATAAAATTGCGTTCTGGACCCTTACTGTAAATGACCAGACTTTGCTCGGTGGCATGTCTGGTCACTTTAGTAGCGCGTCTGGTCCTAACTTAAGACACGAGCGATCGAGGATTCGACCATTGGAGATGAGTAGATGTGGTTCAAAGGAGGGACACGTGGCATCCATCGGTTGACCAGACTGCGGCGTCTGGTCATTCCGTCTGATCACGCCTGCGCAGAGCCAGCGACTCTATTTCATGATGCCGCCTATTTAAGTGTTTTGGCTCGCCCTAGGCTTATACTCTTGGCACTTTAACAATCCTAACATCCTTGTGAGCCTAAGCAAACACCTCCCACTCATCTCCATCAGTGATTCATCATCATAGTGAGATTGGGAGTGATTTCAAGTGCATTTGCTTGAGGGATTGCATCTAGTGGCACTTAGGGATCGTTGTGGCTGCAAATTTCTTGTTTCTGTTGGTGGTTGCCGCCACCTAGATAGCTTGGAGCAGTGGAGGAGCCTTAGCACTTGTTGGTGATTGTTTGTGGCCATCTCTGGTGATTGTGAGGGGTCTTGCACCTTCCCCGACGAAGAGCCATAAGGTAGCCCTAGTAAATTGCTTGTGTCATTGAGTTATCTCACTTATGGGTAGGTTCTTGTGGTGTCCATTTGTTGGGTGAGGTTCGTGCAACACCTCGGTCGACACAATAGGGACTAGCGTGTCAGTAAGCACGTGAACCTTGGGACAAAAATCTTGTGTCTCATGTGTGATTAGATTTCTCCTGGTGATTGGTTATCTTCATATTGTGATTGGTTCATTCCCGACACGGTGGTATAATCACCCTACTCACTCCATTACTTTCTTACAAACTAGTTGTAGCAAGCTCTTTAGTGTAACTAGTTTTGAGAGCTTGCTTAGTAGCTTAGTTTCATCTAGTGGAGCTCTTTAGTGTAGCCTTGTTGAGAGCTCTTAATGAGTAGTAGCTTAGCCTCTTGTGTGCCTAGAGATTATAGAAACTAGAATTATTGGGTTGGTGGCTTGCAACCCTTATGGAGCTAGGGCAAGTTTGAATTTCACCATTTAGTTTACTAACAAATTGCTCTAGTGAATTTATAGAGTTTTAAATAGGCTATTCACCCCCTCTAGCCATATTAGGACCTTTCAGCGGGGCTGGCCATGACCCCTTCTTCAGACTTAGCCGCACAATGCATGAGAGACACGTGACCTCACCACCATTCTGGCCCCTAGGAGGAAAGGAAAGAGGTTGAGCACAGCTAGGCACACCCATACTGACAAAGGTAGGCATGCCACTCTGACCCTGCAAGGACCATGGGGACAATGATCACCTCTATTCGGTCAGACGCCATCCCTACGCCACGCTATGTAGACAAGACAACACCACACAGCGGTGACGACCGGTACGATAACCACTGCCCAGATATGGCCCAACAAGATGCATGTATGACTCCACCCACTAAGGGATGGGATCCACGATGAAGGCCCTGACTTAGAGGCCATCTAGACTGGTGAGAGCCATGACCCCAATGATTGGGATTGTTGCGCGCCTGAAAGCATCTAGGCCCCTAGTTGGGTTTCGGTGATTAATGACAATACAAGATTACTATGACTAACGTGTGTTTTGCAGAGGCAATTAAGTTAGGTCATGGTAATGGAGATTGATTGGGTAATCATGGTAGTCATGCCCCTACGATGGAAATCATTTTGGTTTTCAAAGGATGGACGACAAGGTTAAGGATAGACTAGTTCTAAGTGTCGTTTGGAGTTGAAGAGACACTTAGAGTAGTTTAGGACTTTGTTTTTCCTTTGGCCATACTATTAAGGGGGGTATGGATGGGTAGCTTGACCTAGGTGAGTCTAGTGAGTTAGGTGTGGTGCACACTTGCTAAATCTAGCACTAGGTAGCTCCAAAATAGCCATTAGATCTAATGGAGCAAACTTCATTTACGTATGATTGAGAGTTGGAAGTGAATGGAGGGTCAAATACTGACTAGACACTGGCTCCGGTGTGACTGGACGCTGGCTCAGGGTCCGGTCAGTTCATTTGACTGAGGTATTTTTGTCTGGTGCGACCGGACACTGAGAGGTCAAGTGACCGGGCGTTGAGAGCCAGCGTCCAGTTGACTCCAGTAAAGTTCCAGAGATGGAAAATCACGACCGGATGCGTCCGATCAGTGATGACCGGACGCTGGCCAGCATCTGGTCACACTATAAACACTGGAGTTCGGGGTGAACTGACTGGCACGTCCTGTCACCCCGCAGAGGCACATAACTGTTTGTTTTTCAGCCCTTGTTATAAATACTTCCTCCACTCGTGTATGGGGGTACTTTTGCTCATTCCAACAGCTGAGAAACACCTTTGAGAGTGCCAAGAAGAGCAAGGTCCTAGTGAGGTGATTGAGATTTGAGAATCCCAAAGAGAGCCCTCATTAGTGAGATCAAGAGTAGCTAAGTGTGCGTCCACCCTTCTCATTAGGCTTGTCGGGTCAAGTGAGAGTTCGTGCTTGTTACTCTTGGTGACTGCCATCACCTAGACGGGTTTGGTGGTGATTGGAGAGCTTGGTGATCATCTAGCGGAGCTTGTGGATGACCCAACTCAAGTTGTGAGCGGTTGTGGGTGATTCACCACGACGGACTGTCAAAGAATCAACCCGTAGAGAGCACTTGATCCTTGCGTGGATCAAGAGGGAGCTACACCCTTGCACGGGTGCTCCAACGAGGACTAGTAGGGAGTGGCGACTCTCTGATACCTCGACAAAACATCGCCGCGTTCCTCCTTCTCTCTTTACTTTGAGCATTTACTTTGAGCAATTCAATTTTTGTCACATACATTCCTAGAATTGCCATGCTAGAGTAGGATTGGAACTTAGGGTGCTAAACTCTTGTGCGTTAGATCAATAGAAACACTTTTCTAGGCACAAGGGGTTAATTGGGCTAACCGTAGAGTTTAATTATTGCAAAGAAATTTAGAATTAGCCCAATTCACCCCCCCTCTTGGGCATCTTGATCCTTTCAATTGATATCAGAGCCTCGTGCTCATGTATTTAGGCTTAACCGCCTAGAGAAAGATGTCTCACAGGGATGGACCTCCTCCTATCTTTGAGGGGGATGATTTTCCATATTGGAAAATTCGCATGGAGGCGTACTTAGAAGCTCTAGATGTTGGAATACTTAGAGCCGCCTCACAAGGCTTCCCAAAACCTCAGGATACTACTAACCTACAAGGCGATGAGGTGAATTATGAAAAATGGAATGCAAAGGCTAGAAACACCATATTTAGAGGCCTTTGTAAAGATGTGTTCAATCGGGTGAGGAACCACAAAGATGCCCATGCACTATGGTTGGATATTTGTGCGCTCCATGAGGGAACAAAGAGTGAGCATGAGGAATGCTGTCATCTTGTCATGAAAAAACTTAATTCTTTTGAGATGCTTCCTAAAGAATGTGCTAATGAAATGTATTCACGTTTGAATGTTTTTGTAGAGGAAGTCAATGGGATTGGACTCACTCAAATGCAACCATCCGATGTTGTAAGAAAGATCTTGAGTGTCCTCCCCATTGACAAATATGGGCATATTGTGACTGTGCTTCATCAAGGTGATCTTTCCACCGCTACACCGACACAAATCTCGGGAAAGATCAATGCTCATGAGATGTACATGCACATCACACCTCAAGATGGCTCATCCTCTAACAAGAAGAAAGACAAGGACTTAGCATTCAAAGCTAGTCAAGAGAAGGGCAAAGCAAGGCTTGAGTTTGAGAGCTCAAGTGATGATGAAGTTGATGATGCAAGCCTTGCTCTCATGGTGAGAAAAACCACCAAGATGCTAAAGAAGCTCAACAAGAGTGGCATCAAGTTTGATGGAAAGAAGAAGTTCTTCACTAGCTCTAGAAGGAAGCCAATCTCCAAGATAGATTGCTACAATTGTGGAGAACTTGGTCATCTAGCTCACCAATGCACAAAGCCCAAGAAAGACAAGTTCAAGAATAAGAACAAGGGCAAGAAAGATGACTCAAGTGATGAAGATGAGAAGAAGAACGACAAGCCATACAAGAAGAGAGATGGCAAGAAGAAGGACTTCCACAAGAAGAAGAAAAGTGGAAAGGCATACATCGTCGGTGATTGGCTCACAGACATTGATTCATCTAGTGGCTCATCCTATGATGATAGTGACAACAAGAAGGTGGCCACCATTGTTATTAACTCTTCATCATCTTCACCGCCACCATCGCTATCATCCTCTACACACCTATGCCTTATGGCCAAGGGTGAACGCAAGGTATCAAATGATGATGAGAGTAGTGGTGATGAACATGCTAGTAATGATGATAGCGATAGTGATGATGATGAATATGATTCACCTTCTTATGATGATCTTGTTAAATTGCTAAATAAATACTCCAAGATCATTATAAAGACTAGAGCTAAGAATGACAAGCTAGAAGCTAAAAATGATTATCTTTTAGCTAAAAGTGATATAGCCAAAAAGGCTAGTGTTGATCTTAGAGAAGCTAATGAAGGTATGTCATCCAAACTCAAAGAGCTCAAATCTTCTAAGAAAGAGCTTAAAGATAAACATGATAAACTTGAGAGGATGCATAAAGAGCTCATCACTAGCCATAATATTCTAAAAGATGAATATACTATTCTTAAGATTAATCATGATAATCTAGTTATTGCTCAAGAATATTTATTCAATGAGCCACATGATGCTACTAACAATGTTGTTAAGATTGATATAGCTATATCATTTGATCATTGAGAGTATTGAGCAAAGTTCTAGTAGCAAGGGTAAGTAAGTGGTTGAGGCCAATGATTATAATGAGTTTGTCAAGCTCAAGAATGACAATGAAAAGCTCAAGAAAGATCTTGAAGAACTCAAAACCACCAAGTCCGTTGTGCTAGAAACTCTTGATCATGATGGTGAGTTGATACTTGAGAATGAGAAGCTCAAAGAAGAAAACAAGAAGCTCAAGGAAGAGAAAAACAATGATGCTCTTAAGGAAGAAAACAAGAAGCTCAAGTTGGAAAAAGAGCATCTCAAGATTGGATTTAGCAAGTTCACTAGAGGCAAGTATCTTCAAAGTAAGCTACTAATGAACACTATTATAAAGATGGATAGAAGTGGCATTGGGTACATGGCAAACAAAGAGAAGAAGGCTCAAGCTCAACAACAACAAAAGCCAAAGCCAAAGAAGTGTTTTGAGTGTGGAAAAGAAGGCCACTTTGCTTATGAGTGCCAAACTCCACCACCACAACCCTTGCCCAAGCATGCTAGACCTTTTGCCTTCAATGCTCACTACATGGTTAGAAAGGACTCTAGTGAAAAGATGAAAGTCATGTTCTTAGGACCTCCCAACAAAAATAGGCCTAAGAAAATTTGGGTTGCTAAGTCACTTGTTGAGAAGGTGAAGGGCCCTCAACAAGTTTGGGTTCCTAAAGCTTGATCTCTTATGTGTAGGTGAACTACAAGACCGGTGGAAGTCATTGGGTTATTGATAGTGGTTGCACACAACATATGACTGGTGATCCTCATATGTTCACCTCACTAGATGAAGAAGTAGATGGACAAGAAAGAATCACATTTGGAGATAACTCAAAGGGCAAGGTTAAAGGATTGGGCAAAGTAGCAATATCAAATGATCATTCTATCTAAAATGTGTTATATGTTGCTTCATTGAGCTTCAACTTGCTATCCGTTGGATAATTGTGTGATCTTGGCCTTTAATGCTTGTTCACCGAGAACGAAGTTGTTGTATCTAAGAAGGATGATGATCAAGTGATATTCAAAGGATTTAGATACAACAACCTATATCTAGTGGACTTCACCTCCGAAGATGCAAATTTGAAGACTTGCCTATTCACCAAAACAACACTTGGGTGGCTATGGTATAGAAGACTTGCTCATGTTGGGATGAGCTCACTCAAGAAGCTAATGAAGAATGATTTGGTGAGAGGGTTGAAGGATGTGAAGTTTAAGACGGACAAGCTTTGTAGTGCATGTCAAGCCGGTAAGCAAGTTGCAAATACTCATCTAACCAAAGCTTTCATGTCAACCACAAGAGTGCTAGAACTCCTTCACATGGACTTATTTGGGCCAACAACATACAAGAGTTTGGGCAGAAATCTTTATTGTCTTATGATTGTTGATGACTATTCAAGATATACATGGGTATTCTTCCTTCATGACAAATCCAAAGTTGCATCATGCTTCAAGAAGTTTGCCAAGAGAGCACAAAATGAATTTGAAGTGAAGCTCAAGAAGATAAGAAGTGACAATAGAAAGGAATTTGACAACACAAACATAGAAGTATATTGTGATGAAGTTGGGATCAAGCATGAGGTCTCCGCAACATATACTCCTCAACAAAATAGTGTAGTTGAGAGGAAGAACCAGACATTGATCACTCTTGCAAGAACAATGCTAGATGAGTACAACATCCCCAAAGCTCTATGGGCGGAAGCTATCAACTCCGCATGCTCTGCATCCAAACGCCTATTCCTTCAAAAGTTCCTTGGCAAGACACCTTATGAGTTGCTCAATGGGAAGAAGCCGGGCGTCTCCTTCTTTAGGGTGTTTGGATGCAAATGCTACATCTACAAGAAGCAGCAACACCTAGGGAAGTTTCAAAGGTGTTGTGATATTAGTTTTCTTGTTGGTTACTCATCAAAGTCCAAAGCATATAGAGTATTTAATCATGCCACCGGCTTGGTTGAAGAAACATATAATGTGGAATTTGATGAATCTAATGGCTCTCAAGGAGCACATGAGAATCTTGATGATGTAAGTGATGAACCATTGAGGGAGGCTATGAAGAACATTCTGGTTGGAGACATCAAGCCTAAAGATGATGTACAAGTGATTGATCCACCTTCTTCATCAAGTGTGCCACAAGATGATGATAAAGATGGAAGAGTAGAAAATGAAGACACCCATGTCTCCCATGATCAAATGGTGGCACAAGCACAAGATGATGATGCTTCACAACCTCCTCCTCAAGTGGTCAATAGAAGAAATACACCTCTACTACAAGATCATCCACAAGATCTCATCATAGGGAGTCCATCAAAGGGTATAATGACTCGCTCACAAAAACTTACTTCATTTATTACTCATCACTCCTTTGTCTCTTGCTATGAGCCTACCAAGGTAGAAGAAGCTCTTAAAGATCTAGATTGGATAAATGCCATGCATGAAGAGTTGAACAACTTCACCCACAATGAAGTTTGGACTCTTGAAGAGCGGCCAAAAGGAGCAAGAGTCATTGGAACAAAGTGGGTGTTCCACAACAAGCAAGATGATCAAGGCGTTGTTTTGAGGAACAAGGTAAGACTAGTTGCAAAGGGGTTCTCTCAAGTTGAAGGATTGGATTTTGGGGAGACCTTTGCACTAGTTGCAAGACTAGAAGCCATTCATATCCTCCTTGCATATGCATCACATCATGAAATGAAACTATATCAAATGGATGTGAAAAGTGCATTTTTAAATGGCTTTATTAATGAACTAGTCTATGTTGATCAACCTCCCGGGTTTGAAGACCCTAGATATCCTAATCATGTTTATAGGTTGTCCAAGGCATTATATGGGCTTAAGCAAGCCCCAAGAGCTTGGTATGAGCGCCTTTGGGACTTCCTTATTGAGAAGGGTTTCACCATCGAGAAGGTCGACACCACACTATTCACCAAGAAGCTTGATGAGCACATCTTCATTTGTCAAGTGTATGTTGATGATATCATTTTTGGATCATCAAATGAAGATTCTTGCAAATGGTTTGGTGAATTAATGTCAAAGGAGTTCGAGATGTCAATGATTGGAGAGCTTACATTCTTTCTTGGTTTTCAAGTCAAACAAATGAGAAAAGGGATTTTCATCTTTCAAGAGAAATATACAAATGATCTTCTCAAGAGATTCAAGATGGATGAATATAAGTCAATCAAAACGCCAATGCCAACTAATGGACATCTCGACCTAGATGAGGGAGGTAACATGGTTGATCAAACTCTCTACTGCTCTATGATTGGTAGTTTGCTATATTTAACCGCATCTAGGCCCGACAACATGTTTAGTGTGTGTATGTGTGCAAGATTTCAAGCTAATCCTAAGGAAACTCATTTAATTGCCGTAAAAAGAATCCTTAGGTATCTTAAGCACACACCAAGCATTGGCCTTTGGTATCCCAAAGGAGCTATATTTGAGTTAGTTGGCTATTCCGATTCGGATTATGCCGGTTACAAAGTTGATAGAAAAAGCACATCTGGAGGGTGCCATTTGCTTGGTAGATCACTTATGTCTTGGTCCTCCAAGAAGCAAAATAGTGTGGCTTTGTCCACCGCCAAAGCGGAATACATTGCCGTGGGTGCTTGTTGTGCACAAATACTTTACATGAAACAAACTTTGCTAGACTATGGTGTAGTTCTAGATAAAGTACCTCTTTTATGCGACAATGAAAGTGCAGTAAAACGTGCAAATAGTTTGGTTCAACACTCTTGCACCAAGCACATAGATAGCCGCCATCACTTTCTTAGAGATCATGTTGCTAAAAATGATATATCATTAGAAGGTGTAAGGACCAAGGATTAATTGGCGGATATCTTCACTAAACCGCTAGATGATGCAACATTTTGTAGATTGCGAAATGAGCTCAATGTTTTTTATTTTAGTAACTTCACTAAAAAAATGAGCTTATGTTGTCCCTTGCATTGCATTGTAATATACAACATGTTTAATTTTTGATAATGCATATAGGGCTTGTCTAACATGGTTAAGATAACTGCCGTAAAGCATGTGAAGAAGCTTAACCTTGGATCAAACTTGAAAAGCAACTAGATTTACTTTCAAGTATTGCATTACATATGCATGAATGTTGTTTTGTCGTTTATCTTCAATTATCCTCTTATTGCCTATTTTCTTAAAAAGAATTATAGTCTAAGGCAAAATATTTTTGAAAAACATAAGGTTTTGAGAGAGGTCACTCACATCAATACCAATTGGTGTTTATTTGGATCTTATTGGTGTTGGGACTTGATTGGGAACAGGCAGCACGAAGGACTTTGAAAATTCGCTAGAAAAGGAGTGACCGGACACTGCACCGGACTCTGCTATCCAGCGTCCGGTCAGTTCATAGGAGGTGAACTTTGTATGAAGGAGTGACCGGATGCTGGAACAATGTTCTCCCAGCATCCGGTCAGATGGTGGCTCTGCGTCCGGTCGAACGAAGACGATGAAGACAGCTTGCACTAGACTCTGGCTGTGTTTGATCAGTGTTCACCAGACGTGTTCGGTCGCGATTATAGGGGTTTTGGACCTTACTAGAATCGACCGGACGCTGGGTGGCAGTGTCCGATCACTGCCACCAGAGCATCCGGTCAGTAGAAAACATGCGGGCGATGGTGCGCATCATACCCTAACCCTCATCCTGCATTGCGTCATCATCACTGAGCCACCATGTAACACCCCAGGTGTTTGCCACTAGTTAAGCAATGGGTTTGAGCTCAAACATGGCATGTTAAGTGGTGATGGAGATGTTAGGTCAAACATATGAAAATGAGCCACCACTTAAACTTGGACCATTCACCATTTCTTACATGCTGCCCTTTTCTAAAAAGTATGCTTGGGAAATGCTGGATGTACTTGTTTCATGTGTCTCGCATCAATATCCCTCTATATTGATCCATGGAAAAGTTTCGTGAAGTTTGGAATCAAGAAGTCACATGAAATGACAAGTTATGTCCTTGCTTGAATTAGTTTATAAGGTGAATGGAATTCTCGATCGTCAACCAAATCTTGCAACCATGCCCAAATGACTCTAGATGAACTCTACAACAAAAGTCATGAAAGGTTCATGTTGAGCAAATACCAAGAAAATGCTTCAATGGATCACGAAGGATAATTTAAGCTTTATCATGATCCTACTTTGGTCTAAGTAGAACTATAGCTTCTGCACCTGTTTTAAAGTTGGACATTAAATAAAAGTTGAAGCTCATGTTATGTAGAAGAAACTTTGTTTTTGGAGTATACCATGGATCGGCTCGGAACTAAGTCTAGCAGTGGCTCAAAGTTGGAACCTGCTGCTGATTTCAGCACTTAGAAATATTCTAAGTCTAGAAATTCATCGCCATCGGCATTGACGTCTCGCATTCTCCAAATTTTGTTAAGCAACTCGAATTGGTCTAAAGATAAAAGTTGGAGTGTACATGATGGCGAAGAGCATGTATAAAGATGGTACTCGTTGGACCTTGTTTTGACCATCGATTTTTGGAGTTTGTTAATCGCCGTCAATGCATTGATAATGCCACTTTGGAGATTAAATTACCTACTGTTATGTTGCTCCAATGACTTGAGTGCCTCAATGAAAAATGTAGAGCATGCTGAGGTGAACAAACTTCATTTTTGACCCAATGTCTGATTCGGTTTGGAAGTGGCCCAAATTGGCTCCCCACCATGTCAACTCCGGCGCTCGCCACATGCTCGACAGTTTGTCTTCGTGGATGCCATGCACCAGGGCGCGCTCCCACCATTGCCGTGTGGCCGCAGCTGGTCAGCGCCAGGCCCTCAAAGCCGTGCGCTGGCAAGCGTTTACTGAGACGCCGTGCAGCCCAGCTCAGTCACTCGTACTCACTCACTCCCTCTCCAGCTCTCGCTCTCGCGTCCGCCGCGGAACCACCGAGCACCGTAGCTCACCGCCGTTGTGTCCTCGCTGCCTCCGGGCTCCCTCGTGTCCATCCGTGTGCGCCACCGGCTCTGCCGCCCTCTTCTCAGCCTCGTGCGCCCCTCCCCGGCCTTCCTTCGCCGCCGTAGCGCGGCCACCGGTGCCGTGGCCGCCACGAAAGCCTATGCGCGTGGCTAGGCCAACCTGGCCCGCCTCCAGCCTAGATGAGTAGCCCCACGCGACTGCGCCGGCCCTTGGATGCTCCCCCGTAGCTTCTCCGACGCCGACGAAGACCACCGCTACCGGAATCATGAGCTCCGGCGAGGTTTCCTGCTTCCGGCCGGATGAAGAGAGGCCAAGGACCACGCGCATGAATTTGAAGTTCTCCAGGGGGTTAAGTGAAGAAGTTGTGACTCACATGAATAGTGCTCATGAGCACCTTTTCGCTGGAGTTTAATTTGTGTTTACTGCAGGGACCTCGATGCAAGATTTAAGTTTCCTTTCTCTGATTTTTTTTCAGATTTGAATGCTCCACTTTGAAAATTCATAGTAATTCATAAACAAATCGTAAAATAGAAAATGAGGACTTTTTGGAATCCTTGTGAAATTGTCTATGCAGTAGATCTATAATATGGCATGTTTTAGTTTAAATATTTTGCTGTAAAAATAGATCTATGCAGCTAGGTTCTTGATACTTGCCATGTCTTGTCTTTTTCATAACTACAGTTTTTATGCTCAAATAAATGTGAAATTTTTGTGGAGTGCTACTAAGGTGATTGTTGTTGTCTGGTAAAAATTTCAGGAGTTTAGGATTTATAGTTTAAGAGGTATAAAAATAACAAATGCCCTATATTGCTTTGCTTCTACTCTGAACAGTTCTGCATGTTTGAATTAATTGGCTCAGTTAAGTTATGAATCATGACTTGGTGAAAATACATGAGTTGTGGTACGTTTCTTAAGCTTTCCAAAAAGTTAAATATCATGATTTTTGGCTAAGTAGATCTTGAGTTATACTTGCTTAAATCTCTGTGGCTGTTTCTGCCCAAAACCAGAGAGGGTTTCTTTGTTTTTATTGTGGGGCCTTCTTAGTAGTATAATTAGCTTTAGGTGTTTACAACAAAGTTGTTTAGAATTTTCTAAGATTTCTAAAAAGTCTAGAACCACATTTATTGGACATGTATAACTCCATTTATAGCAGTTTAAAGTGGCATGTCAGTTTCTGTCTATGTTTTGGATAGAGGTGCTATTATTGGATTAATTGACCCTTCTAACTGTAGAATCATCTTAATATGAGAATAATAAAGTTGTAGGTAACTTCCTAAGCTTTTCAAAAAGTTATGGTTCATGTTTGTTGGAGGTCTAGAACTCCAGTTATGCTTCTCTGAAGTTTCTATCAGTTTTCTGTACCACTGCTGTTGGGCTGCATTTGCAGTTTTGGTTGTGCAATCATTTTCGTGGTGTAAATGATGTTTGCTATGGTTGTAGTGAATACAAAAGTTGTAGAAAATTTCATAATCTTGCTTGTGTTCAAATTGTAAGACCATAGGCCTGATAGTTTAGGAGTTACATGACTTTTAAGTCTTCTATCAAGTTTTGATTGTATTCAGAGCAGATCCAAAAGATGCTAGTGTTTGATTTAGTTAGAATTTGAATCACACCTAGATGATAATAAGGAAGTTGTAGATAATTCATGTATCTAGCTTCTGTTAAAATTTGGTGGTATTTGGCCTGGTGATTTGTGAGTTATGCCTGTTTAAAGTTGGGTTTCAGAAATGGCTGTTCTCTATCAATTGTGGACCAGTTTCTGTAAATGGGTATATTTGACTTAGTTAACTTGAGAATCATGCTAAGATGATTAAAGATGAATTGTATAAAATTCCATAAGCTTTCCAGAATGTCTTGTTGCATGGCTATTGGATTTGTATAACTCTAGTTATGATCCAAACATGAAGCTGTTGCTTCCAGTCCAGAAATAGACATATGCTAGTTGTGGTTGTTTACTCCATGTGTGGCTAAGTGTGGCTTATGCCCTTGTTGATGGTCAAGTTATGATACTTGTGACCTTGTAAAACCTGTGTCATGCTTGATGTGCTTGCTCTCTATAGTTAGTTGTGTGATGTTAGTTAAATAGCTATTGGTGTCTATGTCTTGCATAACCTTGTGTTTGTCTTGAATGCTTATGTGATGCATCTTGTGTTACCATTCATCACATTCATACACATGCATCTTGCATCTCATTTAGGTATGCTAGATGAACCACGTGAAGGATGTGATGTGGAGCCGAACTCAAAGATTGGGTTTGGTGGATCTATCCCGAAGATGGAAAGACTAAGCAAGTGCTAGGACCGGAGATGTCACCAAGACGGTGCAAGCTAACTGAACTGACTTATGTCGGATCCCAGGCAAGCCCCGGAGCATTCTAAGTCTCCTACTTTATAAAAGCAATTCTTTCTATATATGAGTTTATATATTGTTGCATTAAGTTATAGGAGTTGATTGGAACCATTGATGCATTTATTACTATCCTTGCCTACCTTATTACCTTTTTACCCTGTTAGGTCGGGATCGAATAACTGCTTAGCCTTGCTTAGACCAGTAGCGATCGGTGATTTTTGGTCACCTACATTTATAGGTGGTTACTGGAATAATTTAGCTATGGAAAGAATGATATCCTGGAATTAACCATGTGTGATGGATAATTGGAGACCAGACGGAAAAGTTGGAGGCAACCAGACAGGGTTCTGGGGTGCTATTAGTTTCCGTCTGTGTCGATTAAGGACCGATCGTTGCTCGTCCCTCTTGTCATGTTGAACGCATGCCTCACATTTAGCTGGCCGAATAAAGTACCTTTCGACCGCGAAGCTAGTGACACTATTTGAGCCGGGATAAACTCGGATTGGCAGACTGGTGCTGAAGGGGGTATGACGGGGACGCGAAGAGTGAGCCCAAGGTGCGTCCTGGCTGTCGGGCGGTCCCTGGGTAGTGCGGTCCCTGACTGTTATCCCGCGGCTACTTAGAAAGTGTCATTGGTGATCTGTAGCTCACTTGATCGGTGAGTGTGGTTTGTGTGAGGAATAAATCACCAGCTGGTTAGGAATCGATTCGAATCGCCATCGCTCCTAGATAGTGAGCACTTGACTCGAGCTACAGCATCATAGTAATTATGATGGAACATTGATGGTTATCTGGATGGTATGGGATATGCTAAATCTAAGTTGGTAACTGGATGTTATTGGTTAATCAAGTGATTGTTATAGTATAGGTGCTTACCTAGATGGATAGGTCATAATAAAGATGATGCTAAGTACTTAAAATGGTTTCTTCATGATAGCTTATGCTTTTCGCAAATGAGTCAGCTAGCCCACTAAAGAAAACCTTGCATAATCCTTGGTGTCGCTTTATTTTGGTTTCCAACGGGTAAGTCTGGCTGAGTACATTCGAGTACTAAGGGTTTATCCCACCATGTTGCAGGTGGAGTTCTCAGCCTGTTGTAGATGGTGGCTAACCGCCGGTGAGCTTGGTGATTCTATAGTTACTTCTCATCTATATGCTTTTGTTGGATGATGTCACTTATGCTAGCAATGTAATTTGAAAGCTATGTTGTTTTCACTAAGCGGTTTTGAAACCCAAACTTGTACTATTATTTGTGAACCCATTTATAATATTATTTCCGCTGCAACCTTGTTATGTGATGTGTATTTGCATAATAACGCGATCTTTATGTGATGTTGATTTATCGAGGTCTTTCGGGACACTCGGCGGACTACCGGGTTTATATGAGTGAAAGTATGTGTGTGTCAACGTGTTAGCGGGGACAACCATACTTGATCTTGTATAAATTGCGCAGTTCTGTTACACGCCGCATCGCCATCACCGCCCCCGTGTCTCCGCGCCGTCGCCCATGCCGCTCGCGCGTCCACACGCCATTGCTCACGCCGCTCGCGCCACCGCGCCCGCATGGCCGACGCAGCCGCACCACGCCTCCGCGCGCCGCCACTGCTGTCGTGCCCTGCTAGAGCACCCACGTCACCCAGACCCTAGGGGCCTCTACCACCATGACATTGCTCCGCGCCAGTGCCTCCACTGCAACCCTAGCCGTTCGATTCATCACATTGCATTGCCGATCCACGCCAAATAGCGCATCGCGAACCCTAGCCGACCCTATGGTTCCCCGCGTGTCGCTTCTTTTCTCTTCAGATCACCGGTTCGTTAGGTAGCAAGCCCCCGTTTCAATTTTGTACCTAATTGCTTGCTTTCTTAGGGTTTCGTATCTCTAGATGAATAATTAAGATTATCTGTATATCCTCTATTCTGTCATGCTGCGAGTCGGTGTCGTTGAGGTCATACTTGTAGTTGTCAGTCAACTCGGGGCCAAGGTCACGAGTACGGATCGAGGCCAAGCCTCGAAAGTGACAGTTGGCAGTTGTTTCTTGTCAGTGGCAGTTGTTCTTTTCATATCCATCCGATGGTCCACGTCAAGAATGTTGGAGGTGGTCCCGGTGATGAGGATCCGAGGTGTCCGCCTTGCTTGCCTGTAGATCCAAAAGGCAAGGCGACAAAGAAGCTGGCAACAAAGAAGCGCAAGTATCCAGATGCAGATACAGCTAGAGCAGCCGCAGTTGGAGAGGCTACAGAGCGTGCCAAGAGAGGAGGTGCTCGTAGTGGAGTCCGGATCGCAGATCAGCTTTCACCAGAAGCGAGGGCTACACTTGAGCAGGTTGAGTGCCTTCATGGTGGTCCACCTAGGACTCTCATGATTGGAGGACAACGTGTTGCCATTGATGAGGGTTAGCCTCAGGGGGAGTCATAGCAACAGGAGCCATAGGCAGCAGAGCAGACTCAGGAGGGACAACAAGCCCAGGAGACAGAGTAGGCACCTCAGCCATAGCTTTGCCGCTCTGGTCATACTCGTGTTCTAGTCACACCGAGGGCAGATACACAGCGAAGGGGTTCTTGTCCACCGTCCAGACCACAGGGTCCACCTCTAGTGACTCATCTAGATCTGAGGGCCACCACGGCCAAGCAGGTGCAGCAGCTCAGATTTGTGGAGTTTGAGCAGTGGTTTCCGCCAAGGTGAGATTAGCGTGCATCAGAGGGCTGGCTTCTACACACCACTGTAGGAGGATTTCAACAATGCATATCTTAACAGTGGAGCTGCTTTCAGATCTCAAACGGTGTGCAACATAGAGTCTATTGTTGCAGCAGCTAGAGAGCACATTTGCCCCTACCTTTCTTACCTGCCTGGGCTATCAGATTTACTTGGATGGACAGGATTGTATGTTCCATCTTAGGTCCGTCAGTTCTATGCTTCTCTCTGGATTGACCCACAGCACAGATTCATACACTTTGCATTCAGTGGCAGAGATTACAGGCTGACGAGCACCAGGATCAGAGAGATACTCAGGCTTCAGGAGCAGCCCGTTAGGCTACATGAGGTTTGCTATAGACAGACAGCGCCCCCTAGACATCCTCATGGCGGGATGGTGCCCCCCCTACAGATCTAGTCCGCCACTGCTTCACAGAGCCATTCGGCGAGGGGTCAAGCAGGACACCTAGTGATCTCACTCCCACTGCTAGAGTGCTTGATGCCATTATGAGGAGAACACCACTTCCGAGGATGGGCTATCATGAGGGCTTGACTCGCATACAGTTGTGTCTACTGAACTGTCTGATGCAACAAACAATGTTTGATATTTGGGATCTCCTTCTATTAGAGATGGAGGATACTATTGCTGAGGGGTTCAGAGGTCACCGATAGTTGCCCTATGCCCACTGGATCATGTTTGTTATTCATAGGGCAGTTACAGTGAGGCCGCCTAAGATGCTAGCTGAGTACAGTGGTGCTACGATAGAGTTCCCTACATATAACCTGACTCAGATGATCCACCACAGTACACCGACTACACCTAGCCAGTCGCGCCATCGTCTAGAGGTGCTAGAGTCTGTAGCCCAACAGGATGATACTATCAGGGGCATAGCAGCTATAGAGGAGGAGCAGTTGGATGCTCAGTAGGAGGGGATGGTCGAGAGCGACCCCAGTGACAGCTTAGATGAGGACTATCGCGATATTCCTCAGATGCCTCCACGACAATATGATCATGAGGCCGGTAGCTCCAGTTCAGCTCCATCTGCACCGCAGACTAACCCCGCTTTACTTGCCATACTTGAGCGGATGAGGCAGGATCAGGCTCGCCAGGCTTAGGAGATCGCCACTACATTTGCATAGTTCTAGGCTCGACAAGATGAGTTTTAGCGGCAGTAGCAGGCCATACAGTAGCAGCAGCAGCTCCTTGGATTTATGCAGCATATAGTGACAGCTATTGGGGTTCCACCACCATAGCCTTCACCGTAGCTTGGTCAGCCTACCACCACTTCTATGACTCCAACGTTACAGCCTAGTGGGCTTCAGAGTCAGGGACATCCACCAGCACAGTTTGCTTCACCTATAGAGCAGGTGTCCCAGTGGTTTGCTTCGCCCATGTTAGCCCCATAGTTCACACCTCTCCAGACGGGCTTTACACTGGCTCAGACTTCTTCGCTGCTAGTGCCAGAGACTACAGTGTCCAGGAGCCTTGGTGCATCCTTCAGTGAGTTGACAGGGCAGCCTACTCTGCCATATTTGCATGTCCCAGGTCCTTCTATAGTTGCACCTATTACTAGGACTAAAGAGATGCTCCCTTCCTCAGTGGCATCATCAGAGCCGGCTGCTCCAGTTATACCTACATAGTCTACAATAGTTCCAGTTGTTGATCCAACCCAAACCGCTTCAGTGTCGCTTCTAGCTACAGAGGGTTAGATAGCTCAGAGCTCTGGTTCAGATGATGATGGCACTCAGTTCTAGCTTGCTCCTTGTACCTCAGCGCCCAACTCGTCTGCTGTAGCCCCGCCGATCGACCCTTAGGTTTTGGTGTTGGACGCCAAAGGGAGAGAGGGTTCGAGTATGCTAGACTTAGGGGGCGACTTTGGGGGAGCTTAGTTTACTTAGACTATCTATTATATTTGGTTTTCATGTGTGATACACTATTATGCATTCGTCATGTGTTTACTTTTATGCATTAAACTATTTATGTGATAGTGATATCTACGTGATCGTGATATATGACATGTGTGCTCTCTACTTTGAATCAGTTATATGTCATATCACTTGTGCTATGCTCATTTGCTTTGCTTCCGCGTTTCACTCCAATGCAAATGAGTTTCATTACTTGTACTCATGCTTATTTCATATCTTTTAAGTACATCATGTTGGCTTAGGTCATATAAGCTTGCCTAACACTTTTGTTCTTATTGCCAAAAGCTTATATGAACCAAGCATGTTAAAAACCTCATCTCTTTCACATACTCGAGGTGCTATTGTCATCAATCACCAAAAAGAGGGAGATTGAAAGCATTTAGGCCCCTAGTTGGGTTTCGGTGATTAATGACAATACATGATTACTGTGACTAACGTGTGTTTTGTGGAGGCAATTAAGTTAGGTCACGGTAATGGAGATCGATTGGGCAATCATGGTAGTCATGCCCCTACGATGGAAATTGTTTTGGTTTTCAAAGGATGGACAACAAGGTTAAGGATGGACTAGTTCTAAGTTTCGTTTAGAGTTGAAGAGACACTTAGAGTAGTTTAGGACTTTGTTTTTCCTTTGGCCATACTATTAAGGGGGGTATGGACGGGTAGCTTGACCTAGGTGTGTCTAGTGAGTTAGGTGTGGTGCACACTTGCTAAATCTAGCACTAGGTAGCTCTAAAATAGCCCTTAGATCCAATGGAGCAAACTTCATTCACGTATAATCGAGAGTTGGAAGTGAATGGAGGGTCAAATACTAACCGGACGCTGGCTCTGGTGTGACCAGACGCTGGCTCAGGGTCCGGTCAGTTCATTTGACCGAGGTATTTTCGTCTGGTGCGACCGGACGCTGAGAGGTCAAGTGACCGGACGCTGAGAGCCAGCGTTTGGTCGACTCCAATAAGGTTCCAGAGATGGAAAATCACGACTGGACGCGTCTGGTCAGTGCTGACCGGACGCTCTGTAAACACTGGAGTTCGGGGTGAACTAACCGGCGCGTCCGGTCAACATGACCGGAGCGTCTGGTCACCCCGTAGAGGCACATAACGGTTCATTTTTTAGCCCTTGTTATAAATACTTCCTCCACTCGTGTGTGGGGGTACTTTTGCTCATTCCAACAGCTAAGAAACACCTTTGAAAGTGCCAAGAAGAGCAAGGTCCTAGTGAGGTGATTGAGATCTGAGAATCCCAAAGAGAGCCCTCATTAGTGAGATCAAGAGTAGCTAAGTGTGCATCCACCCTTCTCATTAGGCTTGTCATGGTCAAGTGAGAGTTCGTGCTTGTTACTCTTGGTGATCGCCATCACCTAGACGGCTTGGTGGTGATTGGAGAGCTCGGTGATCATCCAACAGAGCTTGTGGATGACCCAACTCAGGTTGTGAGCGGTTGTGGGTGATTCACCGTGACGGAGTGTCGAAGAATCAACCCGTAGAGAACACTTGATCCTTGCGTGAATCAAGGGGGAGCTACACCCTTACGCGGGTGCTCCAACGAGGACTAGTGGGGAGTGGTGACTCTCCGATACCTCAGCAAAACATCGCTGTGTTCCTCCTTCTCTCTTTACTTTGAGGATTTACTTTGAGCAATTCAATTCTTGTCACTTACATTCCTAGAACTGCCATGCTAGAGTAGGATTGGAACTTAGGGTGCTAAACTCTTGTGCGTTAGATCAATAGAAACACTTTTCTAGGCACAAGGGGTTAATTGGGCTAACCGTAGAGTTTAATTATTACAAAGAAATTTAGAATTAGCTCAATTCACCCCCTCTTGGGCATCTTGATCCTTTCAGCGCCCTTAGCTCCTCCAGCCCACAAGGCGACCGACGACCTAGGGATAGTTGCCAACTCCCATACAAAGCCAGGAGACAATGACGAAGATCACGGCGGAGATCACGTCGCATAGGATGGCTAGCGAACCACCATCGTGCCTACAATGCCGCCACGGCTGGCGTAGTGGCACCACGTCACACCATGCCACGACATGGCCACAAGACGTGCTCCACAAGATGGTGTAGCTTGCAAGCCAAGTTAGCTAGGACCTTCCTCAGGCTCACGACCCTTCGGTCGGGAGAACCTTCTTCCTTATATACGCCCTGACCCGGAACTCTATATAAGGGCAGCCAGGGCACCCCCCTTGGGGGATCTAACTCTCATTCACTCATTCTTACACCATAGAAGGACTCCTAAAGCTTTCCTTCAGGTAGCCTGCCTCCTAGCTTTAGGTCTCCTACCTCTTCCACCATTCTTGCACCCCTCATTGTAAGAACTTCAGAGCATTCAAGCGAGGAACATGCACTCGATCATCTCTGAGACTAGACGTAGGGCTCTGGCCTGAATCAGTATAAATCCTCATGTCTTTTGGATGCTACCATCGTCTTCCTAGAGTAGCGCAACAATCGTATAATTTACTAGTTTAGTTTACGAAACACCGACAATGTTATTTATACAAAAACCACTGCTGGTTTGCTTGTTATCTCCTCAGAATGATGTTTTGTTGACGGTTTTGACTATGCAAATATGTGATGAAATTACCATCAACACACTTCTCTTCATCAAAGTGACGTAGGCGCTGCTTACCCAGCTTCGCACCGAGCATGATGTTTTGGGAGTGCTTGGCAACTGCACTCGGGATCCCTGGCATGTTATAGGGTTTGCATGCAAAGACGTCCCAGTTGGTGCAGACGAAGTTGACAAGTGCACTTTGCTATTTGTTGGACAGTGCGCTTTTGACCCACACCGTCTTTGAGGAATCCTGGGGGGTTGTGCTTTATCACCTTGGTGTCCTCAAATGGGCTCTGGGAGTCACGGGCAACCTCAGTTGTTGCTTGGGGGATCTCTATGAGCTCTACAGAGGTGATGACGCTTGAAAACATATATGACTTTCCATAAGCAAGATACTTTGTTCTTTTAACTTATAAGCATGTTCAATAACAGAAGTTTTAATGTAGCCATGTCTTAGTTATTGTTATTCAAGAACCAAGGATTATAACAAAAACATGGATCATAATCAGATATATCTGGATATGTAATCCATGGCTCATCCATTGACAAAATATTTTATGGCCAATGCTGTGATGTCCAATAAGAAGGTATATCTAGATATGTACTCTGTGGTTCTTCCTGGATTTTTGGCAAAGGTAGCGGGGGCTCTAGCTCCGACTGCCTAGGTGCTAGATCCGCCCCTGTTCTTCCATTGACACAATATTTGACAATCAATGTCATGACCACCAATAATAATACCAATGCATATACTACTACCTTTATCCTAAAAAGATGCAATTCTTGGTCGTGTCAAAGTCAAACTATCGTAAATTTAATTAAGCTTGTATGAAATTGTATCAACATATATGTATGACTCCAAATGGGTATACTACTAGAGAAAAGGTTTCACATGCTTTATTACAAAGCAAATTCATATAAATTGAGTTCAGTATGTATTCTAGGCGCGTCCACCCAATGCACAACATCCAGATTTACTCATTTATAAATTCAAGTCTAAGACTTGACTGCAAGGCAACTTCCGTCTCATCAGAAACTCCACTCGCCCGATCATCCTCAGTTATGCGGGGCATTGCAAGTACCCAGTCCACTCTTGTTGCATTCATCGATTGTGCTGAACTTGATGTTAGATAGTTGTGATCCATGCTTCTCCATCCAAGCTTCTCTGATTCCATCGTCTATGATTCCAAAGCACCAATGCAACCCTCCATCCTTATCCTTAATTTCTCCTTGTATATCACCTTCCACGGTTGTAGCATCTTCACCACTTCTCACAGCAGACTTTTCATCCCCCTCCATTCTTGTTCTTGAAAAAAAAATTCGGGTTTTTCCAAAGTACCACAGCTTGGACGCACACAAATCTTGATAGATATATTTCACAATGAATCCAATAATACTTATTTAGTATGATAAATTTTGATATCTTTTTGTATAAATTTGATCAAACTACAAATTGTTTGCCCTAACACTTTTTTAAGACTATTCTAGAATTGCATACTTTCGGGGACAACATAGTATCTTATATTCTCTTGGTGATGAAGAATTTTTCTTTTGATTTTGTCCTACCGCAACGTCTATAATCTGTTTGCGCCCTCATGTAAGTTGTTGTGACTAATCTGATATGTACTCCCTCCGTACGTAAAAGAATACAATTCTCATATTTCAAGAAACCAAATGCTGTCAAGTTTGACTATAATTATATGAAAAATACTAACATTTATGATACAAAAATAAATATCATTATATTAATTATGAAATATACTTTCTTAATAAACCGATTTGTAGACACAAATGTGAATACTATTTACTATAAACTTGGTCAAACCTAAATTACTTTAACGGGCTCAGATACCTGGACGAAGGGAGTAGCAATTTCCTTCTGCTCCAAGAAGCTTTCTTAAAATGACCCTCTAAATCATCATTTGGAGAGCCATTTGAATAAAAATCACTCTCTAACGTCTTTCCACCCTCTAACACTTCTATAAATTTTGTGCACACTCTAGAGGACCAATCTCACTCTCCATCTTTAGCTACAGAGAAATCTAAAATAGAGGATAACAATCCTTGAAGATCCAATTAAAAAAGCTGTTGAAGAATATTTTTTTTATCAAAATCTTTATTCGTATCAATAAGGAAGAGTATAGAGAGGCTGATGGAGTAAGCTCTAGATTCATGTGTTCGTGCTGATATACTGTCAATTGACCTATGCTCATGTTCAGACTGGTGTTTGTTAGGTTTTGTCGTTTTCATTGTTTAGCAAATTTTATTGCACTAGTTGGGTGAACTTTTTCCCCCGTACATCCAATAGTTAATCTGACAGGTGAGACCTTAGCGCACGAAGCCATCGTGTCGTGTGTCACTCCAGCCGTTTGGATCTAGCTGAACGCGTTGGCCAACCGACCTCAACCATCCAATTATCCAAACCTGTTTCGGTGTCTCGCACTGCAATAAAAAAGTGCAGAATTTCACTCCACCTGATGAGCTCACGCGGTCACGCCTCAGCATGCCATCTGCACGACACATTTCTTTTTGCATACTGGGATACAAAATCGTGTCAAGTTCAATTCATGCTCTGAGATGTCGTGTTAACCACGAACGATAAGGAACCCAGAGAGACAACTAGTGTGTAAAACTAACCATGTGCAGTTTGGTGAGCTACTAGCGACTGCCACACCAAGTCACCAACCTCGTCAGAATTCGGCTTACCAGAAGTGACCAGCTGAAACGTTCCGGCAACAGCCGAAACAATTACTAGTAATATATCCGAAGCGAAAACGCCTACACATCCTTCAAAATTAAAGCTGGTATGCTACGAAAATCAAGTTCCGACTTGTGATCGAACAGAGCAGCATGATGCCACTTCCTACCTCTCCTTCCTCAAGCCCAAGGCTGCTGCGCAGCAACAGCAGCGAGTGGCACGCCGTGGTGCAGCAGCGGAACGTCAGGTCCTCGCTGCTGCTGCTCCTGGTGCTCTCCACCGTCTTCGTCTTCTCTGTCCTGTACTCGTCGCACGGCTTCGGCGCAACGACGGCTGACCAGGCGCTCACCCAGAGGCAGAGCACGGATCATGGAGCCATCGATCGTTTTGTGCCGGGACATCAGGAAGCCGATGAACGGAGAGTAGTCCCTGCCGAGAACAATGAGGCACCAGAGCAGAGCCTACCTTCAGACATCTCGTTGCCATCAGCAAACACGTCAACAGCTCCCGCGGTTCCTGCGTCGAGCAGAGGCAGAGCAGAACAAACTGGTGATCAGAGTAAGTGCAATTTTACAGTGAACTGTTTTGGCATTTCCAAGCTATACAAAACGTTGCATTATCTGTGACACTACTTTCTTCTAGGACATATGAGTATTTGCTTGAGTGTTTGATGGCGGCATGCTTAGGTTCGGCAGGAGCGGCGCATGCTGAGGAGAAATGCGACCTGTCTATGGGGAAATGGGTGAGGGAGCCACGGGGTCCGGTGTACACAAACCTGACGTGCCCGACGCTGCCGGACTTCAAGAACTGCCAGAAGTACGGCAAGGACCCCGGCCACCTCTTCTGGCGGTGGCTGCCCGACGGCTGCGACCTGCCGCGGTTCGCGCCAGAGCGGTTCCTCGACGTCGCCCGCGGGAAAACGCTCGCGTTCATCGGCGACTCGCTGGCGCGCAACCAGATGGAGTCGCTGCTCTGCCTGCTCTCGCAGACCGAGACGCCGACGGACGTGTACCGCGACGCGTTCGACAAGTTCCGGACATGGCACTTCCCGGGGCACAACTTCACGCTCATGGTGATGTGGACGGAGTTCTACGCACACGGCGTGCCGGTGCTCGGCGCCGACGGCAAGCCGACGCCCTCCTTCGACATCCACCTGGATAGGCTCAACGCCAACTGGACCAGCCGCCTGCCGGGGCTGGACTACGCCGTCATCTCCGGCGGCAACTGGTTCTTCCGCGTCAACTACCTCTGGGAGGACGGGCGCCGGATCGGCTGCGTCAACTGCCGCGAGCCCGGCCTCACGGACTTCGGGATCGCCTACGCCGTTCGCCGCGTCGTCAGGGCGGCGCTCGAGGCCATCGCCCGGTGCCGGGACTGCAAGGGCGGACTCGTCACGTTCCTGCGCACCTACACGCCCGACCACTTCGAGCACGGTTCCTGGTTCAGCGGCGGCTACTGCAACAGGACGCGGCCGCTGGAGGAAGGCGAGATCAGCTCGCAGAGCATCGGGTGGGAGCTGAGGAGGGTGCAGAGCGAGGAGGTGACGAGGGTGAGGGAGACGGCCGGGAGCACCAGCTTTGAGCTGCTGGACGTGACCAAGGCAATGATGCTGCGCGCCGACGGCCACCCCGGCGGGCACTACGACAAGCGGTGGGTCAGGAACGCCAGCGACTGCCTGCACTGGTGCCTGCCCGGGCCTGTCGACATGTGGAACGGCATGCTGCTCCAGAGGCTCGCACACATCTCGCCTCAGCCGCTGCTGTAAAGGGATCGCATTGCCATGTTTTCTTCGAGCTACATACTGAAATATTGTTTTTTATATAAAAAAAGCAAATTTCGTGCGTCCCCAACATAGGCATGTGTGTGGCATCTGGACGGTCAACAAGTCGAGTGCATCGCCTCCATTCAGACACCGGCAACAATCATCTTGGCCAGTATGTCGTTGAACGTGTTGACCAGCCCCGGCGCGCACCAGTGCAGGCAGTCGTTGGCCACGGTCTCCGGCACGGGGCGCCCGTCGTACGAGTGTGCGAAGAGGTAGGGCCCGGGATGCCCGTCGGGACGCATGGTCGCCATCTTCGTCACGTCGAGCACCTCGAACCGCACACCACCCCACCGCCGCGTCGTCTTCGCTGCTGCCGCCGTCGCCACCTCCTCCAGGACGACCTGCCTCAGCTCGGCGTCCGCAGTCGCCACCTCTGCCTCCCCGTCCTCGTACGGCTGCGTGCGCGAGCACGCGTCCCGGTGGTTCCAGCCGTACTTACTGTCAAAGTGAGCGGGCGCGATGGTCGCCACCACCACGAGCTTGTCGCCGCCGGTCGTCGACGACTTGGCGTTGACGTACTCGAGCGTCCTCCGGATCACCTTGCGGTACACGCCGAGGTATCCTATGTCGGTCTTGTTGACGTCCGGACCGGAGTACACCCCGACGACCTCCCCGTCCTCGATCGTAGTACATGGCCGGGCGCGGGAACCAGTGGCCCGCCGAGTACGTGCTGACGTTGACGCCGTGCGGCGCCGGGAAGACCCACCGCCAGAACTTGCGCCCCAGCCGCTCCTCGTACCGGTGGACCGTCTCGGCCCGCGCCACGGAGGAGAGGAAGCACACGAGGGCCTCCGCTTGGTTCCGCGCCGTGGAGTCGCCGACGAAGGCCAGGTGTTTGCCCCGCACCAGCAGGAGGAACTCCACCGGGTTCAGCGACGAGAGATTGCACGCCGCGGGTTGCCAGCGCCAGTGCAGGTATAGCCCTTGTCCGGCTTGCCGTTGACCACGCACTTCTCCGTGCTCTTCATGTCGCAGCTCTCACTGTCGTACCGTGGGCCGGTTACGCTGCCATCCCACCACTTACCGTCGCTGTAGTCACATAGCAACCATGCTGGCCATGTAAGAGATCGAATCAAATCGATCAAGAATGCAGTTATATTGTATTGCAGCCTTGCATGCAGAGCAACATGTAGTGATACACACACACATATATGTTCAAAACTCAAAAGAAACGATGAAAATTGAATTACCTTGACGAGATGGTAGACAAGAGTTCTTAGCTGTTTGATCACTACCGGAAACAGTAAATATGAAGAGTGTTTTTTGATTTGACGAGTGTAATTCATCGGGCACTCAACAAATAGCTAATTTGCCGAGTGTAGTGAAGAAGACACTCGGCATACATATTACACCCAGTAAAAAACCCGATTTACCGAGTGTAGAATATAAGACACTCGGCAAACCACAATACGACACTCGGCAATAAATTAACACTCGGCAAAATACTATCACGTGACCGGCAGGTGCGACGGCCGTCTGACGGTGTGCCGGTCGTTAGCAAAAGTGCAACTTTGCTGAGTGTTTTTCCCCAGCACACGGCAAAATGATAAGTTTGCCGAGTGTTTTTCGCCAGCATTCGGCAAAATGATAAGTTTGCCGAGTGTTTTTCCCCAGCACTCGGCAAAGCCAAAACTTTTTTTCCTCTCCTGCCCTTCAAACTTTTTCTATCATCCACATACAACATGTGTTACTACATGTTAAAATTTGGTATATTTCTGGATCCGTTTGATATATTTAATTAATTTATTGCGTTTAGAAGAATTTTTTGGTATAAGTCAAATTTGAACTGCAAGTGATTCAAATAATAAAATAAAATGAGTGGAAAAATGATATTCATGTTATTGAGTCCATTTGAGGCCTTGTCCGGGAAATGAAAAGAATTTTTGAACATCTTGTTCACGAAACCCGACCACGAACATGTTGCCGAATGATTTTTAAATTCTAAAAAAAACAAACGAAGTCTGAAAATTATGAGATTTATCAAAATCTCATGATATCATACGTGGAGACTGTGGTAAAAAATTAAGAAGGTTTTGGACAATCTATCACGTACGTTGTTTACAAACCAAAGTATCTCAGAAGAAGAATCGTAGCATAGAGAAGGATCCGGTAAGATTTGGATTCAAAGTAACTGTCGAATTGGGGTTTGAGTTCAGAACTTTTTGTATAGGCAACAGAGAACATAGATTGATTCATGTGTAATTTTGGTAAATTTTTCGATCCGTTTGATAATTTTAATTTGTTAAGTGCAATTATAGAATTTTAATTGATATACATTAAATTTGAGCTACAACTGCATGAAATAATAAGTTTTTTTTTCACTCTTGACATTGAAACTTTTTCTACTCTCCACATACAACATGTGGTACTCCATGTTAAGAATTGATATATTTCTGGATCCGTTTAGTATTAACATATGGTACATACAACATGTTAAGTTGTGGTATTGCATGAAATAATAAGTTTACCGAGTGCCCCATATATGGGCCTAGCTAGGTGCTTCTTATTTTTTTTGAAGGTCATTTGTTAACTAGGCCTGTTTAGCATTGGAAGTTTGTGAGTGCAGTTTCCAATACGTCCTCGTAGATATCAAACTTGCACAATCACATGTCAAGGTGTGCGACTCGAAGAGAACTTTCTCAGATCAATGACCTACTCATGGTGCTAAGTAAGTGAAGCTAGTAACATATAATTTTCTAATCACATAGCACATTCTAATTTCACCGCCTTTCACACTTTATAGTGTCACGCTGAGTCAAGAAAAATATAGACGGCACAGGAAGAACCATTTTGAGGCTCATTATATGGAAACACATACCCCTAGAACAGTCAATAGCAAACAACTAATGCGGATTCTACGTGATGTGGGCAATGCATTAGTACCTCAACGAGAGCACAATGGAAGGAAATAAAATGGTGTGTATGTTTCTCATTTTATGTATATCGGTTAATTCAATAAAACACACTACTATTTTGTCTAACACTTGTGCATGTTGATGTCATCTTGCTTCAACGATAGCGTGAGAAACTTAAAACCCCAAAAGCTATTAGACTTCGAGATCAAAGAACTACAAGACAAGCTAGCATCCTTCGCCATGGACGAGGTCTTGAGTAAAGAGTATCTTTCAGCATTGATCAAGCCAAGGATAAGAGTAGTATAGATCCAGAGATGACGAAACTTCTATCGTAGTATATACATTTTTACTGTAACGACATATACATTATTGTAACATTTGTAATATAAATCTTGATGGATTTGTGATGTATGTGATGCTTTAAATATCCAGTCCAGTAACCATAGGAAATAAAAAATACATTACACAAAAATAATAAAATAAAATAATGAATAGGCATATTAAAAAATCAAATCAGTTTGCCGAGTGCTCGATATATGGCACTCGGAAAAATCTCAGTTTTGCTGACTGTTAGACCTGGAACACTCGGCAAACCCCTTCACGGCCCCACCCGTGCGCTGAAGTGTTTCAAAAAGGGAAAAAAATTAAAACCGAGGCTTTGCCGAGTGCTACCTGGGACACTCGGCAAACCGATGCTTTGTCGAGTGCTAGATCTCGGGCACTCGGCAAAGCTTGCGCATATCCACCCCTCCGGCCGTGCACACACGCACACACTCACACAGATGCCACGCCGCACACACTCACACGCCGCCGCACCGCGCACCCGGCTACCGCACCACGCCCCCGGCCGGCTGACCGCGCCACGCTCCTGGCCGCCCACGCCCCTAGCTGGCATCCGCCATCACTAGTAGAGAAACGACTTTTGATCCACTTCGAAATTTAGCTTTAGTCCCGGTATTTTTCGCGCCCGGGACTAGAGAAACCTTTAGTCCTGGTTGGTAGATCCAACCGGGACTAAAGGTCCCTGCCCAATGGCTACTGCGGCAGGCTTTTGCTGCAGGGGACCTTTAGTCGTGGTTGGATCTACCAACCGGGACTAAAGGTTAACTTTTACTCCCGGTTGGTCCCTCCAACCGGGAGTAAAAGTCTACTCCTAGCTGGAGGCTCCGTCCGGGACTAGAAAGGGACATTTAGTCCCGGTTGCTGTCTCCAACCGGGACTAAAGGTCCCCTCCTATATACCCCTTCTTCCTCCCCGAGCCCGAGCCACTTCGAGCTCAGTGTTCTTGCTTCATCGCCAGCCTCTCTTCTTCCTCATCGCCGGTAATCACAAGATTTCTTCGATTCCTCCATCTATTCTTCGGTTCTAAAGGTTACCAACTTTATACTCTCATGTTTCATCAGTAGCATATCTCATTTTGTGGACTAGATATATGTGGTTTTTATGGTGGATTTTTTTATTTGTAAGCTATTTAAGCTTAAAATCACTTTAAAGTTTGCATATTTGGATGAAGGAGGGTTAAAGTAGTTAGTCAAAACTAGTATTCAGCTATCATTTCTAGCATGCATAGCACACTTCATGGTTTAGAGATATAGAGAATTTTAGAGTTTTTTAATTTTATTTGTTTATAAAATGAGAAATTTATATTATATTAAAAATGAGTATAGAGAGTAGATGACAACTGCTTCTAGGTCCTCGACCTCTCATCGGGTTCCAAAACGACTGAGGCCAGACCTCCCTCTCATTGCATGCAGCAAGTGTGAGGAGAAGATTGTGATGAAATACCGGGTGAGGAAGGAGTGTCCCAACAAGGGCCGTATCTTCTACAAGTGTCCAGATCGCAATGTGAGTTATTTTGTCACATTTGATGATTATGGTTAATTTATACTTATTTTCATGATGATTGTGATTAAAGTTCTAATTTTTTTGTTTTAATTTCAGTGGGATGGCACTGGATGTTCAGGCTAGTACTGGGAGGAAGAGTATGTTGAAGACGTGCAAAACTCTCTTGCACAGGCGGCTACGGCGGCTGATGTGGCAATGATCCTACGGAAGAAGCCCATAGATGTTGAACAAACACATGATCTGTCTATTTTAGTTGGGATTGGTCGCAAAATCCTTATGCTGCTGAAGTGTATTTTAGCTTTAGTTTTTTTAGTGATAGTTGGGATTGTCTACATTGTAGCGAGACTTTCATAAATTAATACCTTGTGTGGTGGCATGCATGTCGTATAATTAACTAATTATGTTCTAGGTTTTAATATGGTATGTATGTCATGTAATACATATGAGCCGGCATTGGATGTACAATGCTGATCGCCGCTCCAAAGAGTTCATTGAGGGCATGCATTCTTTCTTACGTGTGGCCGAGGCAAACAAACACGATGGTTTCATGTGCTTCCCATGTGCCATATGTAAGAATTTGAAGGAATATACTAGCTCAAGGAGTCTTCATTCACACTTATTGAAGTCGGGTTTCATGCCAAACTATATTTGTTGGATGAAGCACGGAGAAACCGGGGTTGTAATGGAAGAAGGTGAAGAAGAACAATGGGACAATGATGACATTATTGCTGAATATGGTGCCTTCAATGATACTGTAATGGGGGAAGCTGAAGAAGAGGTAGGGGCAGAAGATGAGACCGCTGATGATCTTAGTCAGGCCATTCGTGATGCACAAAGAGAATGCGAAAGTGAAAAGGAGAAGATCAAGTTTGAGCGCATTCTAGAGGATCACAAGAAATTACTATACCCAACTTGTGATGCGGGGCAGAAAAAGTTGGGTACCACACTGGAATTGCTGCAATAGAAGGCAAAGAATGGTGTATCTGACAAGGGATTTGGGGAGTTACTAAAAATCCAAAAGAAGATGCTTCCGAAGGATAACGAATTGCCCACCATTACGTACGAAGCAAAGCAGATAGTCTTCCCTTTAGGGTTAGAAATCCAGAAGATACATGCATGTCCTAATGACTACATCCTCTACCATGGCGAGGAGTATGAGAAGTTAGATGCATGCTTAGTATGTCATGCATCGCGGTATAAGATCAGGCGAGATGACCCTGGTGATGTTGAGGGCGAACGTCCCACGAAGAAAATCCCTGCCAAGATTATGTGGTATGCTCCTATAATACCACGCTTGAAACGTCTGTTTAGAAACAAACACCATGCAAAGTTGTTGCGATGGCACAAAGAAGACCGTAAGGTAGACAATATGTTGAGACACCCTGCTGATGGATCATAGTGGAGAGCAATCGATAGAGATTTCCTAGAGTTTGCAAATGACGCAAGAAACTTAAGGTTTGCTTTAAGTACGGATGGTATGAATCCTTTTGGGGAGCAGAGCAGTAGTCATAGCACTTGACCTATTACTCTATGTATCTACAACCTTCCTCCCTAGTTATGCATGAAGCGTAAGTTTATTATGATGCCAGTGCTCATCCAAGGCCCAAGGCAACCTGGCAATGACATCGATGTGTACCTGAGGCCACTAGTTGAAGAACTTCTACTTTTGTGGAACAGACCAGGTGTATGTGTGTGGGATGAGCACAAACAGGAGCACTTTGACCTGCGACCATTGTTGTTCATTACAATCAATGATTGGCCTGCTCTAAGTAATTTTTTAGGACAATCAAACAAGGGATATAATGCATGCATGCACTGTTTTGATGACATTAAAGGTATATTCTTGAAAAAATGTTGAAAGGTCATGTACCTTGGCCATCGTCGATTTCTTCCTACGAATCACACCCTAAGAAAGAAAGGCAAGCATTTTAAAGGTAAGGCAGACCACCAGACCAAGCCGGGCAACCAAATTGGTGAGGATGTACTCAATATGGTCAAGGATGTGAAAGTAGTATTTGGAAAGGCACATGGCAGCGAACCTATTCCGAATGACGCCAACGGTCACGCACCCATGTGGAAGAAGAAGTCCATATTTTGGGAGCTACCCTATTGGCAAGTCCTAGAGGTTCGTAGCGCGATCGACGTGATGCACCTGATGAAGAATCTTTATGTGAACCTGCTAGGCTTCATGGGTGTGTATGGGAAGCCTAAGGACACACTTTAAGCACGACAGGACCTACGGTGTTTGAAAGAACAAGACAACCTACATCTAGAGAAGACATATGATGGATGCTATTACTTAAGTCCTGCCAGCTACACTCTTAGCAAAGAAGAGAAGGAAAGCATGTTTGAATGCCTAGCAAGCATCAAGGTACCATCTGGATTCTCCTTGAATATAAAGGGTATAATAAATGTACCAGAGAAGAAATTCCTAAACTTAAAGTCCCATGACTACCACGTGCTCATGACACAATTGCTTCCAGTTGCATTAAGAGGAATACTACCTCTAAATGTACGTCTAGCCACCGTGAAGCTATGTGCATTCCTCAATGTAATTTCTCAGAAGGCAATCGATCCAATGGATCTAGCTAAACTATAGAATGATGTGGTTCAATGTCTTGTTAGCTTTGAGTTGGTGTTCACTCCTTCCTTCTTTAATATCATGACACACCTCCTAGTTCACCTAGTCAAGGAGATTAGCATTCTCGGTCCTATGTTCCTGCACAACATGTTTCCCTTTGAGAGGTTCATGGGAGTCCTAAAGAAATATGTTCACAACCGTGCTCGGCCAGAAGGAAGCATCGCCAAGGGCTATGGAATAGAGGAGGTCATTGAGTTTTGTGTTGACTTTATTCCCAACCTTGACCCGATTGGTGTTCCTAAATCATGACACGAGGGGAGACTAAGCGGAAAGAGGACACTAGGGAAGAAACCATATATTGGTACATAGGACAATTATTTTAAAAAAGCACACTACACAGTTCTACAAAACTCCTCCTTGGTGGATACGTATATTGAGACACATAAAGAGTTGCTCCGATCCGAGTTTCCAGGGAAGTCTGAAGCTTGGATTACGCGTCAGCACATGGAAACTTTCAGCGACTGGTTGCGAAAAGAATGTCAGGGTGATGAGAGTATTGATGAGCAACTGTATTTGTTGGCTAGACAGCCATCGTGGCATATCCTCACATACAAAGGGTACGAGATATATGGGAATACTTTTTACATAGTAGCCTAAGATAAAAGGAGCACCAACTAAAACAGTGGTGTCCGCATAGATGCCACCGACCCTAATGGAAATAAGCAAATATATTATGGTCGCATAGAGGAGATATAGGAACTAAACTATGCACCTACTTTTAAGGTACCTTTGTTCAAGTGCTAATGGGTAAAGGCGACTGGAGGCGGGGTAGCAGTCGACAACCAGTATGGAATGACAACCGTGGACCTCAACAATATTGGGTACAAAGACGAACCGTTTATCCTTGCCAAGGATGTGAATCAGGTGTTCTATGTCAAGGACATGTCTACAAAATCGAAGAGAGGGAAAAACAACAACGACCCAATCAATGAGCCAAAGCGTCACATAGTTCTTTCAGGGAAAAGAAACATCGTCGGAATTGAAGACAAGCCAGACATATCAGAAGATTATGAAAAGGATGACCGAATTCCACCCTTCATAGTGAACAAAGACCCAAGCATCCAGCTAAATAATGAGGACACTCCATGGTTATGACGCGATCATAACCAAGGGATATACGTTAAGAAAAAGTTCACTACTGTGCCCGCTTGATATATATAGTGATGTTTAATAGTGTGTATTAGAGGTATTATGTAATAATTGTGAATTCAGAGATGTTTATTAGGTGTTTCCTTTTTTCTATGTTCATATTAAATTTGTGTTTGATGGTGGGATTTTCCTGTCGCTTTTGGACAATGAGTGATGAAAAAATGAAAAGATTTACGTTAAAATGATGTGAAAACAAATTTCCAATCGAAAACAAAAGTTTTAATGATTTAAATTAAACACTATATTTTTGCATTAACGAAATAGAATTATTAATGACATTATGTTTCAATATTTATAAGAAAAAACAAAAAACTTTAGGTCACATAATTTTCCTGTGTGCAATAAAGCAAAAGTAAATCCATAATCTTTTAAAACAATTTTATGCCTTGTATTTAATTTACTGTGCAATTAACAAGACTTTAACATTTTATAGAAAGAAATATATAAAAAAACAAATGGAGCTTGAAATGGGCGAGAAGTGAAACTGCAGCCCAACTTTAGTCCCGGGTAGATCTACCACCCAGGACTAAAGGTGGGCTGCATTTTTTGCGGCCCGCCAAAATACACCTTTAGTCCCCGCTTGTAATACCAGCTGGGACTGAAGGTAACCTTTAGTCCCGGCTGGTATTACGAGCCGGGACTAAAGGTAATACCTTTAGTCCTAGCTGGTATTACCAGCTGGGACTAAAGGTCTTTTAGTCCCGGTCATTTACAGGAGCCAGGTCTAAAGGTCCCTCCCCTATATAAGGCGGCCGTTTCTTCTTCCTCCTCACTCTTTGTCTTCATCGCCCATCGCCACTGCCACCGCCACCGCCCTTGTCACCGTCGCTCGTGGCCACTCTCTCAGGGGTGCCATTCTTCTTCCTCGATATGTTTCTTTTGCCCGCCGACGAGAGAGCCTCTTGCCACCCTGCGTGTGCAGTCGCTCCGTGCCTTCGTCCCTGCCGGATCCAGCCACACCGCCGTGCCTCTTCTCTTCACCGCTGTCCCAACGCCGTTTATCATCATCACCGCGCCCCCGCTGGCCTCGCCTCATCAATCCATGGCCCCTCGCCTCGACCGTGCGCGTGTGGCTGCTTGATCTCTGCCTTCATCCTCATCGGATCCAGCTGCATGTGCCTCTGCGGTTCTCAGTTTCGGCCATCCGACGGCTCGCGCCACCTTGTCCCCAGCCCGCCTCATCGGTCTCCGCCCCGGCCCCACGTCCATGTGTGTGTACGTGCCTAGCTACTAGCTCTGTCCTTGTCCTCGTCAGAGCCGCCGTCATCATACTCGCCTCGTCCTCGCTAGAGCCACGATCGTTATCCTCGGCGTCTAGATCGAGATCGAGCTGAGCAGCATTCTCCTCTGCCGTTTTGTGACTACGTGTGTGATGTACTGTGTGTGCAAATTAATTATTTGGCAGAGAAAAAATGTAGAAAAAATAGATGCTATGAATTTTTGTATATATATACAGTAATACAAGATACAGAATTAATTAAACTATATAGTTGTACAAAATAATATTGAAGATATATATTTGAATCTCTTGATAATTGAATAGAATTACTTTATTATTAGTGTTATATGATTTCATTAGCTACATCATATATAATTTTTGATATATTGACTTTAGTGATATATTGTATATATATGAATTTTGATATAAGAAAAAAGACTGATTTTAGTGATACGTGGAAAGATACTAACTTTGGTGATATAAATTTTAATATTTTGACTTTAGTGATATATTGTATATATATGAATTTTGATATATGGAAAAAGACTGACTTCAGTGATGTTATACATACATATTAGAGAGTTATAAATTTGTATATATATATATATATATTAGAGAGTTTTAAATTTATATTGTTATATATATAAATTTGTTATATATATCACTTGCCAATAAATATTTCTAGAAAATAAGAAATCAAAGTTATGCTTTGGAGACTTGAATTTCGAGTGTAGTTATTTAATTAATTTTAAGCACATGACTTGATCTATTTTATAGATATATGGTTTTTATTTTTTATAGATATATCTAGTGGTGTAAAAGCTAGATGGCTACCCCGAGAGACAACATGGATGAAGAAATGATGGATATTATTAACACCGGCACTCAATTTGCCAATGGTGACCAGCAAGATGTGGATGACCGGAGTCAATACCTGGCTCTTGAAAATAATCAAGAAAATATTGTGCAAGAAAATACTAGTGAGGTATATATATTTATATATATATTTGACTATTATATATATATTTAAATATCTATCATCTATTATGTGTACACATGATATTTATTTATTCTTTTTTTTATACGTAGCCCTCTGGATCGACGACCACAACGACGAAAAGAAAAAATATTCGAAGCCCGAAAAAGCCATTGGAGGGGCGCTACATAATATCAAAATTCAATATCGAGACAGGCGAACCACTTGGTCCACATGTAAGAAAATTCGTGCAACACTGTGGGTACCTTGTAAGGGACAAACTTCTGATTAGTGCCCATGAATGGAAGCAAAAGATCAATGAGCCTCATGTTAGTTTTGTCTCTAATCTTGATAAGAATTTAATTTAGGATGATATCATTCAACATTTCACGTTGCAAGCGGATGATTATGATGATATCAACGATGATGAATTGAAGGAGCTAGTTCAAAAGTGGGCTATGAAGAAGATGGCCACACAATTCTAGACTTAGAAGAAATCCCTATACACGAAATATGTCAAGAAGAACCTAATACCCAATTTCAATACTAGGGGCCCGCTCGTGAAGTTGAGGCCCTACTAGAATGATTTTGTATAGTACAAAACATCAGAAGAGGGTGAGGAACGAGTGAGAAGGAACCAAGAGAATGCCCGACAGAAGGTATACCACCATGGCATGGGATCAGGTGGCTACGCGACTGCCATTCCCAAGTGGGGAAAAATGGAAGCGGATATTCTTGCCAAGGGTATCACACTAGAATCACTCAATTGGCCCAAACGGGCGAAGAATTAGTTTTTTGTTCATGGGGGAAGACTGGACCTAGAGACCGAAAAGCTAGTTCATGGCCCAAAACTTGAAAGAGCAACACAAAGATTTTCTTATGCTCTACAAGCTAAAGCTATTGGTGCGTTTAGGCCCAATAGAGAGAAGGATGAACTGACGTATGCCATCGAGACTACTGAACACAGTGGCCAAATGAGAGGTGTAGGACAGAACATTTCTTGGAAGCATGGTTTCCCTAATGATAGAGATACCTACAAAAGCCGGTAGAGAAGGAAGGATGAGGAAGCAGCGCAGATCAGCAGGTTGGAGGAATATGTTCGTGAGTCATGGGAGGTGTTGCTTCAAGCACAGGAGTGTGAAAAAGACATGCAAGCTAGAATGTAGGACGAAAACATAAAGTAAGTGCAAATAGCAATGAGTGCCCAAAGGTAGGTATAAGATCCAGAAATCAATATTAATATTAGCCTCCCTGGTTAGTTGAAAAGTAGTTGCGCTTCCACGGAGTTGCCAAATCAAGATGACGCAATGCTACATTTCCCCGTGGATGACATCACTGCACCATTTACATCATGTGAGCTACATATTCCAAAAGGGAATGCCACAATCATGGTGGCTCTCGGTGTTTTTTCTCCTCCAGATCCTACCAAGACACCAAGAATTTATGGGGCAATAATACCACCTGGATATGTTAGCGTCTCAGTGGATAGAGTTAACAAAGGTTTTAGTGATCTGTCTCTTGACATTCCAGGAGGTGATGGGGAGAAGACTCTAGGAGAAGCAGAGAAGATATGCATACTATGGCACAAGCGCTACATCATTATTCCCGGGGTCTCTAGTCCACCACCGCTTCCTCAACTGCCAAACAATAGGTGCGGACAAAAGTGAACGAAATTTTTTTCACTAATTTTCTATTGACATACATGATTAATAATAATAATTTCTTATACCTAATTATTCTTTTTTGTACTCACACAGTAGGGCCTCCACCAATCTAAGTCCAATTATTCAATGTCTAGATCATCATAGTGCTCCGGGCAATGATTATGCAACGCCGCCACCGCCGCCACCTCCAAGGAGGTCTCCAACGCCTCTAAGGAGATCTCCAACGACTGCCCCGCCTCCCTTGATGACCAAGAAGCAGCCAGCTCCTAAGAGGTCCGCCCCACAAACGAAGCCATTGGCCCACCAGCCGGCAAAGAAGAAAGCCTCCTCTAATCCAGTTATTCCCCAAAAACTATCTTACGAGAAAAATGAAAAGGAATTAAATGCTACAGTACAAAAAGATGTGAACAGTTTCTTTGAAAAAGTAAGAAAGCAACGAGAAGCATGGGAGAACCCGGAGAAACCATACTTCTACCTACCTCCAGATCTTCTAAGAAAGAAGGTGGACCAGAAAAAGCGGGAATCTCAAAAGACCCTGCCAAAATCAGACTACGACCGCTCTCTCACCAAGTCATTTGAGGCGGCACAGAAAAAGACTAGAGCATGGAAAGGTGTTGCACAACTCGGACAACAATCGCAACAATCAGTCCCCCTCTTGTCATTCTAATGAATATGGTTCAAACTTAGACTTACTAGACATCGATTTTGAGGACCTGGTTTGGTTTTACAAGGATACTGGTTTGGACCTTGCCCAAGTGCTCGTTGAAGGACCATCTGCTCCAAAAGTGGATCCTTGGAAGAAATTTGAACATGGAAAGAGTCTATACAATCCTGAGGCCTTAGGTGAACTAGGTACGCAAATGTACCTGCTAAACAAGTGGTACATGGCGGCGTGTGAACGGAGAGAGAACTCTGTTTCTGTCAGAGTTAGAAACCAATATTACTTCCGTGGCGATGACGTTATATATGTCGAGTTTTTAGAATTACACCAACTATGCCACCTGGACTCTCTCGACAAAAGTCTCATTAGCTGCTATTGTCTGTAAGTGTGATTATTTTCTACTATTAAAGTGTATATATATAAAGCTACATGTATATATATAAATTATATATCCTCACTATATTTTTATATATACAGATATGAGATGATAGAACTCAGAAAGAGAAAGGATAATGATGTTAGTTTCGTTGATCAAAATGTCTTATTCAAACACCCTAATCCCCCGCTTGAATGGAAAGCTGAACTCGAGAAAAATCTCATGAGATTCTTAGTGAACCAACAAAACAAGGACATACTCTTCCCCTACAACTTCAAGTGAGTGTTAAATAATTAATGTCGATCATATGGACATTTGTTTAATTATTTGCTTACTAGCTAAGCTATCTCCCACATATATGTTGTCTCTAGTTAATGTCGATCATATTTGTGTATAAAAACATATGCAGCAATCACTGGATATTGATGGTCACCGATATGGCCAATAGTCGGTTGAGCATCTTAGACTCGTTAAGAAAAGAGCAAACAGAGTACCAAGACATAATAGATATTATCCAAGGATAATTTGGTCTCTCTAGCAACTATATATACCCTGATCTCTTAACTATAAAAATTATTAAAGGCCAAATTAATTTTTTATTTTATTGGATGCAGTGTTTGGAAAAGTTTCATTGAGGAACACCACATAAAACATTGCAAAGCGTCACTGGATTTAATCGCACACAAAGTAAGTACTAGCTATATATATATATATATATATATATATATATATATATATATATATATATATATATATATATATATAATTCAATTAACACCATGCATGCTTTCAATTCACCGGATGTTTGCGAGTTCATCATGGCGTACGCAAAAAGAACTCCTGAAGAGATCCTCAAAGTACGTTATATAAATATATTCATATATTCACAATTTCTTTTATTGCTCATATATATAAGTAATCACGTCACCAACACACACACACACACACACATATATATATATATATATATATATATATATATATATATATATATATATATATATATATATTAATACTTTTCCTTTAACTTTTATTGAAGACTCTATGGTTAAAGGAAAAAGTCATACGACGTGATCAACTGAAAGCAATTCAAGAGACCATAGCAGAATTTCTTAATGACCAGGTCTTAAACCCCGCCGGCGAGTTCTACAATGACATGAACGAAACATGGAAGCTAAACCAGATGTAGTGAATTTGTTATCCCAAGGATATGATAGAATATACAATACAAGCTTTATTTGTAATATATATATATATATATACATATTATATGTACATAAAATAGCGTACAATATATATATATATATATATATGCATTAATATATAAGTTAGTTTCATACTTTAGTTTGTACAAAATGTTCGAACATTATAAGCGTGTAGAATACGTATATTATTAGCAGCATAGAATGCGTATTCGAAAACCTATTCGAAAACCAAAATCAATCATCAATTGAAAATAGAAACAAAAAAAAAATAAAAAAAAACCTTTAGTCCCGGTTGGTAATACCAACCAGGACTAAAGGGCCGGCCCACGTGGCCAGGCCAGGAGGCCTCTTTAGCCCCGGTTAGTATTACCAACCGGGACTAAAGGTGGACCTTTAGTCCCGAGTGAGAAACCGGGACTAAAGGAGGGACCCTTTAGTCCCGGATTCGTGCTCCCGGTTGGGAAACCGGGACTGAAGGGGTTTCCCAACCGGGAGTACAGCTTATTTCTGTACTAGTGCGTCTGCCCCTCGCCGGGCGACCCCGCCGCCGTCCGCCCCTCGCCGGGCGACCCTGCCGCCGTCCGCCCTCTCGCCGACAGACCCCAACGACGTTCGCCCCTCGCCGAGCGACCCCGCCGCCGTCCGGAGGCACCGGCTCCAGCGCCGCCTCTCGCACGGTGCGTCGGCCCAGCACCAGCCCTCTCCAGGCGGGAACAAAGTAAAGTAAGCCAGCAGGGCATTCAGGCATGCAGCATGTGAAATTCTATCAAGCTAATGTGTGCTTTTTAGGGGTATTATTATTTGCGTCCACGAACACACACCATGGATTATTAGTTCCATGACGCACAAGCACATTTTTAGTCGCCTTACCTGCTGTATCATATCGTTTCAACGCGAGCTACTTATTACCCTTGCCAGTTCAGTAGTGCTGTTTGACCATCCTAGCTAATGGTACTGAGAGGTAGTACTTAGTAATCACTCCTAAGCTATTTCAATTCCCAGTGAACTGAATGAGTTAGTGATGAACTGAAAATGCATGCAAGAAATTTTTTATCTCCGGATGGCAGATGACCAATGATAGATGTAGTACCTGGTGTTCCATTGTATCCCCGATTCCCTTCCTCTACTTGGACAGTTCTTGTTGGGACCCCAAAAAATCTACTGGCAGTACAGCCAAGCTGACTGCCATTTGAGTATATATATGAGATTATTTGCTAGAGTGACACTCCAGACAACAGCTTGGGCTGGGAGCAATTCAGCATGCATGCAGTGCAACGCTGCTGGTGTCACTTGAGGTCAGCATGCCATGCAGCTGGGAGCCAAATCCTAAAATGTCAATGGTGTGACTGTGCAGTGGTTGGTTGGAGCATCACTCAGAGTCACAGGTCACAAAGTTCGGTGCTGTTTGACCAACCTAGCTAATGGCACAGAGAGACAGTACTTAATACTCCTAAGCTAATTGTGGTAGAAAATATGACATGATGCCCCCCTAAGTGTGATTGGCTAGAGTAGTGTTTTTTTATAGTATCATTGGAGTATAATTTTGGGAAGCTAATATTTACATCGTACCGTTGGTTTGTTGTGTATGTGGTTGTCGACAATCGTGCCATTGGTTTGTTGCAGGTTTTGGTTACCTCATCGTGTAGGGGAGGTGCTGCCAAAATTTACAATTGACACTATTATGTTCATTTGTTGCAGGAGAGGCTATTGCAAGGATCATTCCCCACTGTCCTCAACTCGTCACTTTGCATGATAGCAAGGTGAGGCATCATACACCCCTCTTTCCATATCATGTTCGTATATCACGTAACCTAGCTAGGCGTCTCCCGTTCAAAAGAGATACGGTTGGAAATATGCAGATCTTTGCATATCTATAACCGTATCTGTTTCGAATTGTCCACGTTGTTTGGATAGCCAGAGGATGTGTAGATGGAGTTAGTTTCCATGCTCTACTCGGATCCGAGATAGAGTTTCAGCAGCATCTCCCTGTTGTTCTCCGGATACACAATCTCCCCGCCAGGACGTGTATTTGGAGAACAACGGGGAGGTGCTGCCGAAATTCTGTCTCGGATAGGAGTAGAGCATGGAAACTAACCCCATCTACACATCCTCGGGTGGGATTAGGACATATCTTCACCTATTAGATAGTATAGGAACCTATAGATGTAATTGATTTTTATATTACTTGGTGATATGTTAGAGGATGGATGACCATGAGTGGATGTACACGGGCCGCTCTAGTCAGGGTTCGATGACCGATGAATGGATTGCGAAGACCGATGCTTTCTTAGAACTAGCATTTGCAAGGGTTAAAGGAGCACGTGGCACTTGGTGTCCCTGCAGCATTTGTGCAAACACGCGTCGACAAACAAAGATGGTCATGGGTAAACATCTTTGCAAGAATGGATTTACGGTGGACTATACCCGGTGGATCTACCATGGTGAATCCGATCATGTGAGAGACAAGGTCATGAGACAACGCATCTAGGATTATGATGCTGATGCCGGGGTAGGAGACATGTTAAATGACTATCATGAAGCACACTTTGATGAAGAACGTAGGGAGGAGCCAGAGCCAAACACAAAGGCGTATTACGATATATTGTCTGTGGCACAGCAACCCCTTCACGGGCATGCCAAGGTTTCTCAACTAGATGGCATTGCATGCCTAATGGCTGTAAAGTCCCAATTTAGCTTGAGTCAAGAAGCCTTCGATGTTATGCTGGCAGTTGTTGGTAGTCTGCTCCCGGATGGTCACATCCTGCCAAAGAGCATGTATGAGAGACAGAAACTCCTTCGTGCACTTAAGATGCCATATGAGCAGATACATGCTTGTCTGAAGGGATGCATCTTATTTAGGAAAGAACATGCGGAAGCAAAGTACTATGTGAAGTGTAAATCATCTAGGTTCCTGGAGGTAGACTTTGGTGATGGTCAGAAGAGGTAGCTCACCATCCCCATGAAGATCCTACGGTACCTTCCATTCAAACCAAGGATCCAACGACTTTATATGACTGAGGAATCCACAAAACAGATGACATGGCACAAATATGGATGTCGATACAATCCTGAGAAGCCGGTGCATCCATCCAATGGTGAAGCATGGACAAGGTTTGATATGATTCATCGTGAGAAAGCTCTAGAGGCTCGTAATGTACGTGTTGCGCTGGCAACAGATGGGTTCAATCCTGAGATGTCGGTGATGAGGTTCAGAATGTGAAGGACTTAGAATTACTTCCACGATTACATCTAAGCAACGACGGTGATGACGACATTCCTCCTTCGGAGCATGGGTGAAAGGTCCTAATGGCTAGAGGGGGGTGAATAGCCTAATAAAATTTCTACAACAACACTTAACAAAAATGGTTAGACAATTATGAGGTGAAGCAAGTGTTGCGCTAGCCTACTCAAAATGCAAGCCACCTACCACAAATTCTAGTTTAGATAGTGTCTATTCACACAATAGCTATGACACTACCCTATATTAGTGTGCTCTCAAAGGCTAACTAAAGAGCCACACCAACCAACCAAGCAAGCTCTCACAACTAGCTACACTAAAGAGCTTGTCAACTAGTTTGCGGTAAAGTAAAGAGAGTGATCAAGAAGATTATACCGCCGTGTAGATGAAGAAACCAATCAATCACAAGGATGAATAACAATGAAGACCAATCACCTCGGAATCAATGATGAACACAATGATTTTTACCGAGGTTCACTTGCTTGCCGGCAAGCTAGTCCTCGTTGTGGCGATTCACTCACTTGGAGGTTCATGCGCTAATTGGCTTCACACGCCAAACCCTCAATAGGGTGCCGCACAACCAACACAAGATGAGGATCACACAAGCCATGAGCAATCCACTAGAGTACCTTTTGGCGCTCCATCGGGGAAAGGTCAAGAACCCCTCACAATCAGCACGATCAGAGCCGGAGACAATCACCACCCTCTGCTCAAAGATCCTTGCTGCTCCAAGCCGTCTAGGTGGCGACAACCACCAAGAGTAACAAGCGAAATCCGTAGCGAAACACGAACACCAAGTGCCACTAGATGCAAACACTCAAGCAATGCACTTGGATCACTCCCAATCTCACTATGATGATGAATCAATGGTGGAGATGAGTGGGAGGACTTTGGCTAAACTTACAAGGTTGCTATGTCAATGAAAATGGCCAAAGATGTGAGCCATAGCCGGCCATGGGGCTTAAATAGAAGCGCCCACGGAATAGAGCCGTTGTACCCGTTCACTAGGCACACTGCGCTCTGACCGGACACTCTGGTCATACTGACCGGACCCTAGACTCAGCGTCCGGTCCACTGATGGACGCCACGAGTCACTAGTTTCAAACGCTGTTCGTCAGATTTCAACGGCTATGAAGCTGACCGGACGATCCGGCAAAACTGACCGGACGCTGAAGTCCCAGCATTCGGTCGAGTACAGTAAGGGTCCAAATATGTTTTTCCTCGACCGGACGCGTCCAGTCCACCTCGACCGGACACAGCCCAACGTCCGGTGGTAAACCCTAGCCACTGTACCGCTAAGTCAGCGCGATCGGACGTAGGCAGTCAGCATCCGGTGCATTTGGATCCAGCGTCTGGTGACTAGACCGACGCTGGCATCTCCTCCGTTCTCTTCACCCTTTCTCAAATGTGCCAACAACCAAGTGTATCACCTTGTGCACATGTGTTAGCATATTTTCACAAACATTTTCAAGGGTGTTAACACTCTACTAGATCCTAAATGCATATGCAAAGAGTTAGAGCATCTAGTGGCACTTTGATAACCGCATTCCGATACGAGTTTCACCCCTCTTAATAGTATGGCTATCAAACCTAAATGTGATCACACTCTCTAAGTGTCTTGATCACTAAAACAAAATAGCTCCTACAAACTATACCTTTGCCTTGAGCTTTTTTGTTTTTATCTTTCTTCTTTCCAAGTCGAAGCACTTAATCATCGCCATGCCATCACCATTGTCATGTTATGATCTTCATTAGCTTCTCCACTTGAAGTGTGCTACCTATCTCATGATCACTTGATAAACTAGGTTAGCACTTAGGGTTTCATCAATTCACCAAAACCAAATGAGAGCTTTCAATCTCCCCCTTTTTGGTAATTGATGACAACCATTATACAAAGATATGAATTGAAATTCAATTGAATCCATGTTGCTTGCCCAAGCATATTTACCATGTGTAAAAGGATATGGACAAGTTTCATGAACCCCAAATGGTAGCAATTGCCCCCCCCCCTATATATGTGCTAAGAGTTTGGATTGAAGCTTGCACATATGCTTAGATAGCAAATATAGGAGTCAATGTCTACCACATGATGCTAAGGTATAAAAGATAGACCTTTGAAGCATGATACCAATCGGAGTGCACTAATATACCATCCTTAGCACCATGGTTAGTTCTATATCACTTGGAAACATACTTTGAAAAGATACCACTTGTAAAGACTTACTTGGAAATGAAAGTTGTCTAGTGATTTCATTTCATCATTCAATCTTACAACTAACATTCATCACACAAGCATGGATGTGTAAATTTAATACTTGTGCCATGCAAGCAAACATATGAAATGCACATACAAATGCACCATACAAGTTCATGAGCTTGCTCCCCCTACTTGTGTGCTCAAAATTTTAATTGATCCCTTTCCTTTGTCACATATCTCCCATATCAAGATATCTTTATGTTTCTCTCCCTTTATGATATTTCTCCCCCTTTTTCACTATTTTTACTAATATCTTTGTTTCTCTCCCCCTTTGTCATTAATGACCACAAAGGTTCTAAATATAGATAGTATTACTTGTAGGGTCAAGATTATCAATGTCAATCAATGGGGTGAGGATCATTTTCTCAAATTTGGTCTAATCGAGATCATTTGCCAAAGATATTTAACTCGGTTTGATCCAAGGACAAGCTTCTTCACACCTCCAAATAAGGGTTATCTTGTACCATGTTGAGTTAAACACTTATAGCTCATTTTCTAGATTAAACACTAGGTTTACAAGCCCATAAACATGTCATATGCTATCACTAGATCAAGTCAAGCATATAAGCAATAGTGATACCATATAAACATCAAATTCATTTGATTTTCATGAATGAGCCTAATAAAATAGAACCACTTGAAAGGTCCTAATAAGATTGAAAATATGACTAGATGCACTAAACATGTCCTTAGCAAGGATGTATGCCATGCCAATCAACTTTTACCTTGGATTGCTCAAAGGAGAGGCATGTCATATGAGTGGGGGTGCATCAACACATATTTGAGAAATCCAATATGTTCAACTCATTCCTTAGCTTGCAAAACCTTTTCTCATCCAATGGCTTGGTGAATATATCGGTAAGTTGATCTTCGGTGCCTACACTCTCAATGCAAATGTCCCCTTTTTGTTGGTGATCTCTTATGAAATGGTGACGGACATCAATGTGCTTTGTTCTTGCATGTTGAACCAGATTGTTTGTCAATTTGATTGCACTCTCATTGTCCCAAAGCAATGGCACTTTCTTGAACTTGATTCCAAAGTCACTCAAAGTGGCCTTCATCCAAAGTACTTGTGCACAACAACTACCGACGGATATGTATTCGGCTTCGGCAGTTGATAATGCAACACTATTTTGCTTCTTTGATGACCATGAAACAAGTGATCTTCCCAACAACTGACATGTGCCCGAGGTGCTCTTCCTTTCATCCTTGCATCCCGCATAATCCGAGTCGGAGTAACCAACTAGCTCAAACTTTGCTCCTTTGGGATACCACAAACCAACATTTGGTGTATGCTTCAAGTACCTCAATATCCTCTTTGTAGCCTTCAAATGACTTTCTCTTGGTGAGGCTTAAAATCTTGCACACATGCACACACTAAACTTGACATCCGGCCTTGATGTGGTCACATAGAGTAGGCTTCCAATCATAGACCGATACAACTTTTGATCTACCATATTTCCACTTGCATCACTATCCAAGTTACCATTGGTTCCCATTGGTGTGCTAATGACTTTGCTATCAATCATGCCAAACTTCTTGATCATGTCCTTGATATACTTGCCTTGACTTACAAATGTACCATTCTTCAATTGCTTGATTTGAAGACCAAGGAAGTAACTCAATTCTCCAATCATGGACATCTCAAACTCATTAGCCATCATATTTCCAAACTCATCACAAAATTCTTGATTTGTTGATCCAAATATGATATCATCAACATAGATTTGTAATACAAATAGATTTTTTCCAATCTTCTTGATGAAAAGAGTGGTGTCAACTTTCCCCATTGTGAACCCTTTAGAGAGGAGGAAATCCCTCAATCTCTCATACCATGCTCTAGGTGCTTGCTTCAAGCCATACAATGCCTTCTTCAACTTGTACACATGGTTGGGCTTATTATCATCTTCAAACCCGGGAGGTTGTTCTACATATACTTCTTCATTGATGTAGCCATTGAGAAATGCACTCTTAACATCCATTTGATAGAGCTTGATGTTGTGGGCACAAGCATAGGCTAGCAAGATTCTAATTGCTTCCAATCTAGCAACCGGTGCATATGTTTCTCCAAAGTCAAGACCTTCAACTTGTGTATAGCCTTGTGCTACTAATCTTGCTTTGTTCCTTACTACTATCCCATCTTGATCTTGCTTGTTTCTAAAGACCCATTTGGTTCCAATCATATTGTGTCCCTTTGGTCTTTCTATCAATTCCCATACTTGATTTCTTGTGAAGTTATTCAATTCTTCATGCATAGCATTCACCCAATCAACATCCTTCAAAGCTTCATCTATCTTCTTTGGTTCAATAGATGACATAAATGAGAAGTGTTCACAAAATGATGCCAATCTTGATCTTGTTTGCACACCTCTTGAAATATCACCAATGATTGTATCCAAAGGATGATCTCTTGCAATACTTGTTGGTTGGAGCAATGGAACTTGATTGCTTGCACTTGCTAGATCATTGGGGTGAGATGATGTACTAGCCACTTGATCTTGATCAATGAAATGAGAGTCACTTGCACTAGCTTAATTTGTATCATCTTGCACATTTGAGTTGGAGAGCACTTGCACTTGATCATCTTCATCATCAATCACTTGCCTAGGCCTCAATTCACCAATATCCATGTTCCTCATGGCATTTGAAAGTTAAATGCCTCTAACATCTTCCAAGTTCTCATTCTCTACTTGTGAACCCTTGGTTTCATCAAATTCAACATTATGAACTTCCTCAAGAGTACCACTATCCAAATTCCAAACTCTATATGCTTTGCTTGTAGTGGAATAACCAAGTAGGAATCCTTCATCACATTTCTTGTCAAACTTGCCCAATCTTGTGCCTTTCTTCAAGATATATCATTTGCAACCAAAGACCCAAAAATATGCAAAGTTGGGCTTTCTACCATTCAAGAGCTCATATGGTGTCTTCTCTTTCAATTGGTGACAATAGAGGCGGTTGCTATAATAGCAAGCCGTGTTGATAGCTTCGGCCCAAAAAGATTGACTCACATTGTACTCACTAAGCATAGACCTTGCCATATCAATGAGTGTTCTATTCTTCCTCTCAACAAGGCCATTTGATTGAGGTGTGTACTTGGCCGAGAATTGATGTCTAATTCCAAATTCATCACATAACTCATCAATTCTAGTGTTCTTGAACTCACTACCATTGTCACTTCTAACTCTCTTGATGGTTGTTTCAAATTCATTGTGAATGCCTTTGACAAATGATTTGAATGTTGCAAACACATCACTTTTGTCCACTAGAAAGAATACCCATGTGTATCTAGTGTAATCATCCACTATCACAAAGCCATATTTGTTACCACCGATACTAGTGTATTGTGTTGGCCCAAACAAATCCATGTGCAATAACTCAAATGCTTTACTAGTGCTCATCATGCTTTTCTTAGGATGGGTGTTTCCAACTTGTTTGGCGGCTTGACAAGAGCTACAAAGCTTATCCTTTTCAAACACAACATCTTTCAAGCCTTTAACTAAGTCATGCTTAATCAATTTATTCAATTGTTTCATTCCAACATGACCAAGCCTTCTATGCCATAACCAACCCATGCTAGACTTAGTGAACAAGCATGTAGATAATCTAGCTTCACTAGCATTGAAATCAACCAAGTATAGATTCTCATATCTAAAGCCTTTGAAGATCAAGTTAGAGCCATCTACACTTATGATCTCTACATCATCTATTCCAAATATGCATTTGAATCCAAGATCACACAATTGTGCCACGGATAGCAAATTGAAGTTCAAGCTCTCTACTAGCAACACATTGGATATGCTCAAAGTCATTGGATATTGCAATCTTATCAAGCCCTTTGACCTTGCCTTTGCCATTGTCACCAAATGTGATACTATCATAACCATCATTGCCATTGGTGTTGATTGAGTTGAACATTCTTGCATCACCGGTCATGTGTTGAGTGCACCCACTATCAAGAGCCCAATGCCTTCCTCCGGCTTTGTAATTAACCTACAAAAGAAGATCAATTCTTTTTAGGTACCCAAACTTGCTTGGGTCCTTGAAGGTTAGTTACTAAGCTCTTTGAAACCCAAATGGCTTTCTTCTTTGAGCCCATCCACGGTTTACCAATGAACTTAGCCTTCACACCATTTGTACCCTTAACAAGCATATAGAAAGAATTAAGCTTTATGAAGGATACATTAGCATTTTTGCTCTTGTTTTTGTATTCTTGCTCTTTATGACCAACTTGCTTGCAACTAGTGCAAAACCGACCATTATTCTTCACAAAACTAGTCTTGTGAGGAGAAAAAGCCACCTTGCCTTTCTTGGGGGTATAGCCCAATCCCTCTTTGTAGAGAGAAGCTCTTTGGCTACCCAAGCACATAAGCAAGCGGTCCTCACCACCATAAGCCTTAGCTAAGGTGTGAGTGAGCTTAGTGACCTCCTTCTTGAGGTTTTCATTCTCAACCACTAGTGAGGTATCACAAGTGAGACCATCACTACTAGATGAGGTGGAAGTGGAAGTGCTACAAGAAGGGTTAGTTGGAGGAACAATGATAGGCATAGATAATGATCCATCAATTATATCACAAGTTAAACCTACATTGCAAGTTTCAACATGCTTTTTATTTTGCTCATCAAGCAAAGAGGAATGAGCATTTTCAAGCTTTTTGTGAGCTTTGCCAAGCTTCTCATTGGCTTCCTCTAGCCTCTCATGAGATGCATTGAGCTCATCAAAGGCTTGCTTAAGGGATTTTAGTTCCTTACGCAAGCTTTTGCATTCCCTTCTCTTGATATCAAAGTGTTCTCTAGCATCTTCTAGCATGTCAAATAATTCATCATTAGTAGGTTTATCATCATCACTATCACTATCATTTTCATTTTCATGTTCATTATCATCAACATGTTCTTCATCACTTTCATCATCACAAGATTGTACCTTAGTGGCCTTAGCCATGAAGCATGATGAAGATTCGAAGAGAGAAGGCTTCTCATTGATGGCTATGCTTGCAAGAACCTTATTCTTGGTGGTCTTGTGATCATCACTATCATCATCATCATCATCATCACTTGAGGAATCATCACTATCCCAAGTGACTACATATGAACCACCCTTCTTCTTCTTGAAGGCCATCTTGTCCTTCTTCTCTTTCTTTTCCTTCTTGTCCTTCTTCTTGTTCTTCTTGTTGTCATCATCATTGTCACTATTGTATGGGCATTGAGCAACAAGATGTTCTTTGCTTCCACACTTGAAGCACCTTCTTGACTCTTCTTTGTTCTTGGATGAAGACTTTTTTCTTTTAGCACGGTAGCCCTTCTTCACCATGAACTTGCCAAATCTCTTGACAAATAGAGCCATCTTCTCATCATCATCATCATCCCATGATTCATCTTCTTCACTTGATGTTTCTTGCTTTGCTTTGCCCTTGGATGATGTGGCTTTGAATGCCACACCCTTCTTCTTCTCATCTTTCTTCTCATCTTTCTTCTCCTTCTTTTCTTCGTTCTCATCATCATCTCTATAGGTATCATCGGTCATTATATCTCCCAATACTTGGTTTGGTGTCATGGTGTCCAAACTGCTTCTCACTAGAATGGTGACCAATGTACCAAATCTTGAAGGCAAGCATCTCAAGAACTTGTGGGAGAAGTCCTTGTCCTTCACCTCTTCTCCAAGTGCTTTGAGATCATTGATAAGCATTTGAAGCCTAAGGAACATCTCCGGCACACTCTCATCATCCTTCATCTTGAAGCTTGCAAACTTCTCTTTGAGAATGTATGCCATTGCACCCTTCACGGCTTAAGTGCCCTCAAATGATTCTTCCAACTTCTTCCATGCCTCATGAGCCATCTCAATATTTTTGACTTGCTCAAATGTTCTTTCATCAATTGCATCATGAATAGCACTTAGAGCAATGTCATTGTTTTAGAGAAGTACTTCTTCGGCTACGGTGGGATTCTCCAGATCTTCAATCTCAATTTTTGTTTCTATCACCTTCCAAACCTTCCTATTGATTGACTTGATATAAGTTGTCATCTTGGCCTTCCAATAGGGATAGTTGGAGCCATCAAATTAGGGTGGCTTCTTGGTATTGTTGATTTGAGCCATTTTAACACCGAAGGTTGTTAAGCCTCAAATAACGGTGACCTTGGCTTTGATACCACTTGAAAGGTCCTAATGGCTAGAGGGGGGTGAATAGCCTAATAAAATTTCTACAACAACACTTAACAAAAATGGTTAGACAATTATGAGGTGAAGCAAGTGTTGCGCTAGCCTACTCAAAATGCAAGCCACCTACCACAATTCTAGTTTAGATAGTGTCTATTCACACAATAGTTTTGACACTACCCTATGTTAGTGTGCTCTCAAAGGCTAACTAAAGAGCCACACCAACCAAGCAAGCAAGCTCTCACAACTAGCTACACTAAAGAGCTTATCAACTAGTTTGCGGTAAAGTAAAGAGAGTGATCAAGAAGATTATACCACCGTGTAGATGAAGAAACAATTCAATCACAAGGATGAATAACAATGAAGACCAATCACCTCGGAATCAATGATGAACACAATGATTTTTACCGAGGTTCACTTGTTTGCCGGCAAGCTAGTCCTCGTTGTGGCGATTCACTCACTTGGAGGTTCACGCGCTAATTGGCTTCACACGCTAAACCCTCAATAGGGTGCCGCACAACCAACACAAGATGATGATCACACAAGCCACAAGCAATCCACTAGAGTACATTTTGGTGCTCCGCTGGGGAAAGGTCAAGAACCCCTCACAATCACCACGATCGGAGCCGGAGACAATCACCACCCTCCGCTCAACGATCCTTGCTGCTCCAAGCCGTCTAGGTGGCGGCAACCACCAAGAGTAACAAGCGAAATCCGTAGCAAAACACGAACACCAAGTGCTTCTAGATGCAAACACTCAAGCAATGCACTTGGATCACTCCCAATCTCACTATGATGATGAATCAATGATGGAGATGAGTGGGAGGACTTTGGCTAGGCTCACAAGGTTGCTATGTCAATGAAAATGGCCAAAGATGTGAGCCATAGCCAGCCATGGGGCTTAAATAGAAGCCCCCACGGAATAGAGCCGTTGTACCCCTTCACTGGGCACACTACGCTCTGACCGGACGCTCTGGTCAAACTGACCGGACCCTGGACTCAGCGTCCAATCCACTGATGGATGCCATAAGTCACTAGCTTCAAACGCTGTTTGTCAGATTTCAACAGCTACGAAGCTGACTGGACGATCCAGCAAAACTGACCGGACGCTGAAGTCCCAACGTCCGGTCGAGTACAGTAAGGGTCCAAATCTGTTTTTCCTCGACCAAACGCGTCTGGTCCACCTCGACCAGACACAACCTAGCGTTCGGTGGTAAACCCTAGCCACTGTACCGCCAAGTCAGCGCGACCAGACGCAGGTAGTCAGCGTCTGGTGCATTTGGATCCAGTGTCTGGTGACTAGACCGATGCTGGCATCTCCTCCGTTCTCTTCACCCTTGCTCAAATGTGCCAACCACCAAGTGTATCACGTTGTGCACATGTGTTAGCATATTTTCACAAACATTTTCAAGGGTGTTAACACTCCACTAGATCCTAAATGCATATGCAAAGAGTTAGAGCATCTTGTGGCACTTTGATAACCGCATTCCGATACGAGTTTCACCCCTCTTAATAGTATGGCTATCAAACCTAAATGTGATCACACTCTCTAAGTGTCTTGATCACTAAAACAAAATAGCTCCTACAAACTATACCTTTGCCTTGAGCTTTTTGTTTTTCTCTTTCTTCTTTCCAAGTCGAAGCACTTGATCATCGCCATGCCATCACCATTGTCATGTTATGATCTTCATTAGCTTCTTCACTTGAAGTGTGCTACCTATCTCATGATCACTTGATAAACTAGGTTAGCACTTAGGGTTTCATCAATTCACCAAAACCAAACTAGAGCTTTCAACGGGGATGATTATATCGACATGCATGATAGTGATTATGAGACCTATGATCCAGCTAATCCCATTGATGATGATTATTTATAATACATGTATGATCCGTGCTAATTGATTTATTATTTATCACACCATGTTATTTTCTAAGTATGTTTTGTTTATTTTGCATCTATTTTGATGTATTATCTGTGCTAATTGGTTTACTCTTTTTAATAGCAGGTGATTGAACAATGGTCTAACTCTTTGCCACAGTGATGAGTAAAGGGTCTGATGCAGCTGAGGGGTCCGAGATGAGCGAAGGGTGGAGGCAAGACGAGTCCACTGTCGCCTGTACCTTCATCGCCGTTTGAGTTACCTTCCGCTCACTCATCCTCTAAGGAGGAGGTATAGGTGGAGGAGGAGGCAGGGGTGCAGGAGGAGGTAGGGATGCAGGAGGAGATAGGGGGTACCTCTTCCTCTAGTACAGGTGTGTGGTTGTGTGGTCCCTCGACCCTCCCGAAGCGACCGATACCTCTTGAGAGACGCCTGCTGATTCGATCCGATGGAGACAAGTAAGTAACTTTATATGTTATCACTAATTTTTTGTTTCATATGTTCAAAATTATAATAGAAACTAATAATTTATTTTAATCACTTGGACAGGGTTGGAGGAAGGTCGGTGGGGGTGATCATGCATGCCATGTAAATGGTATCCTTAGTCTTTTGATCAAGGAAAAGTTCCCTGGCTTGGTGTAGTTTGGTGGAACTGTTGAGCCAGCCTACACGTGGGCCCACTATGCCACCATCCTCGTCACCGCTGATCAAGATGGTAGGTGTTTCACCGATAAGGCACAACGTGTCAAGGCTGAGCTTTGGGTAAGTCTTTCTTGCACTATATTGCTCAATACATCACATTGATTGGACATTAATGACTGGATACATCACATACATCACATCTATATGTAGGATTTCTTTAGATGCGAGGAGGGATATGAGGCTAAGGCGGATGCTGTGGCTGACAAAGCCGCCAAGAAACTCGTTAAGGACATGCACTATGAGGCATGCATCCAGGCCGTGATCCAATACCATGCGGAATTTCTTAGAGAGAGGATCCCTAAAAGGGCGGCAAGAACCATGAGCCTAACCTCGGAACAATACATGAAGGTAAATATAGAACATTAATACTTATTTTTTCTGAGATTAATTGCGCTTAATTTCATCTTCTTATATGTCATATACTTGATGACATAGGTGCCTCCGTGTGCCTACAATCTGTAGTGTTGGGCTCAGATGGTGGAAAGGTGGTGCGACCCCTCGTGGCAGGAGAATCACAACGCTTGCCGAGAGCGGCGTTTGCTGATGCCGGGTCCAACACACCATCAAGGCAACCACAACCTCTCAGAATACGCGGCTAGATGGGTATGTGAATTCATTTCTTTATTCTAAGGCTCAACTCTACATAATTTCTAATCATATTGCTTTTTTTGCAGTCGGCGTCACATGGTGCCAGCCCTACACCCAGTTCGTGGCATATGCTTTGGCCCACAAGGGGAAGGCGACGTCCGACGTCACCTACAACCCGGAGGACCCACCCTCGGCATACAGCAATGGGTCCGTCCACAGCCGTCTTGAAGGATACACATCGATGGCAAGGCAGGTCCGTGGCCTAGAGTACGATCCGAGTGCTCATGACCTTGATGGAGAAGTGGTCATAAGGGCAGAAGGAGGCAAGAAGCATGGCCGGTTCTGGATTGGCGATGGCACCATCGATACCCCCAGTACTCCCACTCTCTCCCAGATTCGAGCACGGAGCACGAGTTCCAGTCCGGCGATACGCCCACGGCCAAACTCTACACGGTTCTAGATGAACGCGCTCCAGGTTATTTCTATTTTATTCATCACTTATTGATTTTTACATACTTTTGCATTGCATTGTAACATTGGGATGAAATATTGTAGGCTCAGCTAGAACAAGAAATGAGGCACCGGGAGGAGCTAGAGGCGAAGATGGAGGCAGAGCAGCAGAGGATGGAGGCAGAGCGGCAGAGGATGGAGCTACAGATGTTTGAATATATGAGGGGTGTTTATGCTGCAATCGGTCAACCTCCACCACCGTTTCTAGTCCCTCCTCCTGCTCCAAATACTGTCTCAGGCACTATGAGTCGCGTTACAACCTTATAATCTAGTTTATGCAGAATCAATCTTACTTTGCATCCTTTGAAAGAGAGTAAAGTTATTCAAAATGTCATCTAGAGATTGTCAGTTATTCAAAAAAAAAGACTACTAGTGTTGTTTAATCTTGTCTCACACATGCCAATCTCTTCTCCTTTGCGCAGCATCAATCGGCGGCATCGAATGAGCCTCATGACCTAGCCCTGTCGCAGTGGAACTCGTGGCCTAAGTGAAGCCCTGTCGCAGTGAACTCGTGGCCTAAGTACTTGTGATTTTATTTGTATTTGTATTTGTGGATTATCTGTGACTACTTGTGGTTGTGAATGAACCTACTTGTGATTCTGAAGTTTATTTGCATCTATGTGTTGTCGATATTTCTATATGAACTGCCTGTGATGCCTATTGTGAACTATCTGTGATGGATGTAATGTTTATTTGAATGTGGTACGTGGCTGTGACCGAACCTAATAAACTGATTATTTATGGCAGCTTTGCCGGGTGTTACACTCGACAAAGAGGACTTTTGCCGAGTGCCAGGTGTAAAACACTCGGCAAAATGGACATGTAGCAAAATTCTGTGCATTCTGGGACTAAAATGACATCTTTATCGAGTGTCTGCCCTATGACACTTGGCAAAAGAAGCCAAATTATGTGGATTTTGGAATGGTCTTTGCCGAGTGCCCACACTTTGACACACGGCAAAAGAAGTCACTTCGCCGAGTTCCCCCTCTTTGACACACGGCAAAAAAAGGCCCTTTACCGAGTGCCCACACTTTAACACACGGCAAAGCTACTGTTTGTCGGTACTGTAGATGTCGTGTGCTCTTTGCCGAGTGTTACACTCGGCAAATCATTTGCCGAGTGTTTTTCGGATTTTGCTGAGTGCCTGTGGCACACGGCAAAACTACTGTTTCTCCGGTAGTGGATGATGTGTCTTCAACTGGACGAAGGTATCGGTGTAAGAGATGAAAGAAGCTGGAGGGGAGTAGAAGATGAAATAGACTAGGGTCAAGGTGAAGAGGGCAAACAGAAAGCAACCCAGAAGCTTGCTAGGGAGGGAACAGCGGCCATGATCTGCTAGCACTTGTGTGGTTGCACCCATGTCTGATGCGAAGCTCTTGCTATAGTGGTGGAGGTTACATCAAAGTGTACTGTAAAAGTTGCAAGATCTAGATCTAGGCAAGGGACAAACAGGGTTATAAGCTGTAATACTATTGGCAGGAGCGGTGATAGTGGTATAGACAAGCACCTCTCTCTCTCTCTCTTCTCTCTCTCTGAGAGAGAGAGACACGGTATAATGAACTGCAGACCATCAACTGGCTGGGAAATTAAAAACTTTTATCTGTCAGACGTGGGGAGCGCAATTATAAAAAATAAGGCACTTGTTCTCAACTCATCATTTCGATAAGTCAAAAGTCTAAATCTTGGGATGTGGGTTACACGTTGTTATAAAACACAGCAGAAAACAAGCTAATCAAAGAAAAGAATACACCTAATCTAAGGTGTAAACACTTTCCTCTGGGAAAAATAAGGAACTGCAAATGGTAAGTTCAACGTAAGTCACCACGGACAGAGATTACAAGTATCTGTATATGGATATTACATTAGAAAATGAACAGAGAGATCATACATAAATATATATAAGTCATTTTCGTTAGTTGTAAGTATACTAAGTATGAATTTCTAATACTTATATATCCAAATATTTTAGCATCGTTGGTTAGTTTTGTACGGTGGAACCTATTCTCCTAAGCATCTGTATTTGTATTGTGCTTAAAAAAAACACTACACACGCACGTTGATGGGCTAGCAGTTCCACGAAGATCTTTGTAACCAAAACCAAAGAGGATCTTGGGAAGGAGGTGATAGATGATCAGGGTTGTCCAACGATAACATTTAGAGCAAAACCATGTAGGCTTATTAAATAAATTGTGGGTTAGACTAGTTAATGTTCTCGACATTTTCTTGCCTGGGTTTTCGAGGGCTATCGGTTGGTTGCTGGCCAAGCCTTTAGGTGGGCATTTGGTTTGGGGCATGGGGGTGGGATAGGAACGATGTGGGATATCCCACCTCATCCGGTCCTAGCGTTAAGTTCAGGTGCACTAGGGACAGAGTCATCCCCAGAAAGAAATATCCCCTCAGATTTGAGGACAACCCGTTCTCAAAAATTGGAGGGTAACATCGTCCCTTTTGGACATCTCTATTCTGTCCGTGCCTTTTCTCTTCTTTTTTGCGACCGAGCGCTTTGGCTAGGGTGGCCGGCCCCGACTCTGGCGTGAGTGGGCGGCCACGGCTCTGGCGGGGCTGGGCGGTGTCCACCCTAGCAAGAACTCCATCGAGGATGGGAGTGTCGGTCCTGGGTGGGCGAGGTCAGAGGTAAAACCGTGGACGGGTGATGTTGGAAGGAGAGGCCAAGGTCGTGGACAAAGTCGTAGTCGAAGCCAAAGTCCTAAGAGTGATAATCGTGACTGGGGTCGGATCCATAGAGTATGAGGGCAGGGGCGACTATGGCAGGTGGGGCTGAAGCCAGGGTTGTTATAACAACGATGGCCATGGAGGGCGGGGTCGAGGCCAGGGCACTAGGCGGAAGCACCGAGTGGAGCATGGAGGGTGGAAGCGCTAAGCGGAGGCGAAGGGTATTGAACGTAGATGCGACGGCATGGGAAAAAGGAAGAAGAAGATGGTCACAAAGGCTGACATGCATGTCCCATTTGATGGTTCATAATTGATCTTGAACGGTTGGCTATTCTTCTCTCTTTCCATCCCTCATACTAAACACAATATAGGGACATTCTTATCCCCTCAACCAAACACATACATAGGATGGTCCCATCCCATAAAACTAGAATGGATTTGTCCTGTACTTCCTTGTCCCCAAACCAAATACATCTTTAGTACATGTACTATAATTCTGAGGGCCTAGCACGGTCATAGTATCTTAGCTGCAGAAGTGATTCCGCTAGGGTACTCTCGACCAAGAAACAAGGATGGTTTCTATGTTCATTAACTGAGGTGCCAACTAAGCAAAATGATCATGAGACATTGAAATTAAAGAAGAGAGATAAAGAAATGGTTTCTTAGATAAAAAAATTTATACCTACACCAGAACCAAGATATGAAGAGATGTGATAGGTAGATGATGGAGGGAGAAGACATATGATTAGACCAAAAATTTATTTTGAAGAAATTGTGTCTTAAAAAATGTGTTTTATGTGTAGTATCTAGGCAAGAATATAAACCATCTTAGAGTTTTTCGTTTAGGGCTTCCTTATCAACAACACAATAAATTTGGACGACACATTCAACAAAGTTCTAGGTTGTTGTGATATCCTTAATTCTTGGTATAGAGACTCGTGGAAACTTAATGGAAACATACTCCCTCTGTGTCCTGAAATACAGTATCGAAGATTCAAAATTTGTCCTGAATTATTCGGTTTCTCAATAGCTCAACCATATCCATGTGTACCTGTCTTTTAAACCCCATCCATGCATGCATCCATGAACGTCTTTTAAATATCATGTTTCTCAAAATGACTCATATAATTGGTAACCAAATCAATGGCATGCATACATGCCTTGTTAAACTATGTCTTACTAAGAAATTAAGCAAGTTAACAATAAAACTGACTAATTAGTGAAGTGCAAGTTAGTATTTTGCCTTGGATACCTTATATTTCAAGGCCGAGGGGGTATACTATCAGTTTTTTATATAAAAACAATAAATATATACTCTCTTTATCCTATATGTTTCTATGTTTGTCCTAAGTCAAACTATGTTAGATTTGACCAAATTTATATAGAAAAATATCAATGACAAAGACACCAAATTAGTATCATTAGACCATTTATAAGATAAATTTTCACAATATAATTATTTAGTGCTATATATGTTAATTATTTGTTATAAATTAAGACCAATTGTGAAATAAATTTCCATAATATACTTATTTAGTGTGACAAATGTTAGTTGTTTGAAATTTGACCGGAGTTAAAATAGTTTGACTTAAAACAAACTCAAAAGTACTTATATTTTAGGATGGATGTAGTGGCATTTAAACATGATATCTCTAAATCCGATAAAGAAATTGAGGGTAGAAACATGTAAGGTCTATCCAACCTGCAATCAATCATCCGTTGGATCTTCATCATCATACTATCCCTTCTTCTCATCATGCCACCTCTCTAAAGGCGAAGACTCTAAAGTGGGTGAACACCCGGTCTAGTGGGTGAACAAAGAAAATAAAGTGAATTCAATTATAAGGGGTGTCCTTCTCATCATGCCACCAGCACACTCTTCATATTGTTTCTTGGTGTTGTGTCTGCTTGCCCCACTACATTGCATTCCTCCTTGTTAGATATGTATATCTCTAGGGTCTAATTATATTTGTACTGAGGTTCATGCAACTATATATATGAAAGTCACCCCTCCCAAATGGACTGAAGTGTTATGCTATCTCTCTCTATCTTTCTACACTCATTCCTTCTCCGATTCACTATCGAGAAGTGAATACTTTGCATCCCTTGTTGTTGATATCACCGACGACGTTCTCTGCTTGTCACCCATGGCTCTAGTGGTACTAAGGCCATCTAGTAATACTGCTATGCTATCAGCCCACTGTACCACCTTTTTAATCTCCCCAACCCAATAAAGCCCTTTATCTTAATTCGCTAGAGCATGATTTTTTTGATCAATTGTCACATAAGAGACATCTAGAAAATCCCTTAACTTAACTAAACACCCCAGCTATTGGTCTACCTTTTATAGTCCACCAAACTAGATGGCGACAATAACACAAGTTGCATCAATGTTGGTATTTATTAACTTGTCACTTGTTTTAGTAGCCACCTAATGTATGTCTACATCTCTTAACATTACTTTACCAGGTTGTCATCCCTAGTGATGATGCCAAAGATGTTTGTTGGTACTACTTAGCATTACCACTAGAATAATACTGAGTAGTTGAAAGATCCTAATGGCTAGAGGGGGGTGAATAGCCTATTAAAAATTTCTACAACAACACTTAACAAACCGGTTAGACAATTATTAGGCGAAGCGAGTGTTGTGCTAGCCTACTAAAAATGCAAGCCACCTACCACAATTCTAGTTTATGTAGTTTCTATCCACACAATAACTATGTCACTACACTAAGTTAGTGTGCTCTCAAAAGATAACTAAAGAGCCACACTAACCAAACTAACAAGCTCTCACAACTAGCTGCACTAAAGAGCTTGACACTAGTTTGTGGTAATGTAGAGAGAGTGAGCAAGATGGTTATACCACCGTGTCAAGGAATGAGCCAATCAATCACAAGAATGGATACCGATGAATACCAATCACCTCGGAATCAAATGATGACACAATGATTTTTTACCGAGGTTCACTTGCTTGCCGGCAAGCTAGTCCTCGTTGTGGCGATTCACTCACTTGGAGGTTCACGCGCTAATTGGCATCACATGCCAAACCCTCAATAGGGTGCCGCACAACCAACACAAGATGAGGATCACACAAGCCATGAGCAATTTACTAAAGTACCTTTTGTCTCTCCACCGGGGAAAGGTCAAGAACCCCTCAAAATCACCACGATCAGAGCCAGAGACAATCGCCAACCTCCACTCGATGATCCTTGCTGCTCCAAGCCATCTAGGTGGCGGCAACCACTAGAGTAACAAGCGAATCCTATAGTGAAACATGAACACCAAGTGCCTCTTGATGCAAACACTCAAGCAATGCAGTTGGATTCACTCCCAATCTCACAAAGATGATGAATCAATGATAAATATGAGTGAGAGGGCTTTGGCTAAGCTCACAAGATTGCTATGTCAATGCAAATGGCCAAGAGAGTGAGCTAGAGCCTGCAATGGGGCTTAAATAGAAGCCCCCACGAAATAGAGCCGTTGTACCCCTTCACTGGGCACTGCCACATCATCCCTCTCTTCAAATACTGAGCGCCCAATCCCAATGGTCAAGTGATGACTAGACGTAGCACAGTGCCACGACTGGACACAGGACCCTAGCATCCGGTCACTTCCAGTAAGGTTCCAACTGTGATCGGATGCATCAGTTTGATCATGACCGGACGTAGGACCCCAGCGTCTGGTCATTTCTAGTAAGCCTCCACTCGTGATCGGACGCATCCGATCATGCCCGACCGGACTCACCCAGTGTTCGGTCACTCACTGTCTCCTCTATGCGCTACCACATCAGCAGGACCAGACACACCCTGCCAGCATCTTCACTGCTTCCACTGTTCGGACGCTCCGATCTAGTTGAGACCAGCGTCTGGTGCACTCTGTGAAACCCTGTCTTTTTGGTACAGGGCACCAGTGGCACCATTGGACTGTCCACACTCTACGGGCGGACACTCCACCGATGAAGTTTTGAACCCTTGCTCCCAAGTGCTAAACACAATGTGTATCACCTTTGTGCATATGTGTTAGCATATTTTCACAAACATTTTCAAGGGTGTTAGCACTCCACTAGATCCTAAATGCATATACAATGAGTTAGAGCATATAGTGGCACTTTGATAACCGTATTTCGATATGAGTTTCACCCCTCTTAATAGTACGGCTATCGATCCTAAATGTGATCACACTCTCTAAGTGTCTCGATCACTAAAACAAAATGGCTCCTACCACTTATACCTTTGCTTTGAGCCTTTTGTTTTTCTCTTTCTTCTTTTCAAGTCCAAGCACTTGATCATCACCATGGCATCACCATCATCATGTTATAATCTTCATTTGCTCCACCACTTGGAATGTGCCACCTATATCATAATCACTTTGATAAACTAGGTTATCACTTAGGGTTTCATCAATTTACTAAAACCAAACTAAAGCTTTCAATATCCCCCTTTTTGGTAATTGATGACAACCCTTTCACAAAGATATGAATTGAAATTTATTTGAATCCATGTTGCTTGCCCAAGCATATTTACCTTGTGTAAAAGGATATGGACAATTTTCTTGAATCCCATATGGTAGCAATTGCCCCCCTACATATGCGCTAAGAGTTTGGATTGTAGCTTGCACATATGCTTAGATAGGAAATATAGGAGACAATGTCTACCAAATGATGCTAAGGTATAAAAGATGGACCTTTGAACGTGATACCAATCGGAGTGCACCAATATACCATCCTTAGCACCATTAGTAACTAGACATACACAAAAACTAGAGTATCCCATGAGATCAACATTAGAAGTAAGGGTCAAGTTTTCATAAAGTCAGCATGAGTCTAGTTACTTTAACCTATGCATGCTAGTTTTTCATTTCATCATCCAAACCTACAACTAGCATACACCACACAAGCATGAATATTGAAATTTAAAACTTGTGCCATGCAAGCAAATATATGAAATGCGCATTCAAATGCACCATACAAGTTCATGAGCTTGCTCCCCCTACTTGTGTGCTTAAAATTTTAATTGATTCCTTTCCTTTGTCATATCTCTCCCCCTATGTCAAATACTCCCCCTATCACTTATATCTTTGTTTCTCTCCCCCTTTGTCATCAATGACCACAAAGACTTAAATTATAGATATGTTAGGATTATCAATGTCAATCAATGGGGTGAGGATCATTTTCCCAAATTTGGTTCAATCTAGAATACTTGCCAAAGACATTTAACTCGGTTTGATCCAAGGACAAGCTTCTTCACACCTCCAAATAAGGGTTATCTTGTACCATGTTGATTTAAACACTTAGAGCTTATTTTCTAGATCAAACACTAGGTTTACAAGCCCACAATTTCTAGATCAAACACTAGGTTTACAAGCCCACAAACATGTCATATACTACCACTAGATCAAGTCAAGCATAGAAGCAATAGTGGTACCATACAATCATCAAAATCATTTGATTTTCATGAATGAGCCTATTAAATGTGAAAGATGACTAGATGCACTAAACATGTCCTTAGCAAGGATGTATGCCATGACAATCAACTTTTACCTTGGATTGCTCAAAGGAGAGGCATGTCATATGAGTGGGGGATGCATAAACACATATTTGAGAAATCTAATATGTTCAACTCATTCCTTAGCTTGCAAAACCTTTTCTCATCTAATGGCTTGGTGAATATATTGGCAAGTTGATCTTTGGTGCATACACTCTCAATGCAAATGTCCTCTTTTTGTTGGTGATCTCTTATGAAATGGTGGCGGACATCAATGTGTTTTGTTCTTGCATGTTGAACCGGATTGTTGGTTAACTTGATGGCACTCTCATTGTCACATAGCAATGGCACTTTCTTGAACTTGATTCCAAAGTCATTCAAGGTAGTCTTCATCCAAAGTATTTGTGCACAACAACTACCAACAGATATATATTCAGCTTCGGCGGTTGATAATGCAATATTATTTTGCTTCTTTGATGACCATGAAACAAGTGATCTTCCCAACAATTGATATGTGCCCGATGTGCTCTTCCTTTCAACCTTGCATCTCGCATAATCTGAGTCAGAGTAACCAACTAGTTCAAACTTTGCTCCTTTGGGATACCACAAACCAATATTTTGTGTATGCTTCAAGTACCTCAATATTCTCTTTGTAGCCTTCAAATGACTTTCTCTTGGTGAGGCTTGAAATCTTGCACACATGCATACACTAAACATGACATCCAGCCTTGATGTGGTCACATAGAGTAGGCTTCCAATCATAGACCGATACAATTTTTGATCCACCATATTACCACTTGCATCACTATCCAAGTTGCCATTTGTTCCCATTGGTGTACTAATGGCTTTGCTATCACTCATGCCAAACTTCTTATTCATATCCTTGATATACTTGCCTTGACTCACAAACGTACCATGCTTCAATTGCTTGATTTGAAGACCAAGGAAGTAACTTAACTCTCCAATCATGGACATTTCAAACTCATTAGCCATCATCTTTCCAAACTCTTTACAAAAGTCTTGATTGGTTGATCCAAATATGATGTCATCAACATAGATTTGCAACATAAATAAATCTTTTCCAATCTTCTTGATAAAAAGAGTGGTGTCAACCTTGCCCATCATGAACCCTTTAGAGAGTAGGAAGTCTCTTAATCTCTCATACCATGCTCTAGGTGCTTGCTTTAAGCCATACAATGCCTTCTTCAAATTGTACACATGGTCGGGCTTCTTGTCATCTTCAAAACTAGGAGGTTGCTCAACATATACTTCTTCATTGATGTAACCATTGAGAAATGCACTCTTAACATCCATTTTGATAGAGTTTGATGTTGTGGGCACAAGCATAGACTAACAAGATTCTAATTGCTTCCAATCTAGCAACCGGGGCATATGTTTCTCCAAAGTCAAGACCTTCAACTTGTGTATATCCTTGTGCTACCAATCTTGCTTTGTTCCTTACTACTATCCCATCTTAATCTTGCTTGTTTCTAAAGACCCATTTGGTTCCAATCACATTGTGTCTCTTTGGTCTCTCTACTAATTCCCATACTTGATTTCTTGTGAAGTTATTCAATTCTTTATGCATAGCATTCATCCAATCAACATCCTTCAATGATTCATCTATCTTCTTTGGTTCAATGGATGACACAAATGAGAAATGCTCACAAAATGAAGCCAATCTTGATCGTGTTTGTACACCTCTAGAAATATCACCAATTATAGTGTCCAATGGATGATACCTTGCAATATTTGTTGGTTGGAGCATTGGAACTTGATTGCTTGCACTAGCTTGATCATTGGGTTGAGATGAAGCACTAGCCACTTGATCTTGTTCATTATCATGAGAGTCACTTATACTAGCTTAATTTGTATCATCTTGCACATTTGAGTTAGAGAGCACTTGTACTTGATCATCTTCATCATCATTCACTTGCCTAGGCCCAAATTCACCAACATCCATGTTCTTCATGGCATTTGAAAGTTGAATGCCTCTAACATCTTCGAAGTTCTCATTTTCTTCTTGTGAACCTTTGGTTTCATCAAATTCAACATCATGAACTTCCTCAAGAGTACCACTATTCAAATTCCAAACTCTATATGCTTTGCTAGTGGTGGAATAACCAAGTAGAAATCCTTCATCACATTTCTTGTCAAACTTGCCCAATCTAGTGCCTTTCTTCAAGATATAGCATTTGCAACCAAAGACCCGAAAATATGCAATGTTGGGCTTTCTACCATTCAAGAGCTCATATGGTGTCTTCTCTTTCAATGGGTGACAATAGAGGCGGTTGCTACCATAGCAAGCCGTGTTGATAGCTTCGGCCCAAAAGAATTGACTCACATTGTACTCACTAAGCATAGACCTTGCCATATCAATGAGTGTTCTATTCTTCCTCTCAACATGGCCATTTGATTGTGGAGTGTACTTGGCCAAGAATTGATGTCTAATTCCAAATTCATCACACAACTCATCAATTCTAGTGTTCTTAAACTCACTACCATTGTCACTTCTAACTCTCTTGATGGTTGTTTCAAACTCATTTTGAATGCCCTTGACAAATGATTTGAATATTGCAAATACATCACTTTTGTCCACTAGAAAGAATACCCATGTATATCTAGTATAATCATCCACTATCACAAAGCCATATTTGTTTCCACCGATGCTAGTGTATTGTGTTGGCCCAAACAAATCCATGTGCGATAGTTCAAATGCTTTATAAGTGCTCATCATGTTTTTCTTAGGATGGGTGTTTCCAACTTGTTTGCCGGCTTGACAAGAGCTACAAAGCTTATCCTTCTGAAACACATCTTTCAAGCCTCTAACCAAATCATGCTTAACGAATCTATTCAATTATTTCATTCCAATATGACCAAGCCTTCTATGCCATAACCAACCCATGCTAGACTTAGTGAACAAACATGTAGATAGTTTAGCTTCACTAGCATTGAAATCAACCAAGTATATATTCTCATATCTAAAGCCTATGAAGATCAAATTAGAGCCATCTACACTTATGATTTCTACATCATCTACCCCAAATATGCATTTGAATCCAAGATCACATAGTTGAGCCATGGATAGCAAATTGAAGTTCAAGCTCTCTACTAGCAATACATTGGAGATGCTCATGTCATTGGATATTGCAATCTTACCAAGCCCTTTGACCTTGCCTTTGCCGTTGTCACCAAATGTGATACTATCATAACCATCATTGCCATTGGTGTTGATTGAGTTGAACATTCTTGCATCACCGGTCATGTGTTGAGTGCACCCACTATCAAGAACCCAATGCCTTCCTCCGACTTTGTAATTGACCTACAAAAGAAGATCAATTCTTTTTAGGTACCCAAACTTGCTTGGGTCCTTGAAGGTTAGTGACCAAGCTCTTTGACACTCAAATGGCTCTCTTCTTTGAGCCCATCCATGGTTTACCAATGAACATAGCCTTCACACCATTTGTACTCTTAGTAAGCACATAGAAAGAATTAATCTTAATTGAGGATACATTAGCATTTTTGCTCTTGTTCTTGCACTCATGCTCTTTATGACCAACTTGCTTGCAACTAGTGTAAAACCGACCATTGTTCTTCACAAAACTAGTCTTGTGAGGAGCAAAGGTCGCCTTGCCTTTCTTGGGGGTATAGCCCAATCTCTCTTTGTAGATAGAAGCTCTTCGGCTATCCAAGCACATAAGCAAGTGGTCCTCACCACCATAGGCCTTAGCCAAGGTGTGAGTGAGCTTACTGACCTCCTTCTTGGGGTTCCCATTCTCAACCATTAGTGAGGCATCACAAGTGAAACCATCACTACTAGATGAGGTGGAAGTAGAAGTACTACAAGAAGGGTTAGCGGGAGGAACAATGATGGGCATATATAATGATTCATCAATTATATCACAAGTTAAGCCTACATTGCAAGTCTCAACATGCTTCTTTTTATTTTGCTCATCAAGCAAAGAGGAATGAGCCTTTTCAAGCTTTTTGTGAGCCTTGCCAAGCTTCTCATGGGCTACCTCTAGCCTCTCATGAGATGCATTGAGATCATCAAAGACTTGTTTAAGGGCTTTTAGTTCCTTACGCAAGCTTTTGCATTCCCTTCTCTTAATGTTAAAGTGTTCTTTAGCATCTTCTAGCATGTCAAATAGTTCATTCTTAGTAGGTTCATCATCATCACTATCATTTTCATTTTCATTTTCATTATCATGTTCTTCATCACTTCCATCATCACAAATTTGTACCTTAGTGGCCTTATCCATGAAGCATGATGGAGTGTCGAAGAGAGAAGGCTTCTCATTGATAGCAATGATTGCAGGTGCCTTCTTCTTGGTGGTCTTGTCACCATCACTATCATCATCATCACTTGAGGAAGCATCACTATCCCAAGTGACCACATATGAACCACCCTTCTTCTCAAAGGTCATCTTGTCCTTCTTCTCTTTCTTTTCCTTTTTGTCCTTCTTCTTGTTCTTCTTATCATCATCTTTGTTACTATTGTATGGATATTGAGCAACAAGATGATCTTTGCTTCCACAATTGAAGCACCTTCTTGACTCTTCCTTGTTCTTGGATGAAGATTTCTTCCTTCTAGCATGGTAGCCTTTCTTCATCATGAACTTCCCAAATCTCTTGACAAATAGAGCCATCTTCTCATCATCATCATCATCCCATGAGCCATCATCTTCACTTGATGTATCTTGCTTTGCCTTGCCCTTGGATGATGTGGCCTTGAATGCCACACTCTTCTTCTTCTCATCCTTCTTCTCATCTTTCTTCTCCTTCTTTTCTTCCTTCTCATCATCATCTCTATATGTATCATTGGTCATTATATCTCCCAACACTTGGTTTGGTGTCTTGGTGTCCAAACCACTCCTCACTAGAATAGTGACCAATGTGCCAAATCTTGAAGGAAGGCATCTCTAGAACTTGTGGGAGAAGTCCTTGTCCTTCACCTCTTCTCCAAGTGCTTTGAGATCATTGACAAGCACTTGAAGCCTATGAAACATCTCCAACACACTCTCATCCTCCTTCATCTTGAAGCTTGCAAACTTCTCTTTGAGAATGTATGCTTTTGCACCCTTCATGACTTGAGTGCCCTCAAATAATTCCTCCAATTTCTTCCATGCCTCATGAGCTCTCTCAATGTTCTTGATTTGCTCACATGTTCTCTCATCCAAAGCATCATGGATGGCACTAAGAGCAATGTCATTATTTTGGAGTAGCATTTCTTCGGTGGTGGTGGGAGCCTCTTCATCATCAATCTCAATCTTGGTCTCTACCACCTTTCAAACCTTCCTATTGATTGACTTGATATAAGTTGTCATCTTAGCCTTCTAATAGGGATAGTTTGGTTCATCAAATTGGGGTGGCTTCTTGGTGTTGTTGATTTGAGCCATTTTTACACCGAAGGTTGTTAAGCCTCAAATCACGGTGACCTTGGCTCTAATACCAATTGAAAGATCCTAATGGCTAGAGGGGGGGTGAATAGCCTATTAAAAATTTCTACAACAACACTTAACAAACTGGTTAGACAATTATGTGGCAAAGCGAGTGTTGCGCTAGCCTACTAAAAATGCAAGCCACCTACCACAATTCTAGTTTATGTAGTTTCTATCCACACAATAACTATGTCACTACACTAAGTTAGTGTGCTCTCAAAAGCTAACTAAAGAGCCACACTAACCAAACTAACAAGCTCTCACAACTAGCTACACTAAAGAGCTTGACACTAGTTTGCGGTAATGTAGAGACAATGAGCAAGATGGTTATACCACCGTGTCGAGGAATGAGCCAATCAATCACAAGAATGGATACCGATGAATACCAATCACCTTGGAATTAAATGATGACACAATGATTTTTTACCGAGGTTCACTTGCTTGCCGGCAAGCTAGTCCTCGTTGTGGTGATTCACTCACTTGGAGGTTCACACGCTAATTGGCATCACATGCCAAACCCTCAATAGGGTGCCACACAACCAACACAAGATGAGGATCACACAAGCCACGAGCAATTTACTAAAGTATCTTTTGGCTCTTCATTGGGAAAAGGTCAAGAACCCCTCACAATCACCATGATCAGAGCCAGAGACAATCGCCAACCTCCACTCAATGATCCTTGCTACTCCAAGCCATCTAGGTGGCAGTAACCACCAAGAGTAACAAGTGAATCCCGCAGTGAAACATGAACACCAAGTGCCTCTAGATGCAAACACTCAAGCAATGCACTTGGATTCACTTCCAATCTCACAAAGATGATGAATCAATGATGAAGATGAGTGGGAGGGCTTTGGCTAAGCTCAAAATGTTGCTATGTCAATGCAAATGGCCAAGAGAGTGAGTTAGAGCCAACAATGGGGCTTAAATAGAAGCCCCCATGAAATAGAGCCATTGTACCCCTTCATTGGGCACTGCTCGGGGTGACCGAATGCTCTGGTCAGATCGATCGGACGCGCTCTGCCAATGTCCGGTCAATGGATGGCTGCCACGTCATCCCTCTCTTCAAATACTGAGCACCCGATCCTAACGGTCAAGTGATGACCAGACACAGTATAGTGCCATGACTGGACATAGGACCCCAGCATCCGGTCACTTCAAGTAAGGTTCCAACTACGACCGGATGTGTCAGTTTGATCATGACCAGACATAGGACCCTAGCATCTGGTTATTTCCACTAAGCCTCCACTCGTGACCGGACGCGTCCGGTCATGCCTGACCGAACTCACCCAGTGTTCGGTCACTCACTGTCTCCTCTATGCGCTACCACGTCAGCAGGACTAGACGCACCCCGCCAGCATCCGGTCGAAGACCAATGCTAGCGTCTTCACTGCTTCCACTGTCCGAACGCTTCGGTCCAGTTGAGACCAGCGTCCGATGCACTCTGTGAAACACTGTCTTTTCTGTATAGGGCACCAGTGGCACCGTTAGACTGTCAGCACTCTATGGGCGAACACTTCATCGGTGAAGTGTCAAACCCTTGCTCCCAAGTGCTAAACACAATGTGTATCACCTTTGTGCATACGTGTTAGCATATTTTCACAAACATTTTCAAGGGTGTTAGCGCTCCACTAGATCCTAAATGCATATACAATGAGTTAGAGCATCTAGTGGCACTTTGATAACCATATTTTGATATGTGTTTCACCCCTCTTAATAGTATGGCTATCAATCCTAAATGTGATCTCACTCTCTAAGTGTCTCGATCACTAAAACAAAATGGCTCCTACCACTTATACCTTTGCCTTAAGCCTTTTGTTTTTCTCTTTCTTCTTTTCAAGTACAAGCACTTGATCATCACCATGGCATCACCATCATCATGTCATAATCTTCATTTGCTCCACCACTTGGAATGTGCCACCTATCTCATAATCACTTTGATAAACTAGGTTAGCACTTAGGGTTTCATCAATTTACCAAAACCAAACTAGAGCTTTCAATAGTATTGTAGCACTTCACTTGGGAGTATTCTAGGTTTTGTTATTTATATTTTTACCATAGGGAAGGTCTAACAAGGACATGTATTGATAACTTGTGCTATTGATGGAGAAGTAAACCATAGCCAATATTCTACTCACAACAGGGGTAAGTCAAGAAGTAAATATATGTATGAATGGTGCATAGTAACTAATTATTGATCACTCAAAGTACTCCTTTCTATGGCATTAGCATGGTTAAGTAGAATATTAGAGGAATAATTCCTAAGTCATTCTTAATTACAAGTCATTCTTAATTCCTAAGTCATTCTTAATTACAAGTCAAAGCATACCACTACAAGGTTTTACCCCTGATGCAACGGCCTAAAAGCGTTGCAATATACCAAAAATGGTTGCGATAGACAAAATTGCAACACTTTTTTTTGTTGGTAGACATTGCCATAGTAACCGTGGCAAAAGGTTTGCCCAACGACTCATTTTGGTGTTGCAATAGGGTTTCCCCTATTGCAACACCAAGGAGTGTTGTTGCAATGCCATATAGTGTTGCAACCCATAGTATAGGCAACCATCGTGGGTGTTGCAATAGTTTGCAACACACCCGGTGTTGCCAGAAATACCTATTGCCACGTACCCAAAGCGTGGCAATAGGTGCACTAGCAACGATATTGGGTGTTGCAATAGACCTTATTGCCACGCATCAATAGCATTGCAATAGATGGACCCTCTATTGCCATGCTATCTCGGTGGTTGCTATAGGTGGAACCCTCTATTGCCATGATAAATATTTGGTTGCTAGAGGTAGCCTCTCTATTGCCACACTAAACATTGTGGTTGCTATAGGTGCAACCATCTATTGTCACGATAAATGTTTGGTTGCTAGAGATTGCCTCTCTATTGCCACGATGAATACTGGTTGCTATACTTAGACCCTCTATTACCACGCTTACTATTGTGTTGCTATAGTTTGGAGACTCTATTGCAATGCCCATTGTTCCGTTGGTATGATGTTTTTTTGCAACACCGTTTGTTTGTTGCTATATCATATATTGCAACGCCAAATTCTTATGTCAATAGTCCATATTGCAACGCTTTGGTTGTTTCAAACAATAATTGCATGCCGAACAATAAATGATGAAAGAAGCATTTAGACATCCATTAATCCAAAATATGCTTTGTTCATACAAATCATTAATGAAACCATCCAATGTCAAACTTAGTCGATAACACACGCACAACTGAAACACATAAGGTATCCGACACACACTAGCTAGTTTCAACGCATCAAAATGTAATGAACTATGTCTAACACTTGTAACAATGGTTGGATTGACATTGACCGTCTCATCACTTGTGCACTCCACTCGAACTCAATCTTGGTCCTGAAAAATTGAAAAAATCAGTAACATTGGTATATTATGTGACCTCAAATTAAGTTTGGGTTGTGCTGACAGAGATTTTCCTTTTCTACTGCACAAGCTCAGCAGGTAAGTATATAGTTTCAGTTTTTAGCATGGTACACAGAAGCATAGATAGGGTAAGTTTTTAAACATTCAGTTAGACAAAACTTTATGTTTGTTCAAACAAGACAGTTTGTAGAATGGGCTGCACCCTAATTTAGTCAGATTTCCGGAGTTGGTCAGAGAATGCCAATGCATTTATATTTAGAATACAAAATAGATTATTTTGGTTATACATTCAAAACGATGCAAACATTATATTTCAGAAAGAACAGATTACATGAAGGCCAAACATTATATCATTAATCATGAACCCTATCTTCATGGTGAAACAAAGGCCAATAGATTTTTTTGCTTTGCCAGCTCCAATCTAATTCCAATGATGTAATTTGCTAAGAAATAGTAATGAATTATTTTTGAGTTGGTTCTTTTTAGAGATGTGAATGTGAGAAACATGACAAAGGAATATAGGTAGTCAGAGAAATAATCTGAGCAAAAGTACAGAAGTTATAGCATATAAACAATATATCTAGTATTTCTCATTTATGATTTTTAAAAATAATTCTTGAAGACTGGAATTTCTTGACCAACTTTAACAGAAATGAAGGAAAAATAATTTCCTTCAGTAATTCCATCGAATAGGTTGTACACACAAGCACTACAATATGAGACATAGATGTAGTATGTGCAGGTTGCATGCATTTACCATGTCTGGGATGTAGTCAACGGCGTCCTGTGTTCCGAAGCTCCTCATCAGTTAGCTGTGAGTTTAATACCCTCCCTAGCTATATAATTTATCTTTACTTAGCGAGACCTAGTTGTTCAGCTCTTGCACCTCCAAAGTCACAGGCATAATGTGCAGCCATAACCTGAAAAGTATAGGTCAATTTGCAATGTTTTGGAGTAGAAATTCTTTCAATATAGCACAAAAGATACACAAAATCTATCCATAACCTGTGCCATAGTACTCTCTTGTGCTCCAAGAAAATTCTTTTCAAGGCACATTGATAATGGAAACTTCATCTTTTATGGAGTTGATAGAAGTGATCCACATCAAAAAAAAAATCTTTGAATGAGCTGCAGCCAGAAAACAGATGTACCAGTACAAAAAATAGTTCTAGCTCAACAGGAGAACACGAAATATATAGTTTCAAATTCCAGAGGCACCTTGAGTCCTTCCAAACAGGGTTCACTTCAAGATGTGAGATGACAAGAGTAGCATTAAGAATCTTTCAACTGCAATGGCATCACATATCTAAACAGAATAAAAAAAGAGTTGGCTGATCTAAAGCCCGGATTAAGTAAACCATCTCATGCCTGGGAAATCATGCATACTATCAGTAATTAGAAGAGCATACCACCATTCTTTATTGGTTCAATCTACCATCAAGAAATTTTTGTCGTGCCTTTGAGGAACAAATTTTTTGACCAAATGATCTTACGATCGAATAGTCAAGAGTTGTTTCCGATATTACATTGTGATAGGACTTTTCTTCCAACAACTATCACAGCAGTTTTGTGGACCATAGATAAAGCAATGGCTTGCTATCTCAAATGGCTCATGTTGAGCTGACGTGGAGGGGGTAGCTCCTATGAGCGGCATATAATTTGGGCGGAAAACCACGTTGTTTTTATGCTCTGTACATAAACCTCTTGTTCCTATCTTAATAAAAGGCAGAGCTCCTGCTAGTTCATTAAAAAAATGGCTCATGTTCCGGACATAACTGTGAGTTTGATCTTCTAGGCTTCTAACTAACTATATGGAAATTTAAGGTAGTCAAGATGAATAAAGGAACTGTATAATCATAGTTCTAACTATGCAATTTTCTTATACGTCTTAGCACGAACCATGTGTTTCATGCAGCAATCAGAAGGCAATCCAACTAATTATCATAAATATTCCTGCGTATATGTTTTCTTGCCAGATAGTGGACTTAATTGTGAATTACCAAGCAACGGAGACCTTCATTGATTGTATATATCACTTCAGTAGTTATCGGTCAAAACAACAAAGCTACATATATTTTGCATCAAATAAATTGATCAACAAGTAATTAATTTGTTTTGAGATTTTACCCCCAAACAAAATTAGCAGGCATGGAAAATGGACCATACAAAATTATTTTGATTTTATATTGTCCCATATTGATTCATCACCCCCTGTTGTCATCATTTTTGAAATGTTTCGACCAATGTGATGTGGCAACTACCTTTTCCTGCCAAGTCAAGTGACACAATAAACCTGTGAAGCAGGTCAAAGCATTAGGCAGTTAGGCTTCTAGCATGGACATCAAAGGACTATTGTTCAGGAAATGGAAATAAACAAACCTTGCATATATACACACCTCTATGTAACCGAGGTTCTCCAGATCGAGCTCCTCCATGATCAAGGATGCGTACTCCTTAGCCTGCTCCTTGCGCTTCAACAGCTTGTTTGACGACACACTCAGAATGATCAGCTGGGAAAAATAAAAACTTTTTAGGCTGACCACAGACTCGAGATCAAATCTAATTACCTACCGCATAGTGAAATTACATGCATAACTCACCCTATCGAAGTGATAATTGTGGCAAAACTCTACAAGTAATACTGACATGTTACTTTCAATTAGTGTACTACTAACTCAGTAACTTAGTTGACTATTAATCAAGTGGGCTCAACTTGGTTTGATTACCTCTTGCACTTCCTCCCTCGTGATCCTACCATCCACTTTGGAGTCCACCCTGAATATAAATGGATTTGTTTGAGGCCAAGAACACAAGCAAGGAACACCACCCATTGCAACAGAAAAAGCAGAGGAAGAAATTAGTGCAGGATTGCATGGGGGTGTTGCGCACATGTCAAAGAAGAATTGCATACAAGAACACTTACTTTCTTTTGCCTTGCCAAGCGTACCAAAGAAACTCTAAATTGTTGCCTGTATGTACACCTCAAAATGATTAATAATTAACATACAAAATGGACCAAACTGTCTTAGTTCAGTACTTCAGTTTCTTACCTTCAGAATGCCCAAAGAAACATCAAGCAAGCATAAGAGTAGTTACATGCCATCCCACCATGTCATTCGGAGGCTGTTTGCCAACGCTGACTTCATCTTGTCCCTTCCGCTCTTCCTGGAGAGAAGAAAGGAACAAAAGGATTACATAAGAAGTAGATCCAATACCCATTAAAAAGAAACACATCTTGGGAGGAGGTTACTGCAGCATGGGTTTTCGGTACATCATAGAGGTACAAGAAAACAAATGAAAATTTGGCCTACAACTAACAGGCCACCAGCCACACATCCACGATATTCTCGTAGTGGACGCTACATAGATCCTCCTTGATCTGCTTGGGGCCATCGTAAACAGTGGAAAACATGACCTCTAGGGAAAAGGACACAGATCATTGTTGGGGTGCTTCAAACCTTGATGCCATGATCGCAGGGGCAAGCCAGGGCAGCAGTGGCGCGCAATGGTGTTGGCGCCTGGGCAGAGATCGGGGACCAGGGGAGGCACGCGTGACTAGGGAGGAGATCGCCTGTGGAGCTGATTGAGAGGGCATCTTCCTTTTTTTCTAGATGCTATTGGTAAGTTTTCTTTTTTGCCGGAGGAGAGTTCGTGCGGGGAACTTCTATGAGGGCTGGGTGAAGCGAAGGCATGGGGAAGTTTTTCATGGATGTATGGGAGCAAATGGGTTTGGTGTCGCTTGACCTTGTTGCCGTCGTCGTCGAAGCGGTACTTAATGACCTTCTTGAGGTTGTTCTCGTCGAGCCCAATGACAACACGGGGAGGGAGGAGGAAGTCGAGGTCACCGTTGTCGTCCTCCTCAAGCTCGCCCACCAGATAGTCCTCCTTGACCCCATTGAGGAGTACCCATCCCCACCCAGCCACCGTGCCATCCCAATAGGGAACCCGAGGGGGAGGCCGCCGCGACGACGGCCGGGCGCAGCGCGACTGCTCCGGGAGGCCGGGCCGGTGGTGGCGGGGGCTAGAGGAAGGGGAAGGGGCGGGGCCGCTGCGCCTCCCCATCTGTGAGAGAGGTTGATGGCGCAGAGGGATCTGGGGAGGGAGGCACGGTTAGAGGTGGAGGAGGGAGGCGCGGTCAGTTTGGCTGATGGAGGAGTCGTGTCTGCTGTGGCAGGCGGTGGAGGGAGGAGATGAGGGCGCGGCGATCGGCGGACGAGGAGGAGATGGGGGCACGGCGGCAACTGAGGGGATGCGGTCTGTGGTGGAGAAAATGGCCGGTGGATGAGATTGCGGAGATATGGATGAGATTTGGGGCGCGAGTGCGTGATGAGATTACAAAGATACCCTTAAAAATATAGGGATTTGAGGAGAAGGATGGGTAGTAGCATCAATCAACTGTGCAATTTTTTTGGGCTAGTGCCATTGGACCGAAGAAGGAGGCGGGGGGGGGGGGCAAACTAAATTCAGCCTAGCGCCTGAAAAGCTTATGTGAAGCAACTTTTTTAAAAATAAGAAATTAAGGCACCTTTGTGAAGCAACTTGTACATAAACTATATTAAATATGATGAATACATTTTTCAAATGTAATAGGCAACATATAAGTTGTCATGTAGGAGTTTGAATAATTTCTTAAGTAGATTTGGTATTTTCTATCATTTAATTGACTTTCTATATCTTTATTGAAAGTAATCCTAAGTTGAACTACGTGTCCCTCCAATAAGATTCAAAAAATTGCACAAAAATATTTTTTAGGTTCATATGTTCCATTACAGACCATGTATTGGAGATGGATAAAAATTATGTTGTCTTCTAGAGACAATTCAAAATTTTATCTCCAAATTAGCACATAATAATTACAATAATATCTAAAATTGATCCAAAAATTCTACAAATTGATGTGGCAACATATTTTTGGTTGATAACTAAGCTTGTAAAAAAATAAGTATTTTGATAAAGTTGGAGCATACATTGTTCACAAATGGAGACATCTCTCACATAGTTCGTAGTAACTCAAGTCAAATTTTGAGATTTAAGTAGCACTTTACATGTTCGAACTCATATTCACCTCAAAATTAGATAGAACCCTATAATTACCATGACATTAGAAAATATGAAGTTATGTTACCAATTGTTATGCAAAAAACATGTTTTATCTATTCTTTTTTGGAAGAAAAGAAGCTAGAAATTGTGTACATAGAATAAACCATCCTCACATCATCTAAAGCCATCCATCCATGGCGAGGGGCATGGCATGGTGGCTGGACAGCACCCTAGTTGTGGGCAATGTGTACATGGATGACGCCCAACATCTATTTGTGGAGATGCTTGCAAGGTAATTAATTTGCTGTAGTTCTTGAATGTTCTCATATTCCCGCCTATAATATCTGGTAACGAAACAAATAGAACAAGGAACAAGGAACAAATAGATTAGTACTTCCATATAGGAAGAGTCAAAGACATAGGCGCTTCTCCGACATCGCCCAAAACCTCCGGTGGTGGCGATGCATAGGCGCTGGAGCCGAGACCAGCGGCAAGACAGAGGACATCATGGTGCCGAAGGCGTCGCCGCCTGGCAGTTGTGTGTTTGTCATGACACAAGTGGGGCAAATAGAATTTTTGAAATAAAAAAATGGGGAAAACAAAAACAGACAAGCAAATATAATATTTGAAACCAAAAACTGGGAAAAAAGAGAGTAAAATGGAAAATCAGGAAAAAGAGAGAAAAACATGCAAAATCTAGGATTTGATCATGAAACCTCCTAGCTAGGAACCACCGCACTTACCACTGAGCTACATGTTCTTTGGTTTAGATTTGTGGTATTTAATAGTTTTTAACACAATTTGTTGCACTATTGCTTCCGTGGCAACCCTTGGGCAAGGACGCCACATCACTCGGCCGCTTGCCCGCCACGTCACCCGGCCACCGGCCGCGCCCACTGGAAATTAGGAAAAAAAATTAAAAGATGCACGGTGGGGGAATCGAACTAGGGTCTCCGGAGTTAAGACTCGAGCACCTCACCACCACGCTACGCAATAGTTGGGTGATGTGTTGGATGCATTTGGTTTTTTATTGCCAGCCTCGTAATTTGGCCCTATTATAATGAAGAACAGATACACGGTCCTGTGATTTGTGTCATAGAAATGCCCCAGCCGAGACAAGCCTCACAAAGCCACATCAGCATTCTATGTAAGCGGTAGGTGCATATGTGGATGGATGTGGACCTATGATGAACAACTTTAGCTTTTTCTGCCTCATTTTAGCTTAACTGCTTGTTTTAAACTTTAAAATAGATCTAACACTGGAGCACATCACATATACAACATTATCCTAGTGGTAGGTTCTTTGCCCTTTGTAACCTGAGGTTGTGGGTTCGATTCTTGTTGAGCGCACTTATGCTGTTTTGATTTTTGGACTTTGGGAGGAAGTGAGATCAGCCCAGGTAAATGCGCCAGAGCTTTTTTTCCTAGGATCCACGGGAGGAAGGGCTCCGCTTAGCCCAAGAAGGCAGCCAAGAGGTTACCTGTGCAAGAAAAATTATAGAAATTTTAATGAAACTAAAATTTAGGCTGAATAAATTGTCTTGTAAAAGTTTCAAAAACTTTGAAACTGATTTACTATTTTTTTCTTTTTCCCTACCTAGCACAACACTATTGTAGAAAGCCTAGAAGATGATTTCTTTGTTTAAATACTTATCTTTTGTTCAATAGTAATGTGTTTCTGGATTTTTTGTTGAAAACTATCACATTGTCCGGGATAATGAATAGCTGGAGTTGGTCTTTATACTGTTATACTCATATTTGTTTTCTATTATAAGCACAAATATCAGCATGCTCGACAATTTTTTGTTTTCTGAAATTGTCATGAAAGATACGTATGGTGATCGTCCATGTTGAAAAATGAAGTGAATTAGCCATCTTCATCATGTAAACAAGTAATATAAAGTCTGCTTAATGTCGAACACACCTCAGTACCCCAGTGGTAGATGAGGGTTTGCTTATACTTTAGTTCCTAGGATCAAATCCTCCATGGAGCATTTTTTTGTTAATACAATATATTATTCAGAAATGTGTGGAGTATTTTGTCTATTGCAACCATTTTTGGTATATTGCAACACTTTTAGGTCGTTGCATCAGGGGTAGTCTAATGTGTGGAGCATTTTGTCTATTGCAACCATTTTTGGTATATTGCAACACTTTTAGGCCGTTGCATCAGGGGTAGTCTATAGCAACACAAAAAAATCATGGCAATATTAACATGATATTGTGTCCATTTAGGATTATAGTTGCAATAAGTACTTAACAATTGCAATGCCATAGAAGATTATTACAACCCCAGAAAACCGTGGCAATAGGAACATGCTATTGCATCCATTCAGAGTTCTTGTTGGAATAACCACCCTAGCAATTGCAACACCATGGAAGATTATTGCAACCCAGAAAAACCATGGCAATAGTTACTAGCAAAAGTAACCAAATCCAATATAGTTGCAATAACACCAAGTAATTGCAACGAAAATCAATACTATTGCAACTCAAAAGTGCCATGGCAATAATGCCAACTAATTGCAACAAAATTATTAAATTGTTGCAGTAGCACATGCCTATTGCAACGACAAACCACACATATTGCAACACATTTAGTCTTGTTAACACTGGATTTTGGTTGACTTTGGAGGATGACAGGTGGACCTGCATGCGGGAAGAAGGATATTCGGCAAACAAAACGAGCGGTCGGCTAAATGCTTATGCGGTCGGTTACTCCAGAAGGTGGTGACTCCATTCGGGAAAGCAGCAGATGGTAGGCAAAGCCGATCGAAAAGATGAAAGTTGTAATAATAAAGGACTCTGAGAGTTTAGGGCAAGGAATCGTAGTTTCCAAGTTTGTTTAATAGTTCCTTTGTAAATCATAGTCTTCTAGGACTCGTGTTTTGTCTAGGGTATAAATATTGATCCTCGACCATTGTAATAAGGGTTCACAACCAAATCAATACAACCGGCCCCGTGCCAACCTTCGAGTCCTTTTGTCGTGTCGTCGAGTTCTTCGAGAGGAATCATCGATCCGTCGACCTCCGTAAGTTCCGACAACCTTGTTATCATGTTTAGTATCATGCGGTGGATTTAGACGTGATGCAAGTAGTCTTGTTTGTTTTCAATGGTCGTGCGGCGGATCTTTGTTTGATAATCAAGAAGTCTTTGCTTATGCTTTGTTTATGAGTAGACATCGTGCGGTAGGCGTTTGCTCAATATGCTTAGTGAAAGCAAGACAGTTATCGGCTCTATTAGATACGGCAAAATCTAAATAGATTCATTAAGTTATCCTATGTTGCATGTTTTAAATATTTTATATATTTGTAACACACTTCTGCCCAATCTAGATTAATATTGTTCGACCCTTTTATGGTTTTATTCGCGCTTCAATGATCATTGCTTTTCATATTACCTTTGCAAATAGATAACATGCTCATAATGGCTGAATTATTTTAATTTAGATTGTCACATGTTGTGGGTTCATGCCTGTTAATTACGTTTAAGCTTTAACAAAACTAGGTGTCGTGCGGCAGATGCAGGTTTTAGATTAGTTTAATTGTGTTTATTTGCATGTTCCTTCTTCATGGACCCCAACTCGGCTGGACTGCTGAGCTTGGTTATGCGTTAACTCATAATTAATTTCACTTGTTCAAACATGTCTTCCCATGCATATGCATTCAGCAATCGGATTTTTACGTGTGCTCATTTTACGATTAGCTGAATGGTTTATAAACCTGTTGGCAGACAGCTTCCTATAGCTATATGTCGTTGTAAGTGGCTTCAGGGCCGTATATATGGAACTGTCTGGTCTCACCCAACATGTTCCGGTTTGACATTTAACTATTTTATCCCTTGTTAGTTTTTTCAGGTCAAACTGACTGGCACGTTTCTGGATCACGAAGCACCTGGGGGCCCAATTGAAGCCACGCTTTCCGGCTTGCTGTGTGTGAGGCACAGTGCGCCACATTTTGTGTCAACACACTTTTTGGCATGCCCAGTGGGACCATCTGTTAGTTCAAGATGGCGTCTGAGATCAACAATGATCATGTTCTGGATGTGAGCATGGCAGAATTGCCAGATAATTACAGGGATTTAGTGCTACAAGCATGTGAGCAATACCAACGGAAGTGTTTGATGTCTTTTTCCAAAAACAAGAGCAATAAAGTGTTTCAAAAGCAGTCAATGCCAAGGGTTCTTCTTCCACATCAAACTGATTACACTGAAGAGGAGGATGCTCAGAAGATGGCAGCCCTGGTTTATAAAGCTATGGGAGAAACCATGACAAACCATCACACAGCTTTTCTGAATACTTTTTAGGCAATCATGATCAGTACTTTTGGTCCAATGGTTGATAAATACTTTGAAGAAAATGTTGGCCCACTCAGTGGACCGACACTTTTCAATGTTCCAAAGCATCAAGATAAGCCTGTTGGAAAAGAAATAGCATCGACTTCAAATATAGGTGGATTGACTCACACTGAAAAGCAATCCCATCCCACCTATGGCCAGGTAACATTTGGTACTGCAGGAGAAGTACCACCTTTGGCTTATAGAGTTTCTCCAGCATCAAACAGATTGCAGAAGAATATGTATGGAGATGGGTATCAAGAATTTACTGATTACAATGCTATCAATGCTGTGCCAAATCCAGGGTATAGGAGTGTTTCAGGATTGCCTTCTGGAGTGCAAGTACAAGGAAATCAGGATTCAGACATTGATGTTTTGATGCACAGGATGGCTGATATGATGCAGAATCAGTTCGGCTTGAAGCCAAAAAATCAATCCTATTCATACAAGTCTCCTTATCCAGAGTGGTACAACAGAGTGGCGTTACCTCCAAGGGTGAAGCCTCCAACAGATTTGACCAAGTTTTCTGGTCAAGATGATACTAGTACCATAGAGCACGTCAGTCGGTACTTAATGCAGCTTGGAGAAGCTACTTCAGATGAAGCTTGGAGGATTCGATATTTTCCTTTGTCTCTTACAGGACCAGCTTTCACGTGGTTCACATCTTTACCAGCTCATTCCATTGGTACGTGGGCAGAACTAGAATAGAAGTTTCATTCATATTTCTACACGGGTACTAATGAGAAGAAGTTGGTCGATCTCATGAGTCTGAGGATGAGAACAAATGAGACACCATTGGAATATCTTCGCAGGTTTAGAGAGACCAAGAATATGTGTTATTCTCTGAATTTACCAGATGATCAACTACCTGGAATAGCTATAGCAGGAATGTTGCCAAATATCAGGGAGAAGCTGTTCGGCATGGAGTTTGATGATCTTGGCCAACTTGCACAGCGTTTAGCACCTATGAGTAATCAAGCCCAAGGATTCAAGAGAGATAATCGCTTTCAGAAGAATAATGCCACTAATGAGGTGTATCAAGGTTTTCTGGAGGAAGCGACTGAGTATATTGATGAAGATGAGATAGCTGCAGCTGAGTTGAATTGGGCAAAGGAGCCTACTCAAGTTAGTCAACGCTGGTTGAAACAACAAAAGGGAACCTATGATTTTGATGTTACTAAGGCAGACAGGCTTTTTGCATTATTGATAAAGGAAGGACGCATCAAGCTGCCAGAAGGACATCCCATGCTACGTCCTGAAGGAGTGAAAGACAAAAAGTATTGTGGCTTCCATAACACTAATTCTCACTCTATCAATGATTGCTGAGTGTTTAGAATACGGATCCAGAAAGCTATCCAAGAGGGACATTTGAAGTTTGATGGCAAGATGAGAATTGATGATCAGCCCTTTCCACAAAATATGATTTCTTTCTCTGTGAATATGGTCTCTGCCAATGATCTCAAAGGTAAAGGCAAGATGAAGGTGTTGACTTCTGATAGAGCAAAGGAAAGTGGTGCTGTTGACCCGGATCGGCAAGTCACCAGTAGAGAGCTGCAGCAACGAGTTTGGTTTCAAAATAGCCGAACCGAGAGAGGTCAAACTTCCAAACCCAGAGTTACATCATGTATTTTGCTAAACAAGTGGCAGAGAGAGCAAGAGAAAGAATACTATAAGAAGCAATGGTTTATGGAAGAATACCGGAGGTATGAGGAAGAGGTATACCGAAGGGAGCAAGAAGAATACATGATAGAACAAGAGCAGTCTCATTAGGGTTGTTCATTCTTTAGGCATTGTTGGAATGAAGGCTTGAGGTTGCCTGCTAGGAATAATTGTCCGGAGTGTAGTGCTCAGTACTCCGAGTATAGGCAATCTCGGGTCAACCGCCGTCCCGTCTATGAAAGACTTGGAACGAAGGTTCCTGAAGATGATCGACACTTTAAAATAGATGATTTTGAGAATCAGCAAAGGAAAAGATTTGCAGGTCAAGGTTGGATTCATGATAGGGTGCATGATGAAGAAGCTGATTCCTATAGATATGTATGGCAAAAAGGACAGTGGTGTCCTCCAGGTTTGAGGAAAAGTCAGAAAAGAAGAGTTCAACGGTTGAGGAATAGGGAGTTGGAACAGGAAGTTACCGAAACAAAGCAAATATGGCGTCCTAAGAAGAAGCCTGATGGATGTGGTCCTTCGGCTGATGCTTGCATGGCTTTCTTCCTCCCATCAGAGTTTATAGCTCCTGAAAGCCAAGATGTCCAAAAGACGTGTACTCTGATTTTGATGAAAGTGAATGTCAGGATTTGATGGCTCAGCTTGTATTAACATAGCAGGCTATTTTTGACAAACCAATCAAGAATCGTCACTTGAGACCACTCTATTTAAAGGGATATGTCAATGGCAAGCCTTTAACTAAGATGTTTGTCGATGGAGGGGCTGCTATCAATATCATGCCTTATACTACCTTCAGAAAGCTTAGGATGACTAATGAAGAATTGTTGAAAACTAACATGGTGCTTAGGGACTTTGCTGGCAACCCTTTCGATACACGAGGTGCTATCCATGTCGAGCTGACTATTGGGTCGAAAACTCTGATTACTACCTTTTTGTCATTGATGGCAAGGGGGCATATAGTCTACTCTTGGGTAGAGATTGGATCCATGCTAATTGCTGCATTCCTTCAACCATGCATCAAATTCTCATTCAATGGATTGGAGATGACGTTGAAGTTGTACATGCTGATGATTCGGTAAGTGTTGCTGCCACAGAATCTACCTACTGGGAATATGAAGGCGTCGATTGTTTCTCTGGAAAAGTGTGGAAAGAAGGTCCTGTAAATGTTTTCAGCGAGGGCCAATAGCTGATCCAAGCAGTCAGCTCTCATAGTAATTTTTAATGGGAAATCCTATCGATGGCAACAAAGGAAAGTTGGGACGTGGTTTTATGTCGGCTGATAAGTTGGAAGAAATTGATGTTGGTGATGGTTCTAAGTCAAGGCCGATGTATATTAGTGCAAAGTTAGACCCAGAATATAAATCAAAGTTGATAGATCTGTTGAAAGAGTTTAAAGATTGTTTTGCTTGGGATTACACGGAAATGCCTGGATTGGATCGTTCCATTGTTGAACATCGATTACCCATTAAACCTGGATTTCATCCTTACAAACAACCTCCACGGAAGATATACAAAGTGGAGGTATTGGCTGATGTGAAGAAGGAGGTTGAAAGATTAATAGAAGCAAACTTCATTCGGCCATGCAAGTATGCAGAGTGGATTTCAAATATAGTACCGGTATACAAGAAAAATGGAAAAATGAGGGTTTGCATAGATTTCAGAAATCTTAATAAGGCCACTCCCATGGATGGTTACCCAATGCCAGTTGCCGATTTACTAGTAGATGCAGCAGCAGGTTATGAAGTCATTAGTTTTATGGATGGTAATGCCGGCTATAATCAAATTTTTATGGCAATAGAAGATATTTCAAAAACGGCCTTCAGATGTCCTGGTCATATTGGTTTGTTTGAATGGATAGTCATGACATTTGGGTTAAAGAATGCCGGTGCAACTTATCAAAGAGCTATGAATTATATTTTTCACGAGCTGATCGGCAAAATTGTAGAGATCTACATCGATGATGTAGTGGTCAAGTCTAGAAATCATGAAGGACATTTAGCCGATTTAAGAAAGACTCTGGAGTGCACAAGAAAGCATGGCTTGAAGATGAATCCAAACAAATGTGCCTTTGGAGTTTCGGCTGGTGAGTTTTTGGGATTTTTAGTTCATAAAGGAGGAATTGAAGTTGGGAAAAAGAGCATGGAAGCAATAGACAAAGTTGTGCTGCCAACCAATCTCACAGAATTACAATCATTGTTAGGCAAAATCAACTTTGTAAGAAGATTCATATCCAATCTATCAGAGAGAGTTTTACCCTTTTCTCCTTTATTAAAGCTCAAGAAGGATCAAAAATTTGTATGGGGTGACATACAACAAAAGGCTTTTGATGAGATCAAGCAATATATGAAGGCACCACCTGTGCTGGTACCTCCACAACTTGACAAGCCTTTTAAGTTGTATGTGGCGGCCAATAGCCTAACGATAGGATTGGCCCTTATGCAAGAATTTGAAGGAAAAGAATGAGTCATAGCTTATCTTAGCCGAAAGCTGCTAGACCCGGAAACAAGGTATTCGGCTACAGAAAAACTTTGCTTGTGTGTGTATTACTCATGTACCAAATTTCGGCACTATTTGTTGAATGCCGAATGCGTGGTAGTTTCTAGTTTTGATGTAATCAAACATATGCTATCAATGCCAATTTTGAATGGAAGAATTGGTAAATGGATTTTAGCATTGTCAGAATTTAATTTAAGGTATGAATCGGTAAAGGCGGTAAAAGGTCAAATTATTGTCGATTTTATTACCCAACATCGGGATCTTTCTGTTGAGGTGATAAGCATTGTGCCTTGGGCCTTGTTCTTCGATGGATCATCTTGCAACAAAGGTGGTGGTGCTGGTATTCTCTTAATTTCCCCACAAGGAAAAACTTTTGAGTATGCGGTTCCTATTGAATTTCATGTTACTAATAATCAGGCAGAGTATGAAGCGTTGCTTAGAGGGCTTCAGCTTCTTATAGAAGTAAAGGCCGTTGCTGTTGAAATCTTTGGGGATTCTGAGTTGGTGATTAATCAACTGAGTGGTCAGTATGAATGTAAGAACAATGTGTTAAGAGAATATTATGAGGAGTGTAGAGAACTTTTGAAGAATTTTCTGGTAGTAACCTTGCATCATATCCCTAGAGAGTACAATGAAGAAGCAAATATGTTAGCTCAAGCTGCTTCTGGATATCGAGAGAGTCAGGAAGTTTTTGCTATAGGAGAAGGTGTTTTAAATACTGATCAAGTAGATGGTGATTGGAGATACGAAATTACCAATTATCTGAAAGGTCCATCTCAAAAAGTTTCCCGAAAACTTAGGTACAAAGCTCTCAAATTTGTGTTCCTTGATGATCAGTTATATTACAAGTCCGTCGATGGAGTATTGCTAAAATGTTTAAGTCAAGAAGAGGCCAAGAAAGTGATGTATGAGGTTCACGAAGGATTATGTGGTGCACACCAGTCAGCTTATCGGATGAAGTGGATAATTAGGAGAACTGGTTATTTTTGGCCGACAATGTTGGAGGATTGTTTTGAATATTACAAAGGGTGTCACAATTGTCAAAAATTCGGCAATATTCAAAAAGTTCCAGCGTCTGCTATGAATCCCATAATCAAGCCTTGGCCGTTCAAAGGATGGGGTATAGATTTAATTGGTCAGATCAATCCTCCTTCTAGTAAGGGACACAAATTTGTACTCTTGGCCACAGATTATTTCACCAAGTGGGTTGAAGCTATCCCTTTGAAGAAGGTAACGTCAGAGAATATGATCAGTTTTGTTAAGGAACATATAATTCATAGATTCGGGATTCCTCAAACTATAACAACTGATCAAGGAACTCAGTTTACTTCTTCAGAATTATGTGATTTTGCCAAAGATATGGGGATTAAGTTGTATAATTCTTCTCCTTATTATGCACAAGCTAATGGTCAGGCAAAAGCATCAAATAAGATTATGATTAAAATCATCCAGAAGAAGATTGATGAAAAACCAAGGAGATGGCACTTGGTTCTTAATGAAGCATTGTGGGCTTACCGAATGGCTTGTCATGGGTCCACTCAAACGTCTCCCTATGAACTGGTTTATGGGCATCATGCTGTATTACCATGGGAATTACGGTCAAGTTCAAGGCGAGTTGTGTTACAGAAAGAATTGGTAGAAGAAGATTATAAGAATCTGATGATGGATGAATTGGAAGATTTACATTTGATTCGTCTCAAGGCATTGGAAAATATTGAGAAAAATAAAATACGCGTTGCCAAGTATTATAACAAAAGGGTTAGGCTGAAGCAATTCGCAGAAGGAGACTTGGTTTGGAAAACTATATTGCCAGTTGGAACAAAGGATAGAGCGTTCGGCAAATGGTCTCCAAATTGGGAAGGTCCTTTCCGAATAGTAGAATGTGTACCTGGCAATGCATACATATTGAAGACTTTATTTGGGGAGGAGTTTACCAAAGCTATCAATGGAAGATTTCTTAAGAAATATTACCCCAGTGTTGAGGTTGGTTCATGAATATAGATCAGACAAGCCGATAAAGGGAAAATCGCCTTTAGCCTAAAAAAATAAGACTGAGAATAGCCGATATTGTTCATATCGCCTTTAGCACAAAATAGCCGATGCAGTTTGCATCGCCTCTAGCACAAGAATGTTTAAGCAAGACCGGGGGTTTTCAGCATTTTTTTGATGGTCGTAGGCAGAGTTTTGCCGAAAAGAATCAAAGAAATAAGTATTCTTCCAAAAGACAAGATTATTTATAGAAGTCCATCCTAATACAAACTACTCCTCAAATAACTTGTTGAGGATGGACTGGGGGTTTGTGGATTCGGCTAGGGCGGCGGCATGATCATCGTAGACCTCCAGACGCTCATCGATGTCGTCGATCTCGTCCGGACATCCTCCAGCGAAGCCGACTAGCTGGAAGGAGTAGTCTTCGTTGGTTTGGGAGGTCATTGCCGCCAGCCCGAGAGAAGTGCCAAGGTGCACACCTTGGATGATGGCCTGATCAATACGGCCATCCATAGTATCAAGGCATGCCTTGGATGTCTCCCCCTGGGCATTCACCTTGTCGGCAATCTTATTCGCCGCCGCCTTCAGGCGGTCATTCTCCGCAGAAAGAGCTGGGCAGAAAAGAAAAAATGGGTCAGCAAGCGGGGGAAGCCAGAATGATAAAACCAAATGAAGATATCAAACCGGTGATGGCATCGCAGAGTTGCTTCCGCTGGTCCTCCCATTCGGCTTGCTCGATGCCGAATCTCTTGGAGACGTCGCCTAGCTCCTCCCGGGCCTCGTCCCTCTCCTGGCGAAACTTGAGCGCTTCCTCGTGAGAGTATGGATGGTGTGCATCTGCTAGTTCCGTCGGGCCCCAAGGATTGGGATGATAGGAGCTTGAAGAGCTGGAGGATCCGGAAGAGCCGGATGATGGAGTTCCTGGTTGAGCTGTTGTCGCCGGAGGAAGGAGATGATATTGGCTGGAGCTGATGACCCTTATCCTAATGAATGAGGAAGAAAAAATTGAAACTAAGAGATGAACAAGAAAATCGCAAGGGGGCAAAAAGCCGAATCGTACCCACGGCGCCGGCAGCGCGATGCTCTGCTTCCTTCCGCCTCTCCGTCAGCAGGTCGCTTGCCACGGTCGCCACTGTTCGCCATTTGCTTTGGTGGAGGTTAGGGTTTTCTTCTAGAATGAATCAAATAAAGGAAGTGGAGGAGACAGATGTGAGAACGCTAAAACGGAGATAGCGATGAAGGCTAACGGAAGGGTCTATTTATAAGCCGAAGCGAAGGATCGTGGCAAATTCCACGGAGTCGTGGGGCGAGAATGTCGAACGATGGAGTAGGGTTTTCTCCTTTCAGCTGGGCCGCTACTGGGCTGGGCCACGCATGGATTAAGTCGAACGTCATTCGACTATCTCCCTGATTTGTTGGAGCCAGCATTGTTCGGCTATACCCTCACAACATTTAAATTAGGATTCGTTCGGCTATCGGAAGAATGGAGACAATCGGCTACATTCTAATTGAATAATTTAAGGGAAAATGGCTGATTGCTTTTTTAAACGAATAAAAATATGTAAACATAAAGTTGATTGATCAAGGGTCAGAGGATATCACACTTAAGTTTATTACAAGCCCAATGTCTACTTGTTCAGAAGTTGATTGATTGCCTCTATGGCTTCAGTCCTGATTCGGCTAACATTATCAAGCACTTTCTGATCCTCATCTTCAGAACTCTGGATGCTGGATAACTTAGTTTTGATTTGCTGATCTTCTTTGATGATCGAAGTTATCTTTAGTGAAGCTGCTTCTATGTTCTTCGGCAAATTAGCTATATGGGCCCTGTGAGACTGAATTGTGGCATTCAGTTCGGCTAGTTGAGCTTCTAGTCTGCTTTTTTCATCCTCCATGGCTTTCAGTTCAGGCTCCAAGGTTGTCAAGGAATTTCTTGTGGTCTGGATATGAGAGTGAAGATCTTTAATCTCCAGCTTCTTCAAAGATCTATCCTTCTGCAAAGCAGCCCTCGAAGATATGTTCTTGGTTGCCCTTCTCACCATGGCAAAGTGGTCATCAAGATGGGCTGCAGATTCTAGGGGGGCCTTGAGGGCAGAAGGGATATCTTGATCAATGAGTTCAAGGAGGTCTCTTATCTGATCTGCATCATGAATCAGACTAATGGTATCCTTGTTCAGCAGAATGATCACCTCTTTTAGCCGAGCCTGATTTTCCAGCGATAAGGTTTGTTGAGAAGTAATCTCTTCACCTTTTTCAATGATGTAGTCCTCAATAGAGAAGGAGTAGCTGGTGGTTGGTTTAGTGATGTTCTTCTAAAAGAAAAGAGAAGAAAGGAGGTGTTAGCCGATTGGGTGAATTTGCTAAAATATAGTGTAAGACAAGGCATTACCTGCTGAACTGATTGATCATCAGGATGGGTTATACCCTGGCTTGCTGGAGGACTTGGCTGAATGTTCAGAAAGGACGAGTTTGGAGCTTGATCAGGAGAAGTTTCCCTTACCAGTTCATCTAAGATTTCATCTATTCTCAATAAAGTAAATGATGATGAGCATAAGGGATAGATGTTATTTAAAAAAAAGGAGAAAAAGAGAATTGGTTGAACGATGTTACCTATAGTCTCATCAGATTTATGAGCCTTTGAACCTTCAGCTTCATGAGTCTCTGAAGCTTCACTGTCATGGATTTCTTCATTTTCGGTAGAAATTTCAGGGGTTGGTTTTACAGTTGCTGAGGTACTGCCCAGTCTAGGAATTTTGGCTTGTGGCTGCAATGGAGTGATGAATGTAGAGGTGGTTAGGTTTACTGCTAATTGGGGTTGTTAACCTGATAGAGAATAAAAGGTCCATACCTTAAGAGATAATTTGGCTTTCTTGGTCCTTGGTTTCTTGGGTAAGAGAAAACTTTCAGGTGTTTTCCTTTTACTTTTTCCTCTTGAAGATGCAGCAGCTGAAGTAGTAGGAGTTCTCATGAGTGCCTTTAAAGGTACTGACTCCAAAGTTGCAGGGATTTTTATGAATTCCTTTAATTTTGGAGCATCAAACCCCAGAGTAGGCTTGGGACCAGTCGAATAGTACTGGATTGCTTTGGCTGGGGGAGTAGGCTCAAGATCCTGTGCATAACCAGATGTTAAAATAAGAAGTGAATTCAAGAGCAGGGAATGATGAGCATAATGAAATTATCTCACTATCAGAAGTAAAATCGGGTTGCAAGTTTTTGCATAAAGGATTGAACTGATATATTGAAGATATGAGCATGCCATTCTTGCCACCAAGAGACAAAGAAGGGATGAGCAACATCTATTAGCCCAAATGGAGATGGTTCGTATGTTGGCAATTCCCATCCTAATTCAAAGATTTTCTTGGCTTCCATTCTTTCTATTATTACTTCCCTTGACTTTATGATTGTTGAGAAGAGGAATCTTGGGGGCAGCTGGCCACATCCTAATTGTCTGGCCACCATATTTGGATAGTAGAATTCATAGGTGGACTGCACTAACCTCCCATGATGAAATTCGGCTGGCAGAGTGCAAGGTTTGATAAAGGAGTTGAAGATCTCCGTGGATTCTTGACCTAAACAACCAATTTCATAGCTAAACTTGCAGGGCAAAGTCAAATTTTCATTTTCTCTGTAAGGAAACCAGAGCACATTGCCGAATCCTTTGAAAAACAGCTTGAAGAAATGACCGATGTCTATGTCAATGCTGATAGATGATGCTGCTTCCCCATAAGTCTAACAAGCCTTAACCTTTGCTGTACTGCCTTCAGCATAGTTAACTGAAGGGAAACTTAGATTGAAGAGGCTCACGGAGGTTATCTGATGCATGTATAGCTAGAGCCACATTTGGATTAGCCACCAGGGACCATTCACACAAGAGATTTCTCCACCTTGGCGCATCTGAAGAGTAATCTGATGCATCATATGATAAACAGACCCTAAGAGATATTTGCCTAGTGGGATCTGAGTGACTACAGCTAAGTCTTCAGCCATCACCATGTGATTCAGGGTTGGTTCATTGGATTTTCCACAGAAGATGAATCTGCATAGCCACATATTCATGAAGGCTTTCAACTCTTTGTCAGAAATGGTGCCAGATGCATTCATGTAGTTCTGGATGTATTTGACCCATCCACATCTAGAGCTAACGGCTCTTTGATTACTTTTGCTCTTGTACTTATTAGGGTATACTGGTAGTGACACGTTCAAGCCAGTCATCATGAACACGTCGGCTAGGGTGATGGTCATTATACCATAGCCGAAAATGAAGGCATTGATGGTGTCAGACCAAAAATGGGAAGCTGCTATCAAAAGAGAATCGTTTCTGGGTGTTTCTGCTAAGGATAATTCTAGACAATGGCTGATGTCTTGACTTTCCCAGTGGCTGCTGCTTTTCTCCAGCATTCTCCTGTACCAATTCCGCCATCCAGCAATTGGGGGAAATGGCCAATTCTTGAACGTGTTTGGCCATCGGTTTGGCATGGTGATCCCAGATTTGAAAGGGATTCTTTGGGTTTCCTTCTCGATAATTTCAACAGGGTCAGGATTTCCCATTGGACCGAGGAAATAGGAATTGGGGTTGGCAGCATAGGGGATCAAAATCTGATTCTTGTATTCCTTTAAAGGGTGATTGAAATCAAAGAGGAATAAGCCAAGAGAAGAACGGGAAGATCAAGTGGAAATTGCTGAATATAAGTGAAGTTTACCTCTGGGATTTCGTCCTGGGTCACCATTGAAGATTCGAAGTGGGTCCGAGGTTGAGCTGAAAGCTTGAAATCTTGGACGGCGGCTGCGGTGTTGAACGGTGCTGACCTAGGAAGAAGAAGGAGCTTGTGGTCAATTTCAGAATAAAATGACTTTTATCCCAAAATTGAGGGGGCATGTGTTAACACTAGATTTTGGTCGATTTTGGAGGATGACAGGTGGACCTGCATGTGGGAAGAAGGATATTCGGCAAACAAAACGAGCGGTCGGCTAAATGCTTATGCGGTCGGTTACTCCAGAAGGTGGTGACTCCATTCGGGAAAGCAGAAGATGGTAGGCAAAGCCGATCGAAAAGATGAAAGTTGTAATAATAAAGGACTCTGAGAGTTTAGGGCAAGGAATCGTAGTTTCCAAGTTTGTTTAATAGTTCCTTTGTAAATCGTAGTCTTCTAGGACTCGTGTTTTGTCTAGGGTATAAATATTGACCCTCGACCATTGTAATAAGGGTTCACAACCAAATCAATACAACCGGCCCCGTGCCAACCTTCGAGTCCTTTTGTCGTGTCATCGAGTTCTTCGAGAGGAATCATCGATCCGTCGACCTCCGTAAGTTCCGACAACCTTGTTATCATGTTTAGTATCATGCGGTGGATTTAGACGTGATGCAAGTAGTCTTGTTTGTTTTCAATGGTCGTGCGGTGGATCTTTGTTTGACAATCAAGAAGTCTTTGCTTATGCTTTGTTTATGAGTAGACACCATGCGGCAGGCATTTGCTCAATATGCTTAGTGAAAGCAAGACAGTTATCGGCTCTATTAGATACGGCAAAATCTAAATAGATTCATTAAGTTATCCTATGTTGCATGTTTTAAATATTTTATATATTTGTAACACACTTCTGCCCAATCTAGATTAATATTGTTCGGCCCTTTTTATGGTTTTATTCACGCTTCAATGATCATTGCTTTTCATATTACCTTTGCAAATAGATAACATGCTCATAATGGCTGAATTATTTTAATCTAGATTGTCACATGTTGTGGGTTTATGCCTGTTAATTACGTTTAAGCTTTAACGAAACTAGGTGTCGTGCGGCAGATGCAGGTTTTAGATTAGTTTAATCGTGTTTATTTGCATGTTCCTTCTTCATGGACCCCAACTCGGCTGGACTGCTGAGCTTGGTTATGCGTTAACTCATAATTAATTTCACTTGTTCAAACATGTCTTCCCATGCATATGCATTCAGCAATCGGATTTTTATGTGTGCTCATTTTACGATTAGCTGAATGGTTTATAAACCTATTGGCAGATAGCTTCCTATAGCTGTATGTCGTTGTAAGTGGCTTCAAGGCCGTATATATGGAACTGTCTGGTCTCACCCGACATGTTCCGGTTTGGCATTTAACTGTTTTATCCCTTGTTAGTTTTTTCAGGTCAAACTGACTGGCACGTTTCCAGATCACGAAGCACTCGGGGGCCCAATTGAAGCCATGCTTTCCGGCTTGCTGTGTGTGAGGCACAGTGCATCACATTTTGTGTCAACAAGTCTGTTGCATTATAGGCACATATTGCAACCATTTTATGGAAGGGTTGCAATATGACCCACCTATGGCAACCAAATTAGTGGTGTTGCAATCATGTGGCGTGGCATTAGAGGTAGAACCTTGTAGTGTACATTAATTAATTACAACTAATCATGGCTAAGATCAACTTCATATCTACACATAAGGGATATTACTAAGGAAGATTAAGAACAGAGCTTGTCTTCCTTCGTAACTAGATCCTACTTGTCTTATATTTAGGGAGTCGACTACAAAGGATTCAATGGGAGTGTCACATCCATGATCTATCTCATGGCTCGGAATATAGGGTGCATCCGCAGGTAAACACCATATAAGCACCACACTTACACAATGTCGACCACTCACGCTGTGTACACCAGAGCGATCGTTATACGAACTTATGCATGAATATGTTGATAATCCAACTATACTAAGCATAAAATCAAAGTAGACAATGAACATGTTAATTAGGAACATAAACAATATGAATAATAATGTCATAACAATTGTAGCAAACTTATAAAAGTAATGAGAGATACAAAATGTCACAGAACCGTCCAATTTATAAGAGCATAAGTACAATAGCAATCACCGAAGCGATCAAACTGTCATACTTGAGCCCATATAAACCCGGTAGCTCGACGAAATCACGAAGGATCTCAAACAACCAACATACAAACCAAGATTATAGAGATTCAACATAACCAGTCACATGTTACATCATAGTTCACAAATAGTTCTCATACATCAGAGTTTGAATAATTATTACAAACCAAGTTTGAAAGTAGCGGAAGCAAAGTAGTTTAGCATCAACATCACACATAGTTTAATACAAAGCCAGTTTCATAGTCATCTCCAACCAAAAGCAGAAGGGTGAGATGATATATAGAATGACCATTGCCCATGGTCCTAGTCCTCATCCACTGCAGGAGCAAAGCAGTTCTTATAGTAGCCGTGATACATAACATTATCTGCAACAATGGGAATAAAACCCTAAGTATGAGAAGGTACTTAGCTAGACTTACCCATCCAACTAATATACTAAGACACCGCAGGAGGTTGCTCTACTCAAATACTATAACTTTGCTTAAGGGTGCTTTGCCATGCAAAGAATCTATGACATAGTTCAAACTAGGTCAAACATACCACTTTAAATGATGACTTACACCCTAACTAGGACGTAGAGAGCAAACTAGCCTTAGTAATGAATACCCAACTAGCCTTAGCAAACTATGCTGTTCTAAACATGTTTAAGGTATTCCCAAGGTTACACACACATTTCATACATTAGTTACATGTAAACCCTTACATAAGTAAGGTAATTCAGTAATAACACATGCAATATAAGCCAACAAAAGGGATAGTAATTGAGATGCTCATGCTCACTCATGCTCAAGGATTCTTATGCTCATGCAATGCCAAGGTTAGATGCATGCTTAACACTAAGGGTGTTACACAAAAGAGAGAGGGGTATAAAGATTATACCAAACCACACTCTTTACACGATCAGGAATCCAAGCAAAACCGATGTAGATGCAATCTTTAAGGCGGTGGAGAACCGATGTAGTAAGGCAGAGGCTGACAGGTGAGGCCCAAACTAGCTGGCTTGAGGGTTGGACCGGTCGGCCCCACCTGGCGGCCTCTCGCCCTTTGCTTCGGTGTGGTGTCCTCTGGTGTCCTCTAGAACCTTCTAGAGTTGTTTATCCGATGGATAATCATGATTAAGTCTGACATCTAGGTCCACCTTGACGGTTTTCTAGATAAACCCTGTAGAAAATACAGATTCACCAAAACTCATGGAATTTGTTAGTTTAAACCCCTAGACCTTTTCTGGTGATCATATTTATGCCCTTGTACATGTTATGTTGACGATTTATAATGGTTGTTAACTACCGTCAACAAACTCCCCAAGCTTAACCTTTGCTCGTCCTTGAGCAAAGCTAAACTCAGCAAATGGATCAGGACTTTTAGATTTTCAAGAACATTGATGCAACTCATCAAAAGTACACATGCATTCAAATAAAAATTCTCCTCAGGATTAGAATGAACCGATCTGACTTTCAAACTTACCCATATTACCTTCAACCATGGGGCTTCTTAGCCTTCACTTGGGTCTTGAGCAATTGAAAGACAGAATGATTAAGTCAAGCACTATGTCTCAAGTTCTTTGCTCAACCATTATTCTAGAGTTTTTATGAGTTTTTAAAATAAAACTAAGAGCTTCCTTTGTATGACACTCTCAAATCTCTCAATATATGTGGTATTTGTGGATCCTCACCAAGGCAATAGTGATGTTATGTCTTTCTTTTCCTACAATTAAGGCTTATGTGGAGCTCATAGGAGTGGAAATATCATAAAAGAGCATACTTTCAATACATATATTGTAAAGTCAAATCTTGGATCCAAAGAGAGTTGAGTCATACAATCAAATCAAGATGTGCATGTGTATGGATATATATGGTGGCTAACCTAATTCTACTATGCTCCTTGAAAACATATCTCTCTTTTGAAACTTAGAAAATATTTTGCAAGAAAAACATGGGCTATCTTATTCATCTCTTTTTTCTTTTCTTTTTTCAGGCGGGCATCGAGTACCCATTGTTTTCAATATCTTGGACACTTGTCCATTTTTTCATGAATAACTTTTGCATAGCCCCATGCTTCTTTTCTACAACAAAACTTTTGAGAGATAGTAATAAGAACTTAGAGCATTTATTTGGTGGATAATCCTATGAACATGTTTTTGGTGTTTACTCCTAGTGTAGGAGTAAAACATTTTTGGGTGGATCTAGATAGAATGGCATATTTTTGTGCCTACCACCAATGTAGGAGTAGTGCATATTTGGGTGGTGTGTACATGATCTTGATTTTAAGAGCATGACAAACCTCTCATAAGGGTCAACAAAGCTTTACTAAACTCAATGCAGAGCAAGTAGCATATATGTGGAAGTTTTCCTAGTCTAAATAACACGTATGGCTCTAGTGGGAATTCAAGCTTTATCATACTAGAACTTATCATGAAACATTTTTTATGTTTTTTTCAAAAGATAAATGTCTAGAACTTTAGTATCACTTGGAACAAGATAAACAATAGCTCAGACCTTCTCATATCATATCTGTCAATTACCTAGACTTAGATCAAACATATGTTACCTTCGAGTTTCTAGTTTAGAGTAAATTCTTATATCAAAATAGTTATATCCAAAACTCAGGAGAATTCAAGGCTGAAAACTAGGTACTTGAAAGGAATAACAATAGAGCAACTATTCATCATTTTCATTATAGGAGACACTACTAGAAATCTCCACTTCTATGACAAAAATCTTAATGACAGATCCAAAACCGTCATAGAAGATCGCTTTTTATGACGAATATTTCTATTTCATCATAGATCAGTGGTGATGATCCTAAAACTCTCCTTTTCTATGATGAAATCAGGCATCATCATAAAAAATGTCATAGAAGAGCGTAGAGTTTCATCATAGATCACTCGCGTGACTCATCTATGATGATCTCCTTTAAAACTATGACGAACAAGGATTTGTCATTGAACTAATTACCCATCTGTGATGAACAATATTTGATATGTAATGAATGGCTTCATCATAGATCTCAACACGGTACTTTCTCCATCTAAGGTGTACCTATTGAACCTACAGTTACTCTTTCGTGACGCTTGCAATTCGTCATAAAAGTCTCCACTCGATCCTTTCTCCATGTGACGTGTACCTATAGGACCTGTAGTTACTCATCCGTAACACTTGCAATTCATCATAAAAGTCTCTGCTTGGTCCTTTCTCTGTCCGACGTGTACCTACATGACCCTTCAGCATTCAACCTGTGGGACCCAAAGGCTTACGTGTCACATGTACCTATGGGACCGTTCTCCATCTCCATTCAACATGTGGGACCCAATGGCTTGCGTGTCACATGTACTTGTGGGACCATCCGACATATGGGACTCAACGGCTCAAGTGTCACATGTACCTATGGGACCTTTCTCCATCTCCATCTGACCTGTGGGACCCAACGACTTGCGTGTCACTTGTACCTTTTGTGCCGCTAGGGTCTAATAAATTAAAAAAAACTCAATGCTTGGGAGTCAAACCTGGGACCCAGCGGAAGGAATGTATGGTCTTTACCATTGCGCTAAATGCCTGGTTGTATTGGCATATCTTTGGAGTCTTTATGGTATTTATATTCTCTGTGTGGATGCCCTATAGGTTGACCTATATTGGATATTCCCCTTCAAGTGGAATCAAATCTATGCCCGTTAGATTAGTGGCGGCGACGGAGGAACCCTAGTGTGCTGTGGTGGCTCCGACGTCCTTTCAGAGGCTAGGTGGCAGGGCTTGCCGATGTAGCGTGACATCATTAGCATCCGTGTCCATTGTGTGCCACGATAGAGGCGATAGATCCGATCTGCAGGTATCCTTTCTTGCATTTTCCTATTCACTTCCCTATTTTGGTCCTTGCTTGAACATGAGGTATACAAGAAACATTCTAGCATTGGAGATCTGGTTAAGCCAATGATATGATGATGAAAAGAACTAGGAGGTGGCAATGGTTGGTTTTCTACTGATGTTTTGGTTTTCTGCATATGTTCAGTGTTGTTACTGTAAATGCCTATGTGCAACTAGGCCTATTCATTGTCAAGTGCTAGCTTGATTATACCTATCTGTCTAGGCAAACAAACATGCCCATTACTTCTGCCTTCAAAACTGTTGTAATTGTCATCCTCTTAATCTTTGTCTGCCTACTAAGCTCTGAGCTCGTGTACTAATTGTAAGTGTGATGGATAGACTTGATTTAGCTAGAATTGTAATGGTTACAACTCCATTAACTTCACTATTAGACTTTGGTATGAGTTGTGGACTTCACTGTTGGATCTTTGTTGGATTATTTTCCTCTTTAGTGATCTCATTACTGAGCAAGCTCTCATCCTATAGCACGCAGATTAAATGGAGGAGGCCCCCAACAAGAGGAACACACTAGCCAGCCTCATGGATGATACTGTTGTAGAGATCCTTCGCCACCTTCCTGCCCGCTCTTTGTTCTGCTGCAAATGTATTTGTCGCTCCTGGAACCACCTCATCAAGGACTACAACAACCATAAGGTGCTGCCCTAGACTCTAGTAGGCTTCTTCTACGACATTGACTGGGGCTATCTATAACACCCTAAATTTTTTACCTAATTTAAAAGTCACTAAAAATTTGAACTTTTAAAACTCGCATGGGAACTAATAAATACCACTAGCATAGGTGTTAATTTATTAGAAATAGTTTCACATTGGAATAAAAACCTAATGTGTGCTTTGTGTGAAGGAGTGTTTGCTTGCTTGTGAACATATGGTGGCACAAATGCATAGCCATCTAAATTTGGGAAATTGAAATTTAAATTCAAATGCATTCAAAACAAATGCATAGCAAATCTAAGAAATGGAAAAAGATTTGGAAAATGAAAAAGGCCACTTAGGCTCATTCCTCCCTCCCTTCCCCTCTCGGCCCGTGACAACAGCAGCCCTCCCTCCTCGTCTTCCTTCCCCATTCGCATGGGCCGGCCCATTGCCGCCACCCGGCCCATCCTATGCGTGTCCACGCCCTCCCCCTCTCTAACTCATTGATGGACGGGGCCCGCATGTCATCCCCATCGTCTACCTCCAGATGATGGGAATACCATGTCATGGCACCCGCCTTGGCCATGTCACCATGGCCGTGCCCTGCTCATCCACCACCATGCGGATAAGGCCGACCGCACTCTCGTGACCCCCCTCGGCCCCACTAACGCTCCTGCCCTCCCTTCTCTCTCTCACTGTGCCACCATCGATACGCAGCGCCATGACCGCTCCTTGCCAACACCACCATGAGTAGCCACCAAGCAACCCCCACCACGCTCATGGGTACGACCGCACTGTGGTGAACCAACCTAGCTAATTTGAGCACGAGCATGCACAATGGTGGTGCGCGCGGCAAGAAAATATCTCACCAGCCGAACCGCCATTGCTAGCCTATAAATAGGCTTGGTTGGCGATGCTCTGCCCTTGCCCTCCCCCCTCAAGCTGCTCTAGGAGCTAGAACACCCCATCTCCCCCTCCTTTTCCCTTCTCCACTCTCCTCCCAAGCTCTAGTTCATTTTCCCCCAAATCGGAGCCACTGTCACCATTGGAGCCATTCTTCCCCTCTCTCCTTCTCTGCTACATCCTGAGCCAATTGGTGAGGTAGGTGAGTCCTAGAGCCTCCCCTTTACCTTTCGCCATAGCTAAATGATCATCTTTCGCTCTGTGTTGCGCTATCATCGAGCATTGTGCTCCGCTGGTCTACCGTGGCCGACCACTACCTCTGGCAGGGCTCGGCTGAGCAGCCCCCACCACCGTTGCACTCGCCTCACACCCACACCCATGTACACATAGCTATTTAGGCTAGTTAGGGCCTCTAAGGCCAAGTTCACTGCACGGCGCCACCGTGTTTGCTTCGGCGAGCCGCCACCGCCACCATAGTCCTCCCCCAGCACCCAAATCACCACCGATGGCCGTGGCTTAGGCCTCCCAAGCCTTGTCCACCACCTCACCATCGGCACCGGGCCTCAGCCTCATCGGCGTAACCACTCTAGTGAACCCAAGCCCCCTCCCTTGTTCTCTAGTGCTGGACATCAACCCGTCTGGTCATCGTCTCCCCTCTCTCTCTTCCCTCACTGCCATGTGGGACCGGACGGTGACGCCATTTTATTAACGGTCATCCCCATCTGTTACCCTTCCCCCTCTCCCTTTCTTCATCTGATGGGTGGGCCCATGGCCATGATGCCATCACCACCATGGCCCCACCAGTTAGCCACACACATCATACGCACACACATAGCATCGGGTGCACTAAATAAAAATGCTAGGTGCACCCGAGTTATGTACACGGAGGCTTAGAAATCCATTTTATGGACTTAAAAAAATTCCTAGAAAATTTGTAAATAAACTAGATACAATAAGGAAATTAATCATGTAGTTTGCACATTTTTCCATGCACTAGAAAATACATGTAAAATTCCACCTTAGTTGCATCCTATCTCCATTGTGCATGAAACCACTTCGAAAATTCATCTAAAATCTAGCTCTATGCATTTCACCTGGTACCACCATATTGTTCTATGTTTGCTTTTGCCCTTATATTTTATGTTTAGAGGTAGTCTTATTCGATAGCTACGCCTGACAGACGATGGTGATTACCAGAGAAAGAGGACCCAGACTATGTAGACATGCCGGAAGGAGGCAACGGTGAAGGCAAGTCCTAGCTCCCCCTCCATTATACCATCTTGCTTTAATTATTATCCAACATGTAAACTTAATTATTATCCTAGAATATGAGCTCGGTTTCTATGATTTGTTTAATGTTGAATTAAGATAATGACTATCTTATTACTTTATGAGCTCCATGACTTAAGTGTAACCTAGGGACTATAATTTGTTGAACTTGAAAATGGTAAACCTAAAATGAAACCCTGACAGGGGGTGAGTGGGGATAACTTATGCATGATAAGTTGTCTTGGTAGGATTGCCTGGATAGGGATCCTGTGGGAGATACTCGCATCGATCACATAAGGACCGGTTCGTAGGCCATCGGACCTAGTGAGAATTTATGTACAGCCACACGTCTAATATGGGTAGACTTGACCTCACACCCCATTAGATAGAAGTATAATTTCTACTAGGAGGATGGTGTACGTAGCAGAATATCAGGAGAAGGCATGGATGCTATGTGATCTTCCATGGCCTGGTTGGCGTGGTTGTTATGTGATCTTCCACGTTAAGCCCTTGAATTTTGGCCACGTTCGAACCCATATTATTATTTATTATGATGATTAGGTATCATAGGCACTGTTATGTTGGGATGATTTGGTATCATCCAAGATTATATGATGGGATGATGTGGTATCATCCAGGATTATGAGATGGGATGATTAGGTATCCTCTAGAGATTAGTGTGTTTTCCAACCCCTGAGAAGCCGTAGTAGAGTTATATGGAAATCTAAGGTCGCGTACATTCAGGTACGGGGTTTCGTTAGGCCTATTCTGTTCACTGATCATGGAAGGGATGGTACCTATCATGTGGGGAAAATTGTACACCTCTATAGAGCTTATTAAATCTATTTGAATAGCCACGTCCTTGGAATGGGCAGATGCTGGGATGCGGTCACCTATGATTAGCTTTACTTTTATGTGTAATGAAACTGGTAATGCAACTTGGAACTAACCCGAGGACTAGTGGGAATGGAAATGCTCCGCAAGGACCCAACCCCTTTAATTTAATCACCACACCACTTCAATTTCCACCCTATGGTTAGGGCTTGCTGAGTATGTATGTACTCACCTGTTGTTGACTCATAGACTTCGGCACTGAGGAGGACCACGACTTTGACGAGGAAGCATGCCACGAGGACTAGGAGTTATGTGAGGATTTCGATCGTAGGTAGAAGACATTGAAGCTAGGGTTTCGACTACGCTCGAGCTTGCCTATGGATAGGATATTGCTATGTTGTATAATACCATCGTACTAGAGACCACCATGATGTAATAAAAGGCCACTTCATGGCTATAGTTTCCCATTAGCTATGTAGGCCTATGACCAAGCCCTTCGAGCCGCTATTGTAAGACCCTATATTTAGATATCAATAAAGCTTGGAACATTTATATAAAATGTCGTGTGCCATTTTTGTTAAATTGTACGTACTTGTGCATGATCCTGGTGCAAGTACGGATGCACCTAGGACTCTCAAAATGAGGGGCTGACACTATCGATGCTACACCAGAGTCACTGATAAACACCCCTCCTTGTCCTTCTTGCCCTTCACCTTGGACAATGTAGCTGTGTCAGATATCTACAATAGCCTCATCCTATACTGGTGCTGAGGGGCTAATGGATCATACTACTATGTCGTCTGCAATCTGGCAACCAAGGAGTTCAAGGAACTATTGTCTAGCATCCATTCTGTTGGTGAGGCTCGATTGGGGTTCGATCCGAAAGCCTCCTCGCACTTCCCTGTGATTGAATATATATATAGGAGCAGTTTGATCGGTGCAGGGGTGTGGATATCTACTCTTCTAAAACTACAACATGGATCCATAAGAAATCTAATTGGGGCAGGAGTGCTTCTGTAACAATTGAGAGATCAGATAGGATAACATCAGAAAATGTGTATCTTAACGGTTGTCTACACATTATGGGGCACTGGTGGGGCTGTCAGCAGATACTTGCTGTGGATATGGAGGGAGAGATATGGAAGAAAATTCCTTGCCTGCGTGGTTCTGCATTTTCCATCCATCAAGCTCAGGATCACTTGTGTGCATGTACTATTCGTGGTTGCGATTACCCTAAGCTTAACATCTGGATCCTTGAAGACTCTGGTGCTACTTGTAAATGGACATTGAAGCATACTTTCAGCATTCTGGATGTTGTTTTGGAGACTAACATTGATTTTAGTTACTTGGATGTTGATTAGTACAACACAATGGTTCACCCGAAATGGAATTTGCTTCTCTTTGTTGGGGTTGGTGACAAAAATGACATCATCACATATAATTGCCGCCTAGCATCCATTCTGTTGGTGAGGCTCGATTGAGGTTCGATCCGATAGCCTCCTCGCACTTCCATGTGATTGAATATATAGAAAAGGAGCATGATGATGAGTGCAAGGGTGTGGACATCTACTCATCTAAAACTGTAGCATGGATCTGTAAGGAATCTAAATGGGGACCAAATACTTGTATGCCAATTGAGAGATCAGAAGAAATGAGATCAATAGAAATTGTGTATCTTAACGGTTGTCTGCACATTATGGGACACTTGGGGATTTACCCTCAGATACTTGTTGTGGATATGGAGGGAGAGACATTATTTTGCAGCAACTTTAACTTGTTTGTAATGTAAGCTAAGGTCTATGCAGTGTGTACCACGAATACTATTAATGGTTGTTAAAGTTGTGTTTTGGTACGAGTTATGGATTTATAAAATTTACTCACTGCCAATCTCAGCATAGAGGTGGTAAGTTGACCTTGTTTAGATGTAAGGTAACTCTCCTCATAGAACACAGACAACCAAACACCTTCTCAACAAGTTGCATCCGCTTGTGCAACCTAAGATTCAGCATACCAAACACAATCTCAGCTAAGCTTGCATCCACAGCTGTAGATAACCAAACACCCTTCACAAACCAAGGACATTAGTTCCTATTCTTCATACATCCTCCTAGCTAGTACAAAACATAGCATTCCAAATCTAACATGTTGATGACCTACTTCAATACAACATAATACATGATTCCAAATCCAACAACTAGAACACAACAAAGAAAAAACATGTTCAACTTCCATTGTAGGTTCTGCATGCTAAGTTCCAATGCTTTCCTGTCACCTCCTCCATTCGAGTGCCCTTCGCTTCCTTCCTCCTCTTCGTCCTCTGAGTCCATTAGCCTAACTTGGATCATGCCTGACTTTTTGAAATCCTCAAGATACTATCACTGCCATACATAATAACCATAGAGTTTCGAATACTGCACAAATTTGTTTAAAAAATTATACCCAGCATTACAATAGTTATAGCCAAAGAAGTGACAAATAAGAACCTCACCCCATTCCTCTGGCACTTGAAGTAGACACGTCCAAGGTTCGGATTTTCTTTCGTAGACCGTCGCTCAATCACTCTAGCAAGCTTGCAGCGGGGGCAAATCACCAATGGAAGGCCAGTCCCTTCACCAACAAGATCTAGCAATCAATATGTTGTCTAGGAGCTGCTCAATCCATGCATCATGTTCGACATGGTGCTACCGCGAGAGGATTGGATCCAGTGAGACATGGTGCCGATAGAGCTACACCAAGGGAAGGGGCTAGCAAGAGAGAAAGAGAGGGGTGAGGGGCAACTAGTTTGAAACACAACAACTACTCCTACCAATTTATAAAAGAGAGGGGGAGCCAAAATCCAGAGCCAAGTTATAGGAAACAAAACTTTACCTTTTTTGAGGAATTTAAGTAAAAGTCAAATAGAAGAAGGTACATCGTACACGTGATAACATCCCACTCTAGGCCTGACTGGTTTGCGACCAAAGTTTGCCATGACAAGGATTTGGCAATCCAAAATTAGGTAAAAATTTTGCTATGGATTTTGCAAGCCGAATGTGAGAGGTTGGCAAGTTTTGGTAGCAAACCAATTAATAGCCAAAATCATGGCATGCCAATTCTTTCGTTTGGCAAAATTTTGGAATCCAACCAATCAGGCCTTCTCACTGCAAGATTCTTGCAAGTTGAACAAAGTTTGACACAGAATCTTTAGATCTCCTATTAGGCTTGTTATGAAAATAGTATAATTTAAGATAAATGTAATGATACTTATTACACATCATAATCATCAATACTTCTCTATATATATTTGGTCAAAATTCAGAATCTTTGAGGGAAGGGAGACGCTCCTCCCATATAGATCTTGCATGGTTGCCGAGAGTGAAGTGAATGCGTAGGAAAGCTGGACATAAGAAGTGTTAGAAGAAGAGCTTTTGACCACCATGACATGCTTGAGACTTTAAAGCCTAGTGCAGTTGTGAAGAGGACTCACAGCAGTCAAGGGGCAGTCAGGCAGACCAAAGACTGAAGAGGAGTTGCTTCCCTATTAAGCAATTTCTCTTGGTTGGAGGAGCAAAGCTAGTCAGCTAGCTAGAGATGGCTATACAATGGGAGTGAGGCCAGGTTTTGTAGACACAGGGATGCCAGGGCTAGAATAGGCTTCTAATGTGACCGCACGACCTTCATCGTTACTAGTATCTGAGTAGTGAATATTTTAGATGGTCGGACCTTCTATCATCTGGTGGAGTATATAGTGCACTCCAACCCTAGCAGTCGTAGGCTCGCAGCAGTTGAGTGGCAGCTGCTAGCTAGAGATGGCTATTGTACATGGTTTCATAGGTTATGATCGAATACAGTCCTAGGGCTGTGGTTGATGCTACTGCTTCATGAATCCAACTGACGTACCTTACTTCTTCATGCATGAAGCCACAGCCGGTGCAACTACTGTTTGTAGCACAACTGATCAGGCAAGTTCTACTCACATAAAAAATTAACATTTTTTAATGTATCACGTGGGGCCGAGAGTACTTTTTTTAGCTATGAACAAATGCACTCAATTTGCTATGACTTTCAAATGTACAGACGACACTATTGTCCTATGAGATGAATGTATAGTGGGCAGACTTTCTTATGTGCGCAGTAAATAATTCAATAGCTATGCCTCCTCCATTCTGCATTAGATGGAGTTGATACTTGTCCAAATAAAATCGTCATGGCATGGTTTGCTGCATTAGACTGAAGCCACTCATCCTATAGCTACTGCTACTGAGACGTGTCCGACGAGATCAAAAGACATCATACCTAGGCAATAATTCTACTTGCACTTGTCTGATGAGATCAAATGAATGGCGTTCAGACTTTCTTGTGTGTGCACTAAAATGTGAACAGAAAGAAACATGCAGATCAGAAAGAGAACCATAAAACTCCATAATTCCTGGTAATTGAACCATCTCGTCCACCTGGTCACCCGCCCACTAGATATTCTAAACCGTGTCATTGTTGCAAGTTCCCACACTAGTTTGTAGAGGGTATTTAAGAACTCCTACTGTAACCCCCGCTCGACCGCCTCCTCTGCAATCAACATAAGTTGATTGCACCGCTCTGCCTCTCCAACCCTCCATCTCACTAGCATTCACACGTCGTATATCCATCTATGCACATGTCGTAGCTACATCCATGCCGCTACATGAGCCCTCGGTTGGCCTCCTCATGCTCCGCATTATGAGACATCGATACCAGTAATCATGACGGTGAGGCGACACCCCACATAGTTGTTGCTGGTGCTCCCTGATGAGCTAGCCTTTGAGATCGCCGGCCACCTCACTGTGACCTCAGAGCAGCCCGTGGATGACCTCTACAGCCTACGGGTGATTTGCTCGTCCATGCGTCGCATCTGCGGCAACCCCACCATCGGTCGGCGCATGGCACTAGACCAGTGCATACGTGGGCTGGGGTGGGATGATGTCGGTGACTACTATGCCCTCCTTTCTAGCCTGACCCAACTCGACAACCTAAAGGCTTGCTTCCTCACCGTGATACCAATGGTATTCGAGGAAACCCATAGGCCCCGGCCATGACTCAACGATCTCGCCTATGCCACCAATGGTGTGCACAATCTAGTAGCCTATCTGGTCTCCATATTGCTCTATTGGCATAATGACGATGCCCATGATGATGACACTATGAGGCGATACATGAGACGGGTCGAGGGCAAGGAAGAATCATGGGTGGCAGCGGCAGACCAATGAGTAGGTGGCTACACAACAAGGGGTGTGTGATGTGCCACCGCGATGTGACCACTGAGGTGATCATGAAACGAGGTGGGCCTAGGGCAAGTTGTCGCTGCCACCGCCAGCACAGGTGCACAACGATCTTCCGTGCGTAGGCGGCGCTTGCAGCGAGGACTATAGGCTTCGCCACGAATTTGAGTTGTTCATATGGGAACTTGGAATAAGAAACTAGTAGTTCACTCTTTACATGCGAGAGTGAATTATTCGCTGAAATTTGGCTTATGCTGATGCTTATGATGATTTGTTGTGAGAGGAAAACACTATGTGTTCACTGAAAAGTACTGCTGAAGTAGTTCAAGCTCCTCAAATATAGTGTATTCTATAGCTTTTGATTTTCTTTTATTTTGTTTCCTTTAGGGATTCAATGATAGTACTCATATGAAATAGGTTTCCCTGTATAACGTGAGATGTATCTGGCCCGATCAGATTTATTATGCTCAGACTTTCTTGCGTGTGTAGTAAAATTCGAATAGCTATGTGGCTCCTCCTTTAAGCATTAGATCGACACAAGACTTGATCAGATGAATTCTATTATGTATGTTTACCATACTACAGATCAGAAAGAGAACCAGAAAGAAACCTGCAGGCAAAACCAACAAATAGGGGCTAGAAACTGGCTACCAAATGACCAAAGGACCTGATCTACACAATGCTCAACAAAGTTTAACCCACCTAATACAAAGTTGAACAAAAGCAAACACAGATGCGTCCATTACGAGTTGGGAATTTCTTATGTGTTAGACGCGTCTAAACGAGGAAAAAACTATGGAGGATATAATCAGACGTGACCAAATGTATAGAGGTTGGACTTTCTTATGTGTGCAATAACATTTCAACACCAATGGCTACTCGGCTCTACATTAGACTAAGGCGAGACTTGCTCCTCACTGCAAGGTTCTTGCCATGTTCAACAAAGATTGACAAAGACACCAAAACAACAACAAAATCATAAACCAAATGCCCTGAGCTACACCATGCTCAATAGAGTTCAACCCACCTAATACAAAGTACCATACCCCATGACTAACAAGCAATGAGAAGTTTCTATGGTTTGTGGTGCGGCTTGGCCGCATCACATTAATGCCATGGGCCGTGAGGCGACGTCCCTGCTGTAATAGGCTGCCGATGCCACCCATGCGCACATCTACGTAGGAATGCAGGAGCATGTAAGCAGTCATGACAGTCGAGGTGCAGACTGAAGGCTAAAGACTAACGAGTTATGGACTGAAGACTGAAGCAATCACAAAAATAAGACGAGTTGGGTTCAAAATAGATCAAAGTCACTCGTGACTACTACTACTGAACCAGGGGTCATTTGGTAGTCGATTTCTAGCCCCTGTTGGTTGGTTTTGCCTGCAGGTTTCTTTCTAGTTCTCTTTCTGATCTGTAGTGTGGTAAACATGCATAACGGAATTCACCCAATCCAGTCTCACGTCGATCTAATGCCTAACGGAGGAGCCACATAGCTATTCAAATTTGACTGCACATGCAAGAAAGTCTGAGCATTGTTAATTTGACCAGGCCGGACACATCTCATGTTATACAGGGAAACCTATTTCATACTAGTACTTTCCTTGAATCCCTAAAGGAAACAAATATAATTGAAACAAAACAACAGAAAAGCAAAAGCAATAGAAAATCAAAAGCTGCAGAATACACTATATTTGAGGACAAATTTCAAATGCCAGAATACACTACATTTTAGGATGGAGGGAGTAATTCGCTCTCGCACGAAAAGAGTGAATTACTAGTCTCTTATTCTAAATTCCCATTCGAAAAAACATCTTTCTTGAAGAAGCCTATAGTCCTCACTGCAATACACAGCCCTTCCTCCCCATCTGTCTACATCACCGCAACTGTCGCCTATGCAAGGAATATTGCCACGCACCTATACCGATGGCGGCAGCGACAACCATCCCCATGTCATATTGTAGATCACCTTGATGGCCGAGCGGTGCCACAACACACTCCCATTGTTGCTTAGCCACCTACTTGTTGGTCTGCCACCACCCGCCTGCCACCTCCACCCATGATTCTTCCTTGCCCTTGACCCGTCTCATGCACCGCCTCATAGTGTCATCATTACTGGCACTGCCATTGTGCCTATAGAGCAATATGCGACCAGATAGGCCGTCAGATTGTGCCCTCCAATGGCGGCATGGGTGAGATCATTGAGGCATGGCTGGGGGCTATGTTTTTCCATGAATATAGTTTGTATCCCGGTGAGGAAGCAAGCCTCTGGGTTGCCGACTTAGGTCAGGCTAGCTAGGAGGGCGTAGTAGTTGATGGGGTTGGCCCCTATCCTCTCGCGTCTGAACTGATCTAGTGCCAGATGCCGACTGACAGTGGGGTGGCCGTAGATGTAGCGCATGGATGATTAGGTCGCCCGTAGGCTATGGAGGTTGTCTATGGGCCGATCTGAGGTCGCAATGAGGTGGTCGACGATCTTAATTTGCACATTGGTAGGGAGCATCATCAGTGACATGATTGCTAGTGTGGATGGAGCTACGGTGTGTGGATGGTGGCGAGATGGAGGGCTGGAGAGGGGTAGTAGTGTGATCGACTTAGGATGGTTGAGGAGGAGGCGAGGGAGGCGATCGAGCTAGGGTTACAGTAGGAGTTCTTAAATACACTCAGCAAACTGCCATGGGAACTCATAATGATGACATGGTTTAGATTACCGGGTGGATTGAATGTACACTATTTCCAAACCCAGGAGTCAAAACATGAAACAAGAGGTGCCAACCAACCGCGAAGCCTCGAGCATTGCGTCCTGTGGGAGAGCAATCGCTCAGTTCTCCTCTTTAAAATGACCAGTAGGCTGTAGAGAGCACCACCGACTGGGGTATTCTCTTGTAACACCTCGGGTGTTAGTCACAAGTTAAGAAGTGGATTTGGACTTAAGTAGGATATGTCAAGCAATGATTATGATCTCTAGTTCATAGTTTTGAAGTGATGATGAAGGTGTTGTGGTCCAATCTATGAAATTGAGTCCCAACTTGAACTTGGACAACATATCTTTGCTTACATGTGGACCCTTGTTAAGATTATGCAAGAGTAATGTTAAACATTCTTGTTTCATGTACATTACATCAACATGCATCTAGAGTGAACTTTGGAAAAGTTTCATGAAGTTTGGAATAAAAAAGTCACATGAGATGATAAGTTATAACCTCTCTTAAATTGCTTCATCATGTGAATGGGAATATGGGATGTCGACCAAACCTTGATACCTTGCCCAAATGATTCTAATTCAACTCATGAACAAAAGTCATGAAGGGTTCGTGTTGAGCAAATGTCAAGAAAATGCTTCTAAGTGTGGGAATAGCTAAAATTGTCTTTTTCATGATATGTTTTGACCTATGTTGACCAACTATTTGGAGTGGTTGCATGGGGTTAGACCTTCAATAAAAGTTGAAGCCTGAATGGAGTACAACAAACTTTATTTTTGGACCAAGCCCTGATTCCACTCCTAAGTGGCTCAAACAGTGGCGTCATGTTTGGATGCAGTTCTATTTTCGCCTCTTAGAAATCTTTGTAAGTCCTTGATCGACAATAGCGAGTTGACATGTTGTGACATTTTTATCTTCCAAATTCATATGGTAACTCAACTAGATTCCTTAATATGAGTTGTAGTACACTTTGTGCTAGAAACAATGAAGCAAGTCTCATCAAGTTTGGAGTTTATTTGGATCTTCGAAGTTAGTTTCAAAATCAGCAAAGACTAACTGTTTCTAGGAGTTAACTGAATCCCAGTTTCAGTTTCATGTACCCCACTTTGGAGGCTTGTATCTTCCTAACCAAGCTAAACCAGTCCATGATCCTTTAAGCAAAGTTGCAGATCAAGAGGTGTACTACAAACATTGTTTAAGGGTAAAAAGCTAGTTTGGTCCCTAACTTAGTCAAACTGAGGCCTCAAAACTGAATCCAGTGTTGTTTACAAGTCTGAGAAGTACAATGTTGAGGATGGTTAGCATCTCGTGTTCTTCGATTTTTGTTAAGCAACATGAGTTGAGCAAAAAATAAAAGTTGGAGTTAATTCCAAGGAGAAGAGCTCAGAGAAGTTTGGCCTGAGTTTGGCTTTGTTTTGATCAAGTTTGAGTTTCCTTGATCGTTGTCAATGCATTGACACTATCACTTTGGAGCTTAAATTACCTACTAATTCATAGCTCTAATAGCCTTACACCCTAAATACAAGTTGAAGAGCATCCAGAGGAGAGAAACTTTGCTTCAAGGCGTCGGATCAGAATCTGCATGGAATATGTCAAAAACAGCATCCCAACTCTAGCACTCCATCGCCCGCCACCTGCTCGCCAAAATGCTGACATGTCACCCATGCACCGGCCGCACCCCCACCATGGCCTACGCATGCGCCTACCTCCTTGTCGCACCTCTGCATCCTCCTAGAGTGGGCATCGAGTCCTAGCTCACTCGCCCTCACTCCCACCACCCTCCCTTCTCTCTCCCTCATGCTCTGCCTCTCTCTCCCTCCCTCGAGCGCTCGCCATCGCCATGGCAGAGCCAAAGCTCAAGCTGCTACCACAGCTATAGGCGCTGCTCCTTCTCTTCCTCCACTGCAGTGCCTAGCCATGCCACACACGCGCCACCGTAACCCCAACTACGCCGGCCCTCTCCTTTCCCATCCCTACAGCGCCGTCGCTGGTGTCGTCCTGCCGTTCTGTCGCTGCTGCTTCTGTGGTCGGGCCACCACAATCAGTCGTTGGCTAGGCCGGCCCCTTCCTTGGCTGCCCATGGGCCCGGCCACCGCCCTCTAGCCAGCGCCGCCCACAACCGGCCGCTCCCGGCCAGCATCATCCCAAGCCTAACCACCCCCTCCGTCTCTATTCGAATTGAAGAAGAAGAAGGACGTCGCGCCCAAATAGAAGCAAGTGCAGGGCGTTAAATGAAGAAGCTGTGACTCCATTGAACAGTGCCAGGAAGGACCTGTTCGTTGGGATTTATTTTCTTGGAAGATCAGGGTTCTCGGTGCAATTTTGTTTCTCTTTTAAGGCTGAAACTTTGAAAAATCATAATAAATCGTAAAATAGCAAATGATGACTTTTTGGAATCTTTGTGAGTAGATATACGCAGTAGAGTCATAATATGATATGTGTTAGTAGAAGATTTTTGCTATTTTTATTTATCAAGGTTAATTATAGTCTTCTAGGGATAAATTCGTATCTAAGGTTATGATGCTCCAATTACTGTGAAATTTTTATGGTAGGCTACTGATGCTATGTGTGTGCTGTGGTAAAAATTTCATGGTCATTGGACGTAGTATGGTTGAGTTATGAATTTGACTTGATTAATGCTTGATAAATGGTTTATAAATAATTTATAAATGCAAAAATGTGAAATGTGGTTAATTTTCCCTTGAATGGTGATATTGTGACGTGAGAAGCCAAAATATGGCTATGTGTTTATAGAAAATGATATTCTTTAGATTTATCTTGCTTTTACATGTTTTCTTGCAAGAGCAATTTGTCTTTTTTGTAGTAATTAAATTATAAAACTTGAGCATGTGAAATTTGTGCAATAGCCATGCTTTGATAACATATACCACTCATAAAAATCTCAGCCCCAAACTAGTTGTTCTCATATAGTACTAAAAATACTACATATGTTGCATTGTTAAAGTAGAGGATGAATGTTGTGAGCATATACATGTATTTATTGTCATGTGATGCTTCTAGTAGCTATTCCTACATGCTATGATTGTTTGAATATGATTCCAAGATGTTTGAGGTAGCATATATGTCAAGAATATGTTATTTTGTAGCAACTAAATGATAGATGAATGCATTATGCCTCTGCTGTTTGGGCTGCATGTATCGTTTTGGTTAAGCAATTAATTTAGTGATGCAAATGATGTTTTATATGAATGTGTTGAATACCAAAGTTGTAGATAAATTACTTATCTTGCTTGTCTAAGAATTTGATGATTTTAGGCCTGATGGTTTAGGAGTTATAGATTTTATAAATTTGCTGTCAGGTTTTGCATGTCCTCGAGATAGATCTGAATGATTATATTGTTTTGCTTATTTAAACATGGAATCAAGTATAGGTGATATTAGTAGAGTTGTAGTGATTTTCCTAAGCTTTCTAAAATGTCTAATATCACTGCTTTTGGTGGTCTAAAATTCTAGTTATTGCTATTCCAAATGGAATGACAGATTTTGTCCAAATCTGGATAGAGATGCCCTCTTAATGTTGTTTAACCTTGCTAGTTGTAGAATCATCTTAAGATGGTAATAATAAAGTTAAGATTTCCATAAAGTTAAGAATCATGTTTACTGGATGTCTAGAACTTTAGATATACATTTATGAAGTTATTGTCAGATTTCTGTCCTAGTTTGTGCAGATCTGCTTGTTAGTATTTTTCAACCTTGTTAACCTTTAATTCAGCTCTTAGTATAAATAACAAAGTTGTAGAAAATTTCCTTAGCTTTCCAGAAAGTCTAGGATCACATGTATTGGATGTTGTAATCTCTCTTTATGACTAAAACAATTGTCTTATATGCTGCTGTCAAGATTTTGTGCATGTACTTTGAATTGATTGCTTAACCTTGATATTACTTGCACACCTACAATAGCTTGACTTCAGTTAAACTTGTGTGCCATGCTATATTGACCTTGCGCTTGTCTTGCTTGCTTTCTTGTAATGCATCGTCTATGGCACTTCCATGCATTCATACATTTGCATTGTTGCATTTCATTTAGGTATGCTAGATGCACCATGTGAAGGACGTGATGTTGGAGCCGAATCCGAAGATGGAGTTTGGTGAATCCATCCAGAAGATGGAAGGACTAAGCAAGTACCGAGATGGGAGATGCTCACCAAGCGAGTGTCATCTAACAAACACTAACTTAGTGTTGGATCCCAGGCAAGCCCCAGAGCATTCTAAGCCTCCTATGTTTTTACAAATATCACTTGAGTTTTTTATATTTGATGCATTAGGTTATAAGAGTTGATTGGAACTACTTGATGCATACAATTTCCTTATCCAGAAATATAGCTTGAACCCTATGTAGGTCTAGGATTGGATATATGCTTAGCAATGCTTAGACCGGTAGAAGTCGGGTGATTTCCTGTCACCAGCGAGATATAGGTGGATACCAAAGCACGGTTGGCTATATTTGCCATCATGGAAAATAACAATGTGATGATGAATAAATGGAGACCGGACAGGATCTGGTGATTGAGAGGCAGCAGGACATGGAGGTCTTGTATGCATGTTTTATCCTATTTGTGTCGATTAAGGACTATACCGTTGTTGGAACTTCTGTTGAGATTGAACGCATGCCTCTCACTTAGCTGGCTAGATAACTCGTTCTGACTGCAAAACCGAGTAGCTCAACTTAGGTTGGACCCCATTCTATAAAAGTGCACACTCTAGATGGTAGTAAGGATGTGCAGAGAGCCAGACGTGAGCCTAAGGGTAGGTCAGGCCTAAACATCCTGGCAGCTGGTTTTCCCTAATTATGCAGCGTTGGGCGAACCCATGAAATATGGACCTGAGTTGTACCTGTAACACCACAGGTGTTTGGCTTCCACATTTGCACTTGCATTTCATAAACATGTGCATCATTCATCCATTCATGAGCTTATATTGCATGAAACATGCTTGTGAAACATTGCAACATATTGTCATGTTTCATGTGTGTTTGTTTTATGAAATGAATAGTGTGCCACACTCAAGTGCAACATGTGCAACACACTTTAGTGAAACATGGTTAGTAGTACTATGCAACACACTCATGAAACATATGAAACATGGCTTTGAAACAAAAGTAACGTTTCACTTGTCCTTCCTGGTTTCAATGCCGGTGATGCTTGATTTTGGTGTGATCAATGTGTGGTATGGCTAAATATATTTTTAAACAACTTAGTTATACTTAGAATGTCATTAGGAACAATGTTCATGTTGATCATTTTGGCTAATTAAGTTTCTAAGTCATGGTTTGACTTGTATTGACCCTAGGACTCTTTGGTTTGACTGTTTAAAAAGTACAACTTAGAGTGTATGCATGTCTGAGCAACCTAAAGCAAAGTTGTAGCAAATTTTATAAGGAACAAACTTTGTTTAGAAGCCAAGTCATGAAAATATGCACAACATGCTCATAAAAGTCCCACAAGTCAGTGTGAGAGCTGATTCCACACTTAGAAAAATTTCTAAGTATGTATTACAATTTCAGTTTCCTGTACCCGACTTGTTCACGTTGTAGCTCCCAAACCAAGCCGAACCAGCTCGAGCTCCAATTGGCAAAATTGAAGATCTCACTTAGTACTACAACTTTGGTAACTAAGCCATGAACCGAATCATCACGGTTTAGGAGTTATCTAGCATTGAAAATCGCCTGTCAGTCGGTCACCTGGTAACTGAATCAGATTTTCAGTTGCGCTACAGTACCGACCAGCAGCAGGACGTTGCCGTCGCGTGGCCGCCACGCGCCGTGACCGGCCTGGCGTCGCTGGCCGTGGTCGACATCAAAGTGGCCGCGTCCGCCTGCCCTCCCACTTGCTCTCAGTCGCTCCCTCCCTCTCACGCACGTCTGAGACACCGGGAGAAACGAGAGCCGCAGCTGTCGCCATTGCCGCCGAAAGCTCCATCGAGCTCCCGCGCGCTCGCCACCGAGCCTCGCCTCGCTCCATCTCGCCCACAGCTTCCCCGGCATCTCCTCTACCTCGTCCACCCTCTGGTAGAGCCTCTCGTGCTGTGTTGACGGCATATTCGCCGGATCCGCGTCCGCCATGGCCGGCTGGCCAAGCTCGCCGACGCCGCATTCCCGCTGCCCCGTGCTTCCTCGTGTTCCTCCGTGTGCGCCACCGGCTCAACCGCCCTCTCTTTGGCCTTGCGAGCCACTTCCTGGCCCTTCTTCGTGGCTGTAGCACGCTGCCGCCGGTGCCGTGGCCGCCGTGGACGCCTGTGCGCGTGGCCAGGAGGCCGCAGGCAGGCTCTGGCCGAGCCAAGGCGTTCCCTGTACGCGCACAGTTGTGGTGATGCTCCACCGCATCTTCTCCACCGTCGACGTGCAGCCGGAGCGCCGGAATCCGCGAGTCCGACCATCCTCTGCTCTGGTTTCCGACCAGGGGCGTCATGCTAGAATTCGACGAAGGTCAAGGGCCTAACTGCATTGTCATTGACTCAAGTGAATAGTGCTTCCGAGGACCTATTTGTTGTAAATCGGGTAAAACTTTAAAACTTCATAGTAAATCATAGGAAATTCGTAAAATAGCAAATGAGGACTTTTTGGAATCCTTATGAAGTTTTCTATGCAGTAGATCTATAATCTTTCATGTTTTAGTTTAAAATTTTAGCTGTGAAAATGGATTTATGCATCTAGGTTTTCAATTCTAGTTGTATTTGTCTTTTTCATAACTGCAGTTGTAGGGCTCCAAATGAAGTGAAATTTTTGTGGCATGCTACTCATGTGATGTTTGATGTGTGGTAAAAATTTCAGGATTTTAGGCTTGATCAATTTAGAGATATGAAAAATAACAAATGACATATGCTGCTTTGCTTCTATTCTGGACAGTTCTGCATGTATGCATTGTTTGGCTCAGTTAAGTTATGAATCATGCCTTGTTGATAATAAATGAGTTGTAGTAATTTTCATAAGCTTTTCAAAAAGCTAAATAGCACAATTTTTGGTTAAGTATGTGTTTAGCTATAGTTGTTTAAAGTACTGTGGCAGTTTCTGCCCAAACCCAGACAGGGTTGCTTTGTGTGCCATGTGTGACCTTGTTAGTAGCAGAATTAGTTCTAGATGTTTATAGCAAAGTTGTTCAAAATTTGTTAAGCTTTCCAAAAATTCCAGAACCATATTTATTGGACATGTGGAACTCAACTTATAGCTGTTTAAAGTAGCATATCAGTTTCTGTTCATGTTTTGGATATAGATGTCTTCCTTGGTTTAATTGACCTTGTTAACTATGAAATCATCTTAAGATGATAATAAGAAAGTTGTAGGTAACTTTATAAGCTTTCCATAAAGTTAAGAATCATGTTTGTCGGAGGTCTAGAACTCCATTTATGCTTCTCTAAAGTTCCTATAAGTTTTCTGTCCATAGCTGTGCCTCTGCTGTTTAGGCTGCTGGTGCAAGTGTTACATGTGCAACTAGTTTCATGGTGTAAATGATGTTTACTGTAGTTTTGGTAAATACAAAAGTCGTAGATGATTATCTTATCTTGCTTGTGTTAAATTTTCATGATCCTAGGTCTGATAGTTTAGGAGTTGCATGCTTAATAAGTCTACTGTCAGATTTTGATTACATTCTACGTAGACTTAAAATATTAGCATGTTTGGTCATGATAACTTGGGAATCATGCTGAGATGATTAAAGATGAAATGTGGATAATTTCCTAAGCTTTCCAGAATGTCTTGTTTTATATCATTTGGATTTATAAAACTCCAGATATGATTGATTTATGAAGCTGTTGTTTGCAAGTCCAGAAATTGGCATATTCCGGTTATAGTTGTTGCTTCACCTTGACTTGCTTTGCATGTTGCTAGGTGTGGTTCACGTCCTTGGTAATTAAGTTAAATACACCTGAGATCTTGTGAGACTTATGTGCCATGTATAATATTCTTTGTTATCTTAGCATGATAGATTGTGTGATGTTAAGTTAAGCATCGCAAAGTACTTAAGTGTGTTTAGTGTAAACGATGCTTGTCTTGCTTGCTATTTGTGATGCGTCTCATGGTACTATTCTTCATATTCATGCACTTGCATCTTGCATCTCATCTAGGTACACTAGATGCACCACGTGAAGGACGAGATGTTGGAGCCAAACCCGAAGATGGTGTTGGTGGATCCCTCCCGAGGATGGAAGGACCCTGGAGTGCATGCCTAGAGTGGAGACATCGTCAAGACGGAGCAAGCTAACTTGACTGATTCGTGTCGGATCCCAGGCAAGCCCCGGAGCATATTAAGCCTCCTAATTTCTGAAATGCAGTTACAGTATTATCGTTACATATATATATTGTTGCATTAAGTTTAGGTGTTGGATGCAAACAATTGCTGCATTGGTTACCCAATTCCTTGTCCAGATATTGTTACTCTGAATCCTATGTAGCTCAGGCTCGAGTAGTGCTTAGCCCTGCTTAAACGCGGTAGAAGTCGGGTGATTTCCTGTCACCTGCGAGATATAGGAATATACATGTGGCACGGTTGGCTATATTTGCTATCGTGGAAAAGAACCAGTCTTAAATTGAAATGAAGACCGGACGGAGGCTTGCCGGTTTGCAGTGACTCCGTCTGTGTCGCTTAAGGACTGATTCTTGGAGCCTTTCCTGTTCATGTTGAACGCATGCCTCTCTCTTAGTTGGCCAGGTCTGGAGACCGACCGTGAAGCCGAGTAGCTCAACTCAGGCCGGGAGTCGATAAGTATAAAGTACGCCTCGGAAGGGAGCCATAGGCGTGAGTCCAAGGGCAGGTGATTTAAAAGTCCTGATTGTCCTGGCAGAAGGGTAATCCCTGAGAGCGCTGGCGCTGATCGAACCCGCGAATTTGGTTCCTGAGTTGTACCAAAGGTAACCCACGGCTACCCTTGCTAAGTATGCCAGGGTGAGAGTTAGGAATACCCCCTCAGCTAAGTTGTAATTCGATTCGAATCGCCGTCTCTCCCGGTTAGTGAGAACTTGACGGGCTTATCTCCAATGTAGATACACTAAATAACATAATGGTTCGGAAATGATGATATGATGATGACAGCCTTATTATACCTGCTATGGTTAATATTGTTTGCTCCTAATAAGTGAGTGCTCTAGTACAGGTGCTAATCTAGTGGACAGGTAAATGATGATAAGCTTGATGCTAAGTTTAAATTGGTTACTATAATCATAAGCTCTTTTATGCAACTGTGTCAAGCTAGCCCACCTAAAAGGCCTTGCATGATCCTTGGTGTCTTTTATTCTGCTTTCGACGGGTCCCGCCGATGGGCTCGGTGATTCTATAGTTACTTCTCATCTATATGCTTTTGTTGGATGATGTCACTTATGCTAGCAAGGTATTTGGAACATATATTAATGTAATCTTTTGAAAGCTATGTTGTTTTCACTAATCGGTTTTGAAACCCAAACTTGTACTATTATTTGTGAAACCATGTGTAATATTATTTTCCGCTGCAACCCTGCGTATGTGATGTGTATTTGCTTAATCACGCGATCTTGGTTGTGATGTTGATTTACCGAGGTCTTTAGGGACACTCGGCGGACTACCGGGTTTATATGAGTGAAAGTATGTGTGTGTCAACGTGTTAGCGGGGACAGCCATACTTGATCTCATATAAATTGGGCGGTTCTATTACAGCTGGCATCAGAGCAAGATTAAGCATAATACTGTCATGTATATTGTTTTAAAAACAAAGTTTTGGTTTTCAAAAGGTCTATTTTAACTAAAACTTTAGCTACAGTCAAATTTGTCAAAACTAATTTGCAAAACTATGCTAGCGACATCATCCTTTATGCCCAGTTAAGGACTATTAGGTGGCTATCTAAGTACTAACATGGGGGTTTTTACTTTCGTCGTCCATACAGCATGCTATTGTATGGATGCCATTCACTTGAATGGTAATGTATGGATCAATTGCCTCTACGCCCAGGTAAGTGTGAGTTGTGAGAGCATGACCGTCCAACTGTCGGTCTAGGGGAAAGTTAGCTATGGTTACTGGAATATTTACATGTCACACACATGTATATATGAAGGTACTTAATTGCGGGTATATTTATCGGGTAGCTATGGATATCAAAGTATATACATTTGGGGATGTATATATGCAGGGTATCTTAGTTTACTGCTTTCATTGTGTGCTTATTTATCTCTTGTGGGGATGGGCTGCAATGAAATTGCCTGTAGGTACGCTAACCATGAATGCGTAGATTGAATATAGCTGACGACTAGCTATATATCGAGAGAGTACGTGTTATGCCACCGACATAGAACGTGATTGCCACCTTAGGCTGGCAATTTTGTGAGGACGAATAGGACGAGCATGCATCATGATTGTGCTTGTGCATAAATATGCTTCCCTCACCTTGTTCTAATACTAAGTAACTTGTGATCAATGTGATGTAACTATCTTCCCTGTGTGAAGCTAGACAAAATGCCTTGTCCCATGCTGCTTGAATAGCTATGCTTGTAGGTAGTGTGTGATTAGTTTTGTCTTGTATGTTTGCTTCCAAAGGAAATAGATGACAAGTTATTAATTGGCAAAAACTCACCCCTTCGAAAACTGAATTGCTAAATGTAAGTAAAACTTGTTTTGTAGAGCTATCCACCTACTCCGTAAAAAGGGAAATAAAAGATAACAGTGCCTTACCACCATGTTTTGCCTGATATGTGTAGTGGTGTTGTTGTAGGTGACTGCTTATTATGTACGAGCTTTGTGCTTAATAATAGTCGCTTAAGCTAATCGGATTGAGTGTTTCGAAATGCTCGCTTAAGACCATGATGTAGGCGTGGGTGCTCGTTATCTTGGTAGTGTCGTAGTTGTCACCCTTTTGCCCTCGGTAAGCATATGAGTGTGGAAGAGCGCTATCCTGGAGCAGCGTCCAAGTTTTGATAATCTCAGGGTTGTCGTCTACAATTAAGTTCTCTCTTAGGAACCCGAGCCTGTACATGTGGTCGCTAGCCTTGAACGTTGTGCTACAAAGACTTTATCTATGCCTTTGCTTGACCTTAGGCCCAAGCTTAGTTCCCTTGAATGCTTGCTTGTTTCGTGGTTGTCCAGCTCCTGTGTGGGAGGACCCTGCTCAAAAAAAATCCTTGTTAGATCTTATTGCTCCTTCGTTTACAAATGATCTGGTGCAACGCTAATCGCTATCTATCCTAGCTTTGGAACCTTTTCCTCACAGATCATGTCATTGCTTTATCAACTCAATCCCTAGTTAGTGCAATGGCTCTGTCCCTCGAATCTCATGTATTTTGTCTCCAACTCCTTCAAGTCTCTGGATGTTTATCAGTCTTGATCTCCTGTTGTTGCTCGACAGGACCAAATCTCATGTTAATCTTTATCTGGTAATCACTTTGGTGGACATAAGGCGTATATGGAATTTAAGCAAGAGTCTCCTGCTTAGTTGCCTTCAGCAATTAGGCTATGTTCTTTTGCGCTGTGTTTTGATCTTCTGCTCGCCTCCTTGTTGATTCCTAACCTTATGACTATCCTTGTTTGCTATCCCTCTTTTGCACAATGCTTGTTCTTACAATCTAATTGGTGCCACTAGAAGTTTCACTTTGGTTGTATGTTCAGTAATGGTGCCACGATTAGCGATCTACGGTGCCACGACGGAACCTAGGGCCTCCTTGTGGGCGGCCGACGCATGGTTGTGCTGCTGGGTGCGCGCTGGTATCGAGGTTTCTAGTCATGATCCATTGCCAAACTGTACCGATGTGTTATTTCCACGTGAGCTCTTCCTTGGTTATCTCTC